>NC_140495.1:97294129-97329129 GCF_964271855.1 Acomys minous
CAGCCTCCTCTCCCTCCCCCCTCCCCTATGGCTCCCCTTGGTCCCCTAGACAGTTTCCCTAAACTGTAGGAGACACGAGTGAGAGAAAACAGGACGTTCCCAGCATTGGCTGCATTTGCCTAAATATGGTTTATTACACTTCTCAGAAGTTTTTTCACTGCTAGAATTTGACTGATTGGCCACCAGAGTGGCTTTAAGACTTTTAAGAGTTTGGGCTGGAGAGATGGCTCAGGGGTTAAGAGCACTGGATGCTCTTCTGGAGGATCCAGGTTCAATCCCCAGCACCTACATGGCAGCTTACAACTATCCAGTTCTGGCAGATCCAATACCCTCATACAAACATACATGCAGGCGAAACGCCAATGCACATAAAAATAAATAAATTATATATTTAAGGGGGAAAAAAGAAAGAAAACCTGTCTTAAAAAAAAAAAAGACAACAGTTTGGAAACTTTAACGTCTCAGGACTTTTTAGTTTTCTTACTTAGGACTCTAAGGAACTTTAGGTTGTATGGGTTACTCATTTATTTATTGTATTATGTTTTAATATATTACCCAAAAGTATAATAAATCTGGGGCTGGGGGGATGTCCCAGCATTTAAGAGTATATATTATTACTCTTTCAGGAGACCCACCACTCACAGCAGGCAGCTCACAACTGCCTGCAACTCCACCTCTAAGGGACTGGATGCCCTCTTCTGGCTTCTACAGGCAACTGGGTTCAACCAGTCATACAAACATACCATATCCACCGTATACCAACACACGGACACACATAATACATAAGAATTAAAAATTAAATACATCTTAACAAATAACAAATAAGTACAAATTTAAAACAATTTCATCATTAAAGGTTTATTGTTTATTTCTTTTTCTCTTTCTTTCTTTTTTTCTTTCTTTCTTTCTTTTTCAGACAGAGCTTCTCAATATAGCCCGGGGTGTCCTGGAACTCATTATGTAGACCAGGCTGTCCTTGAAGTCACAAAGATCCACCTGCCTCTGCCTCCCAAGTGTTGGGATTAAAGGTATGCACCACCACACCCAGCTATTTGTCTGTCTGTCTATCTATCAGTCTGTCTGTCTATCTATCTATCTATCTATCTATCTATCTATCTATCTATGTGTGTGTCTGCATGAGTTTCAATGCATTCTCTGTATGTAGGTGCCTGCAGAGGCCAGAGGGTGTCAGAAATCCTGTAATTAGAGTTATGACTAATTGTGAGCTGTCTAATGTGGGTGCTAGGAACGTGTACCCAGGTCCTCTGTGAGAGCTGTGAGTTCTCTTAACCACGGAACCATCTCTTCAGCCCCTCGAGAGATCAATTAAAAAGCATTTGTTTAGCAATCCTCTTAAAGGCCACAGAGTCGGTGCATGTTGACGTCAACAACGGATTTATTGTGAAAAGTAGTGCTATTTCCTGAAACAAACAAACAAACAAACAAACAGAAATTTAGTGACAGGAGTGTTTGTGTCGCCCGAGGGGTTCTGGGTGCTGGAGTTGAGCGCTGCACCTTGCATGTATGCTGGACAAGGGCGTGCCAGAGTTATCCCCTAGCCATGAGAAGAGTGCTCCCATGTTTATGCTCACACACCACTGTGACAAATACCTGAGCAAAACATCACAACTGGGGTGGGGGGAGTCCCTTCGGCTCACGTTTTCAGAGGTGTCAGCCTACCATGGTGCAGAGGCTGGAAAACAGAGAGAGAGAGAGAGAGAGAGAGAGAGAGACAGACAGAGAGAGAGAGAGACAGAGACAGAGACAGAGACAGAGACAGAGACAGAGACAGAGACACAGAGAGACAGAGAGACAGAGAGAGAGGGAATGTCCTGTTAGCGACTTTTTCATCTTTCCCCTCTGTTCCATCTGTGCCCCAGCTACGGGTGTGCCACCCACATTCGGGCTGGGTCTCCCCCCAGGAAAGGCCCACACAGACATACCCAGGTGTTTCACTATTTCCTTTGGTGCTTCTTAATCCAATTAAGCTACCACCTCGGCCTGGCTTCCTAGAAGACATTTATTTTTCTTTGTCTGTTGTTATCAGCCTGCTGCAGGGAATGCTTTTGAAGCATGCGAGGGAAAATATGGACTGACATAAAGAAATATATTTGGCCTGGTGCCATCGTGTGCACCTGTAACCTCAGCACCAGGGGAGGCAGAGGCAAGCAGATCTCTGTGAGTTCAAGGCCAGCCTGATCTATAAAGTGAGTCCAGGACAGCCAGGGCTACACAGAGAAACCCTGTCTTGAAAACCCAACCAAAAAGGGTGGGGGGAGAGAAAGAAAAAAGAAGAAATATATTTGAAAAAGGGATGAGTTTTCCTTTAAGATTGATTTTATTTTAAATTATATGTATGTGTTATATGTGGTTATATGCACATGGGTGAAGGGGCCCACAGTGGCCGGCAGGGGGAGCCAGATCTCCTGCAGCCTGAGTTGGGCAGTTGTAGGCTCCCTGATGTGTGTGCTGGGAACTGGGCAGAGGTCTCTCTTAACAGCTGAGCCATGTCTCCAGCCCCAGGGAGCACTTGGGGAGGCAGAGGCAGGTGTATCTCTGTGAGTTCAATGCCAGCCTGGCTCTACAAAGAGAGTCCAGGACAGCCAAGGCTACACAGAGAAACCCTGTCTTGACAAAAAGAAAAGAAAACAAAAACAACCACCACAACAAAAAATTGGTTCCCTAAGAAATAAATTTAAAAACAAACAAACAAACAACTTAAAATGCTAACACATTTTGTCATAGAACACCCAGAGCCATTTTTGTTATTGTCCCCAACTCAGTAGGTGGAGTGTTGCATATCACCTGTGCGAGCACTCGGGGACTCTGGAGGATTGGAAGTTTGAGGCCAGCCTGGGCCTTACGATGTGTGGCTGAGCACTGAGCTCCCAAAATGCTTACTAAGCTGTGGCATCTGTTTACTGAGAGTCTAGGAAGCTAAGCAACGAAAATTTCCACAGCGTTGTTCCTAATGAGCCAGGGGCTCATTTTTTAGTCAATGGCGTATGTGCTATTTTTAGGGTGGCCATCAAGACCAGGTAATACAGCAGAAAAAGGTAGAAAGTAAATGCAGGGGAGCAAATGAGACGGAGAAGGAGCAGATGTTACCAGATTTTTACCAATATTCATAGACACTGAACGATAAAGCCAACAAGCTAGAAATGACCAAGAGACAAATCTCACCTTTGGGATGCGAGAAGACAGAGGTAGCTGCAAGATTCCTTTAAATTACGGAAAACTTCAAATTTGCAGAAAAACAGAGAATCTCATTGCAAACAACCATGTGCCGCGTTCTTTTAGCGCTTGTGGGTATCTCACTATATTTGCGGCCCTTTTTCCTCTCCAAAGTTTCTTTAACTGAAACTAAGTAGTCAATGTTTTTTGTGTTTTTTGGGGGGGGATTGTTTTTGGTTTTATTTTTGTTTTTTCGAGACAAGGTCTCTCTGTGTAGCCTTGACTGTCCTGGACTTGCTTTGTAGACCAGGCTGGCCTCGAACTCACAGCGATCCACCTGCCTCTGCCTCCTGAGTGCTGGGATTAAACGCGTGCACCACCACCACCACCACCTCGGTAGTCACTGTCTTTTGCTATTCAATGGGATACAGAGCATCTCTAAACATGAGGGGCTTTACAGATACAAGCTTTACTAAGGTACTGGGATGGTTTACAATCCCAAGCGATCCCTCAGAGCCTTTGTTTTGCTGACCGGGGAGTGTGAAAGACAAACCCCAGCAGAATAGCTTGGGGTGAGAAAGAGGGAGCTTAAACTTGTTCAGGAAGCGCTCAGTGGTTAGGAGCACCAGGCTGCTCCTCCAGAGGACCTGGGTTCGATACCCAGCCACCCACGCTTGGGTAACTCCAACCTGTAATTCTAGCTCTAAAGGACTTGGATTTTCTCTTTCAGCCTCCACAGGTCCCTGCACACATGTGCGCAATCGGACGCACATACGCGTAAATAACCGTAAACCTTTTTAAAGATTGAGTCACCGCAAGAACTTTGAAGAGACAGAGAGCCAAGATGCAGGCACGATTACGTTTTGGTATATGGGTGTATGGCTTCACAGATTCTCCTCCCTGTGTCTCCGGTTACAAGTGAATTACTCTTTCATACTTCAGAAATTGGGCTATTTTTTTTTTTTTACAAACGACCCTGATATTAAGGTGGGTGAAAAATGGTGCTTCCTAAATGTCCACTTAGTCCATGATACTGACACGGAAGGGTCTCTGAATTTTAGGTGGCCGTTTCCACAGCTTCTTGCCAGGGACCCTTTATTCTCTTCTTGTGCGTTGAGACTGTGCGCCTGTCTGAATTCCTGCTGTCTTCTTGTGTTCAGGTCTCGGATGTGGCTTATTATACACCGCGACAGTGACCATTACGTGCCAGTATTTTGACAGTCGCCGAGGCCTCGCACTCGGCCTGATTTCAACAGGTACCGTTTTTTAAAATTAAGTTAATGTTATAAACAGAAAGAAGAGGTGCGAAACGCATGTGTGCCGCCAACCTCTCCCCAGCTGTCAATCAGAAAGCAAAAAGGGTTTTTCATAAATATGGGAATTTCAAAAACTCCAAGACCCAAACCAGGAGATGGTGGTGCGTGCCTTAAATTCAGAGGTGGATCTCTCTGAGTTTGAGCCTGGTGTAACAGAGCAAGTTCCAGAACAGCCAAAGCTACAGAAACCCTGTCTCGAAAAACAAAAAATAAAAATACACGCCTCTTCCCCAAACCAAACACACACACACACACACACACACACACACACACACACACACACACACACACACAAAGAAACACCCCACTCCATCCCAAGATCCTTCAATGGCAAGTGTGAATACCAGACCTCAGTGTGATGTATGTAGAAGAAGCTTCCAGGCCCAGGGTGTTGGCTGTTATATGTTGGGAGAGGGCTTGCATGGGAAGCAGAGAATCCTTCTAAAATCTCCTGCTGTGGGAAGAGGGAAAAACAGGAAGGAAAGAAAGCCCTGTGGGCACTGTCTGAGGAGAGTCTGAGGTCGTTGGCCTTGCTACATGAGGTAGAATTTACAACCCACCTGAAGTCCTGATCTCTAGACACGACTCCCTGACTTATCTACACATTCAAACAACACACACTCTTGTCATCCCTTTAATAACTAACAGATGATCACTGAAGGTATAAAATGACATATAAATTTTAAGCCAGGTGTGATAGCGTGTATCTGTCATTTCACACAAAGCCAGCCTGGGCGATATGTAGTGAGAACCTGTCTCAAACAAAGAAAAACATATGTAAGTTTTATATATAATTTCTGGGTGCGTCCAGGTTATTTTGAAGTGTTAGCTCATGTTTTAGAGGGATTTTAAAAGAATGTTAAGGTAATAGGAATTTCTGCGACCAATATGGTTTAAGTCTAGGGCAGTAGTTCTTAACCTGTGGGCTGCAACCCCTTTTACAGGGGTCTCATAACAGATATCCTGCATATCAGATCAGATATCTGCATTCAATTCATAACAGCAGCAAAATTATAGTTATGTAGGGGCAACAAAATTATTATATGGTTGGGGGGGGTCACCACAACATGAGGAACTGTGTTAAAGGTCGCAGCATTAGGAAGATTGAGAACCACTGGATTAGGGGTTGAGCTGTTAAGTTAACAAGCATCAGTTTACCCAAACTAGTTGTTAGTGGTAAGGGTGTGTGTGTGTGCCAGACTTCACTGGTTATCTGACACTCAGATCTACACTAATGCTTTGTTCCTGAGGCCGGCCAGGGGCCATAAGGAGAACCAAATTGGATACTGACCCAACTTGTCTGAGGAAGCCCCACTACTAGGTAGGAAGTAGGGGTTTCGGTCCAGGAGGAGATGGAGCTGGAATCTAAGCAGATGGCTGAGACAGAAACCAGAGAAGGAAACACGAAGACAGAGGGTGGGGGACCCAGAGCAGTGGGAATGCAGTTTAAAACGCCTGTCTATACCACCCACAGGTGTGAAATGATTGTGATACAGGTACCTGAAGGGTAGACCAGGCGTGGTAGCACACGCCTGTAATCCCAGGTGTCTCGGGGGCAGAGGCAGGTGGATCTCTGTGAATTCAAGGCCAGCCCGGTCTACACGTAGGCCAGCTAAGGCTACACAGAGGAACCCTGTCTTGAAAACCAAACCAACAAACAAACAAAAAACAAAAACAAAAAAACAAACAAAGAAAGAAAGTTGAAGGATAAAGGATTTACCTTAGTGGTGTGTGTGTGTGTGTGTGTATGTGTAAAAGCTGTTATTACACACACCTTGGAACCAGACTTCTTAAAGATCTTTTTAACTGTGTGAATGTTTTTGGGTGGGTTTGTATGTGTGAGTGCAGGTGCCCACAGATACGAGAAGAGGGCGTCAGATTTCCTCAAGCTGGAATTATAATTAGTTATGAGCCAACCAACATGTTCTCCACAAACTCGAAACTCAAGTCTTCTGTAAGAACAGGAAGTGTTTTATTTAAAATTGAAAATGGATTTTTTTTTACACAATCTATTCTTATTATGGCCCCTCCCCCAACTCCTCCTAGATCCCCCTTAGCTCCCCGCCCACCAAATCCACATCCTGTTCTCTCTCATTAGAAAACAACAGGCTTCCAAGAAAAACAAGTAAAAAAAAAATCATATAATAAGATAAAATAAAAGCAAATAAGCTTGAATAGGATAAAACAGAAACAAAACAGGAAAACAAAGAGGCAACAAAGACCACAAGAAACATACAGAGACACAGAGACACATACATTGGTATGCACAGAAATCCCCTAAAAACAGAAAATCAGAAGAAACCATGATATATAAGTAAAAGACTTATAGTATACAAAAGATAAAAGAAAAATATAAGACAAACAAACCCAAAACCAAAAAAATCAAAACCAACAGCAGTAACAACAAAAAAACACCTCCAAAAATATCACTGAGCTCGTTTTGTGTTGGTTGGCCATCTGCTAGAGAAAACTAACTTTTCATTGGCGAGCGGTTATCAGTTGGAGATGGCTTGTGCCCACTTCCACTCTCGGCATCAGAGAAAGTGTGTTTTAACGCCCACCTCTCCAGCCTTCTGGAGCTAGACCTCTGTCACTGGCTGGCATTGGACAAGATACTTCTGTGCTCTGTGCCTTTGCTTTCGGAACTGTAAAATAGGAATACTAATATCAGACGCAGCACTGAGTTATGGGGATTGTAAAGGCACACATGGACTGCAGAGGGCTAGAGATTGTAGTTGTGACCAAACTATACCGTCACGTTGAGATTCCCGGGTGCTGAAGGTACTGGGAATCTCCTGCTGCTGTGTGGCTCCTGCTTTGCGCTCTGTCTAGAGGGTCATGCAGAGGGGCTGCGCTATATAGCACAGGAAATCAAAATGCAAACACTGCGGGCAGCTGAGATTTGAAGGGTTTTTTCAGGGTCGACCTATGAGAGCCAGGTGAGGTTAAAGGAGAGCCAGGCATGAATCCCCCCTTCATCTAAGGAGATCACAGCAAAACAGAGTCACAGTAAAACTTCTTCAAAAAGTAACATGAGTCAATGACTTGGAATATGGCCACCCAGTTGAAAAGGGTAAAAAAAAAAAAAAAAAAAAATATATATATATATACACACACACACACACACACACACACACACACACACACACATACACACAATACAAAGATTTCAGCCCAACATGGTTGTGTATACCTGCCAATCTAGCGCTTAGCAGGCTGAGAGGGGTGTGTGTGTGTGTGTGTGTGTGTGTGTGTGTGTGTGTGTGTGTGTATTGGGGGTTGAGGGGTTGAGGATGAGGAATGTGAGTTCGAGGTCAGCTCTGGGTACATTGAGGGAACCTATAGTCAAACAGCCAGCCACAAAACCATGAAGGTTGTGGGCTTATGATCTTCCTTGGTGGTGAACAGAGTTTAGAAAACTGGCCTCTGGTCCAGTCTGCTTCACTGTCTCTTTTGTCACATCGCAGAAGCGTGACTTTTCTATTTTTACCCAAATTTTAAAAGTGAAAAGAACATCTTATGGTGTGTACATAAACATGGGAAACCGCGTTGTCTGTAAACAGCGGTGCACCCTGCTGTGTGGTGTTCCTGTCCCCCAGGGAGAGTTCAGTATTGCAGTTAGACAGGTATGTTTGGCTCATGGTGTGTTGTCTGTTTGTTCTCTGGCCTCTTACAGAGAATCGTGAAACAGTTGGTACTGATGAGTTAATTAATGCACATGTGTGTCTCTTGCTACACGAGGTTCCCTAAACACCAATTATTTTTTTTCCCCTCTCTGCAGCAGTGTAAAAAAAATCTAGACTCCGATGAAAGCATAATTAGTGTTTTTTCTCATTTGCTTTCTACGTTGACTATTTTTTCAATTAAGATGTTCTTGTAGACGATTAAAAATTAGAGCTTTGCATTCTCCAAAAACTCCATGAGAAAACTCTGAAATTGGTTCCCACCACCCTAAAGTATTCATGTTCTCAGGGGATGCAGGCTGAGCTACAGGAGTTGGCCTGCCCTATCACACAGCATATTGTACCTGTTCAATAGTATCTGCCGAAATGTTTTGATGTATTTCACAGTATTGACAGATGGACTCTGTTGGTGGGCTCTGGCAATCCTTTCTCAACTTAAGATCAAAGCAGAACTCAGAACTTTACCTTGTGTGTCTTTATTTGTGTGTGTGCACGCGCGTGCATGAACACACTCATGTACAACCTACCTGCCACACACAGCTCACGCAGAGGTCATAGGAAAACTTGCCAACATGGATTCTTTTCTACTATGACGTGAAACACAGAAATTGAACTCAGGTCCTCAGGCGTGGGTGACAGGTGTCTTTCTCTATTGATCCATCTCTCTTGCCACCAGGACAGAACTTTTAAAATATTGAGAACAGGGCTGAAGATACAGACCAGAGGTTAAGGGCACTGGATGCTCTTCCGAGGGTCCTGAGTTCAATTCCCAGCAACCACATGGTGGCTCACAACCATCTATAATGAGATCTGCTGCTCCCTTCTGGCAAGCAGGCACACATACAGGCAGAACATTGTATACATAATAAATAAATAAATCTTTAAAAAAATATTGAGAACACATTTAAGGGGCTGGAAAGATGCCTCTGCCATTAAGAACGTGGCCAGTCTTCTAGAGGACCCAGGTTCAGTTCCAAGCATCTACACGGCAGGACAAAACCACATGTAACTGCAGTTCCAGAGGATCCAATGCATTCATTGGCCTCTCTAGGCATCAGGCACACATGTGGCACACAGACAGGCATGCAAGCAAAACACCCATACACAATAAATTAATATCTTTTTTAAAGAACGTGTTTAGTGTCTCATGATGTAGCATTACAACCTATATAGTGGTTTAGACAAAAGTTACAAACAGTTCATGGGTGAAGAAACAGAACAGCTGCTTTGATGTTACCGCATTCTTTGTTTTCCGAACTGTTTTTAGCTGCTGAATCATGCACTCCTTTTGAAAGGTATGGAAGAGCTTGAATTTATTTATTAATTATTTATACTTTATGTGTATGGGTGTTTTGTGTGCATGTGTGTCTGTGCACCACATTCATGCAGTGCCTGAGGGGACCAGTAGGGGGCATTGGATTCACGGAACTGAATTTAATAGATGGTTGCAAGCGACCATGTGGGTACTGGGAACTGAACCGGGGTCCTCTCCAAGAGCGACCAGTGTTTTGTTTTTTGTTTGTTTGTTTTGTTTTTTTGACACCAGTTTTCTCTGTGTAGCCTTAGGTGTCATGGAGTCTTTGTAGACCAGGCTGGCCTCGAACTCACAGAAATCTGCCTGCCTCTGCCTCCCGGGTGCTGAGATTAAAGGCGCACGCCACCACGCCCAGCTGCAACCAGTGTTCTTAAGGGCTGCTTGTTATAGCAGGTTTTGATGAGATGAGTTTTTAAGAGAATGTGCGTTACGATCATCAAATTCAGAATGTTAAAAAATTAACGTAGTTACATTTCCCTGCTGTTTCATATGACATTTCCCAGCGATATTTACATTTTGTAAATACTCGGTTTTTAAAGAATTGAAGAACCCAACAGGTGCAGCCTAAATTGAACAGCACAGCATCGTGCTTAGGGAGACTGATGCTGAAGAGGAGGCGTTTTGTCCCCGTGTGATGTATAAGCCAGCGCGCTATAATTGAAATACTCCATCAAACTCCACTGTAGCCTTTTCTCATACCTCTGTTAATGCGTCATGAATGGAAATCGCTCATTCTAGTGGCTCGGCAATGGATTTATCATTATAAATACCCTAAAACTAACCTATAGCAGGAATCTTAAAAGGGAAATGTAAAAACGTGCTTTTACCAAGGCAATAAAGCATAGCGTGGAGCCCAGTACATAGTAAATGCAAAATGTGGACTAGGAGGCCCAGCAAGATGACTCAGCAGATAAAGGTACATGCTGCCAAGCCAGACGATCCAAGTTCAAGTCTGGAGACCCTCCTCATAGAAGGAGAGGACTCCCAAAAGTTGTCCTCTGACCTACACACAGACACACACACACACACAGACACACACAGACACACACACACACACACACACACACACACACACACACACACATACACTGTGCAAAGTGCATGGCCTGGCCATATAAAAATACACACTAAACCAACAGATGTAATTTTAAAATTAAATAAATTCCGTAGGTTCCTGGAGCCAGGCTGACTGAATTGAGTCCTGTGTATGTTGTTTACAACTTTGAGATCTGTGGTAAATTTGTCCCGCTCTCTAGCCCTTACTCACTTCATGGGGGGTGGGTAATAACGTAGCCAGTGGGACCATTACAAGTGATAAAGATCACGTATCCAAAGCACACAACAGGGAGCTGGAGAGTTGGCTCAGCAGGTAAAAGCATTTATGGCTTTCACAGAAGACCCGAGTTCTGTCCCACAGTACCCACATCAGGCAGCTCATAGCCACCTGTAAGTGTACGGTCATCTGAGTGCTCTTTAGTGGCTTTAGTACAAAGGTCCTGTAAATACCAGTGTAAATGAGAAGTGTAATCCCGATGCCACTGGTTCGTGCTCTAAGGTTATAAAAACAACAACAACAACAAAAACCGATCAGATCAAGACTAAGAGGGTCTCCTTCTCTTGCAGGTTCAAGTGTGGGCCTTTTCATCTACGCCGCACTGCAGAAGGTATTGATTGAGTTCTACGGCCTGGATGGGTGCCTGCTTATCGTGGGCGCTTTAGCTTTAAACATACTAGCCTGCGGCAGTCTGATGAGACCCTTGCAGTCCTGCGACCGTCGTTTTCCTGAAAAGACAGCCCCAGAGATTGTCCCAGATACATACTCCATGTACAATGAGAAAGAGAAGAGCCTGGAAGAAAATATGAACCTGGACAGGGGCTATGGTAGCGAAGATAAATGCAATAGCCCCTTGCCCAACGGGGACTGGACACGGGAGGCTTGCCTTCCTAAAAATCTCACCGCCGCAGCGCACACCAAGGAGCCCGAGCCGTACAAAAAGGTCGTGGAACAGACTTATTTTTGCAAGCAGCTTGCCAAGAGGAAATGGCAGTTATATAGGAACTACTGCGGCGAGACAGTGTCTCTTTTTAAAAACAAGGTCTTCTCCGCACTTTTCATAGCCATCTTGCTGTTTGACATCGGAGGGTTTCCGCCCTCGCTACTCATGGAGGACGTAGCGCGGAGTTCCAACGTGATGGAAGAAGATCTCGCCATGCCACTCATCTCTATTTTTGGCATCATGACGGCCGTGGGCAAGCTTCTTTTAGGCATCCTAGCTGACTTCAAGTGGGTCAATACCTTGTATCTCTACGTAGCCACCTTGATCATCACCGGCCTGGCCTTGTGTGCAATCCCTCTTGCCAAGAGTTACGTCACCCTGGCGATTCTTTCTGGGATCTTGGGTTTTCTTACTGGCAATTGGTCCATATTCCCGTATGTGACCACGAAGACTGTGGGGATTGACAAACTAGCTCACGCCTATGGAATACTCATGTTTTTTGCCGGACTTGGCAATAGCCTCGGGCCACCCATAGTTGGTAAGATGCTCATCCTCAAAGTCAGCTCAATTTATTGTTCCTCAGGGTGACATATCCAGATAGGGAAGCTCTCAGTGATAACAGATTTGCACACAGTAAAATACATTATTTCACGGTAGTTTATTTGAGATAATTTTGCTAGGGTCAGGTATGTTTCCCAGGTGGTATAGTGTCTGCCTAGCATGCAGGAAGCCCTTGGTTTGTCTAAAACCAGGTGTGGTCTTCCACATCTGTAACCCTAACACTTGGGAGCATCCAAAGTGTGAACTTCAAACTCATCTTTGGTATATGGTGAGTTTTAGGCTAGCCTGGGCTACATTAGACCCTGACCCAACACACACACACACACACACACACACACACCTGCATTATAGTTGAGAAATCTAGTTTTGTGCTCATTTTTTTTTAATTAGGAGGAAACTAAAAATGCCTGTCTCAAATACTTAAAAGGCTCCTCTCTTAGAACACAGCCAGCCGTATTAGAAGCAGGTGGGCACGTGCACACTGCTTCTGTGACACTTACTTGCTTTTCATCACTGTCTTCCCAGGCTGGTTCTATGACTGGACTCAGACCTACGACATCGCCTTTTATTTCAGCGGCTTCTGTGTCCTCCTGGGAGGCTTCATCCTGCTGTTCGCCGCCTTGCCCTGTTGGGATATGTGCAACAAAAGACTCCCCAAGCCGGTGCCAACAACCTTTTTCTATAAAGTTGCCTCTAATGTTTAGAGGGCTATTAAAGGCATTATTTTCTCTATTTTTCTACTTTATACCATGCAGCAATGTATGTATGTATGTATGAATGTATGTATGTGACAATTTGTTAGGCAGGTTCTCTAGAGTCAGAGTCTTATAGCAGAGTTTCTCCAGCTGACTCTGAAAGAGAACGTGTTTTCACATACCCTGTTTTTATGTACTGTATGTACAACCTCTGCCCCTTGTATTCCCACCTCATCCCTGAGACGTGGGACCGTTCTGTTTCACCGTCATTCGTGAGTTCAGGTTATGAATCTGCAGACTAGCTTCACAAAGTTTTCTCTGGGTGAAGACGTTTAGAGTCTCTGCTTTCCCGTGTGCTCTACTGCAAGGTGCTCAGAGGGTCCCGTCTTAAACCGTGCACGCCTCCTGACGGCATGCGTGTGAAGACCACGTCCCCTCCCCAAGGGGTAATTGCTGTCTACTCGCTGTCAGACCTGCTAGTCCAGAGAAAACACTAAGCAGTCTTATTTCTGGAAATGAAAGTGGCCACGTCACTGAGACTTCAAAGACTTCAGACAAAATATTTTAAACCGCGGGCGGCTGCCCCTCGTCTTCGTTGTCATCGTCACCGTCGTCGTCGTCGTCGTTCGGTTTTCTGCTGTATGAACTGGTTCAACTCCTCCAGCGGCCTTTCTGCGTGGCTGGCTCCTAGGGCATCACTTCCTGATGTTGGCCAGCATCTTCTCTGCTGATGTTTCCGAAGAGCTGCTGGTTCGTTCGCCGTTTTCCAGCTTGGAAATACACCTTCGAACCATTCCATCTGGCAAATGGGAAGCATCCATTTGCTTTGAGTGCCGTGGGAATTGTTTGCAAAGCCTTGCATGACTTCCAAATGAAGCCTGTGGTGGCTTCTCTTGGGCTTTTCCACTATTGCCTTCTAATTCATGACAGTGCACGCACGCGCGCGCGCGCGCACGCGCGCGCACACACACAATACTCTGAGTCCATAAGAGATAGGACAGGGCAAAGAGAAATCAATACTCTCATCTAACCTGTTTCGGTCCCAAGAACATGTTTGAGAGTGAAAATAATATTTAATAAAAGGCCTTTTTTTTTCTCCTATAGAAATGGGTTTCAACTTTGGTATGTCTCAGAATCCCTTACAGAGCCTTTAGAAACTTGAGAGCTTAGCACCGTGCTTTTTTATTTTAATTCTGCATATTGATCCAAGCATCTGTATTTTAACAAGCACTACAGGGATTCTGGTGACGGGGCCTTGAGGACAGCTGTAGACTGGTAATGGCAGGATTCGGCCAGAGCTCAGGGGAGCAGTGGGGACAAAGCAGGTAGGCCCTGAGTTCGTACCCCAGCACCACAAGGGGAAAATAGACAAACAAAACAGATTGGCAACAGACAGACTTTTTTTTTTTCTTGAATAGAAGAAAAAGAAAAGATAAACCATGAAGTCAGGTATTACAAGACAAACAGCTAAAGGTCTGAAAGTAAGGACTCCCTTCCTGTTGTGATGAAATTATCTTTTCTTTCTTTAAATATGTGAGATTATTTTGTACAACTGCATTGCCTCCCTTTGCAGGCACCTGAAGGACTTAATTACACAGCCCTGACACCACCTCCCTGAGGTCAGTCCTGTGTCATTATCCACCAAGTAGAAAGATTTCATAGCTTAGTCGGTCCTGCTCAGTAATGCAATAATGGGGCTCAATGCACATGAGACTTGTGCTCCATACTTGAACTTCTGGAAAGTTCTTTATACCTCATTCTTCAGTCTATCAAAGTTAATAAGACCTAACTCCAGCTCCAGGGGATCCGACACCCTTTTCTGTCTCCCACAGGCACCCGTGTACTGGTAGCATACACATATACATACGTAAATAAAAATAAAAAGAAATCTTTAAAATTTGTAGCTATGATTTTTTAAAAAGGAAAAGTAAATGAATAAAAATAAAAATAAACCTTATACTCATTTGTATTCAAAGCCCTGTTTTGGTCAATATTTTGGTCAAGACTTCCAATGGCCTGAAAGGTGTGACTTTACTGACATGTCTGCATTCATCAGTGATGGCAATTGTCCTGATATGTTCTTACCCATCAATATCACCCATGCATCATGTATACATGAGCCACCATCTAGGGAATGAGTTTTAAGTTATGATGAAATATTTTGGTTTGTTTTCCCTCAACAGTTACAGTGACACTCCACGTGAATGTAAGTGCATAAATTGTTGAATATAGTTTAGGTCTAGACTGGACCAGACCAGACTTAAAAGTCAACGTACTGAACTACTTTGACCCCAGGTTGGCAGAGCTAATGTGTTAGAACTTCAGGATCCTGGTCTTGGGGAAAAGGGAGTCTCATTAAAGACCTCACCAATCAGACAGAGCTTCCCTTTTGAGGCAGGGTCTTGCTATATTGCTCAGGCTGGTCTGGGCTCTAAGGCCCCAATGCAGCCTTGTCCTGGTCTCTGCAATAGTTAAGATGGTAGGCATGCAGGTACCACCATGTCCAGCATCCTCATTTGTAGAATCCTCAACTCATTCCAAGCTTACACCATTTCCATCTCATAGCAACCCTGTGATGTGGTACCCACGACTCTCATCTTATAATTCAAAATGTAACCATCCTGATATGATCACTCTAATATAAAAGCACGGGAAAGTAATTCCCACGAGCAAAACTGAGACGGTCTCTCTTGGTAGAGAATAAAGCTGTCGGTTTGATTCCTAACAGGGATGGGAAAAGGCGTCTAGCCAGGAGAGTTTCTGTCAAACCAAATGTTTCAGCAGAGAAGTTACACAAATGGCAACACCAGGCAAGAACGAGCATTAAAGATGAACTTAATAAGTTTACGAGACAAGAAAGGAGTCTTCTGTGACTAGAGAGATTTTCCTGGATGCTGGAAATGCCATGGGCTGAGTATGGGAAGGGTGTGGACTCGGGGGGCATTTGTCAGCCGTGCCCCTCCCTGGTGGTGTTTGGAGTCTTCGCCTTTCCTTTCTCCATGGAGTCAGGTGCTGACCTAACTCTCTCCAGAGAGTCCTATTATCAGGGGAGTAGGCTCAGCTACCAGGGTTTAAAATCCCTGTGAGAAACAGTCCCTAAGAAGCAGCTCTGGGCGGTCATGACCGCGCGCGCGCGCGCGCGTGTGTGTGTGTATTAATGGAGGAGAAGATCTATGGCTTCAGAGAGTGTTATGATCTATAATGATGTGGCAGGGGCGGGGAGATACCAAGGCTGGCCCATGGCAAGGTGTACCCACTGAGGAATCATGCCATGCAACAGATCTGGTATAAGGAAGTTTATGGGGGAAGGAAGCGGAAAGACTGAAGGCAGGCCAGCTGAGTCGTCTGTGTGTGTGTGTGTGTGTGTGTGTGTGTGTGTGCTAACAGAAGTCTCAACTGCCACCAATCAACACAGGATTATCCTGCACCGAGAATGCACCCCTGTCAGAAGGAGCAGAGCCCCCTGAGTTAACAGAGCCACCGTTAACATTGGTAGTGCATTTTCTTCTCCTCCATCACTGTCTTGGTACCTTTTGTCGTATAGTCAGCTGTGCATGAAGGATGCCAGCTGTGAGATCCCTCTTCGAGGAAGGAGTGAACCTGCAGCCAATGAAAGTGCGCAAAGGTCCGTGAACCCATGATAACATTTGGGATGCAGTCTACATCCTCATCGTGGTCAGATGGCCCCGTGCTCAGTCTAGCTCAGCCACTGTGTCTGGGTGACCGCGAGTCCAGGATTGACTTCTTTGGGTGCTGTTTCCCCCTTTTATAAAAAACACCACAGGGCTATCCCAAGAATTAAATAAGATAACATGGGGGGGGGGGTTGACTGGCGAGCCAGAGAGGCCCATTCGTTAATGAGCACTATTTTTATTCTCTGTCTCTGCTCTCAAGAGTGTGGCCTCTCCCGTGGGGGAGGGGCGGTGGGACAGCCAATGTCCCTGGGCCCGGATCATGTTTTCACTGCAGCGTTTTGCTTAGAAAAGGGATAAGGAGCCTTCTATTATCCCCTGCTTGAAGAACTGCCCTCGGCTCTTGCCCTCCCACAAGAACGCTCTGGTCAAAATCCTCCACGGAAGGAACCATGACTCAGCACATTTTCCAGGCTTTGCCAATCAGGAGCTCTCACACACAGCAAAGCGAGGCAAACCAAACCCAAGGCCGTTCCTCCGCAAATCAAATCGGACCCACTGTGTAAGTTGAATCGCTACGGGACTGGTGGTTTATTTTTCTTCAAAAGGCCTTCATGCTAGCTGCTGGGAAGGAGGGCCTGGAACTGGGCAGAGATCAAAACGATCTGATGTGTTTACTGAGAGCTAATTGCCTTCAGCTCTGAGTCCTTACTCCTCCCCGCCCTCCTCCCCCTCCACCGCTGCTGCTGTGCTCCTTTCCGGGATGCCTCTGTGATTAACTGTTGAGGGAATGCTAGGCTGGGACTTCTGGGATTTGGCTCCTCGGAGATCCCTCAGCTGCCTGAATTTGCTTCCTACCACATACATTGGTTTTCAGACTAATTTATTTTATGCTTTCTCCTTTTAAGAAGTAAAAGAGGGGGCTAGAACGATGGCTTAGCGGTTATGAGCACTTGCTCTTTCTTGTAGGGGACATGGATTTGGTTCTTAGCACAAGTACCTGACTTCAGGCCCAGGGGATCCAGGTTTCTGCTGTCCTCGGTGCTCATGTGGTGTTCATTAACTTACACCTACCCATATACACGTAAAAAATTTAAAAATAAATTAAGTCTGAGGAACATAATACAAATACATCTTTAAAAAACCCTTGTTCTTCTTCTTCTTCTTCTTCTTCTTCTTCTTCTTATTATTATTATTATTATTATTATTATTATTATTATTATTATTATTATTATTCTCTTCTAACTGGTATTCTGAAAGCTTCACAAAGCAATCTATTTCAGTAAAAAAGATAACCTTCAGCTCCATAGACACGAGGGTAGGGCCCCTCTTCCTGTGAACATCTCAGATATAGTAAGACAAGGAGTCATTTCCAAGGCTGAGCTCAGAAAAATCCTGAAGCGCTGCAGCTTTGATGCCACACCGTTCACAGAGGACTCTAGGGTCCTAGCGATAAAGGAAAAAGATGCTTTCCTGGGTTTGAACTCCCTGGGTGCAAACTCAGTTTCATGGTTTGTTTCTCAACAGAAATCCTCACTAAGGACAAATGCAACCCAGCACATGGAAACAGGGTCACCAGGACACCCTGGCAGGCTGGGACTGGGGCTGCCAATGTTCATAAGGACGTAGGCATTGCACAAATGGTATCTTGTCCTGATAAAGCTCCAAAGGCATTCGCAAGGCTTCGGGTTGATTATCAAGAAGGGGGTGGGCTCTCCTGGCAGGTCTGGGCGGTTCACTCTGGATTCATCCACCTAGTATGCCCGCAAGGACTTCCCCCAGTACCAAAGATAAAACCGTGAGCGAGGCAGAGCTCCGGAATCTGGTAGCCTCTGATTCTTTCCCTGGTTCCTGATAAGACAAGAGGTTTTATGGCTTATTTGTGTATTTTCTCTGCCAGATCTGGAGTTAGCCATCCCTCCTGGGATCTCAGAGGTGGTTTTTAGACCACTACTGGGCACTAAAGATAGTCACTGATTTGAGTTGGGGAATGCTTCTGTATAGCAAGTACTTTTTTTTTTTTTTTTAAGCAGAACTCATGATGAATTCTTCCTGGTTGTTCTAATTGAAATGATTTACGTTTGATGTAATTGATTCTATACTAAAACTCTTTGTGGCTGAAGGTCTCAACTGTCTAATGACAGTGACAAATTTGCTCATCCTTCTGTGTGTATAACATTTTAACAGCAATATTACCATTGTTACTTGCATCGTGATTACAAAATACTTCTTTGTATCACACATGACCTTAGCATGACCTGCCCAGATTTGTTTTGCATCCTTGAAAATGGTTACCGAGTGGCAAGGTCACCCACTTCCCACCACTTAGGCTTACTTGTGAGTTGTAGTTTCTTAGATGACCTATTGCAGCTGAGTGCCAGACATCTTTTTTGTTGTATGTAATTAGGGGATAATTGAATTGGTTCTTATTTTAAGTTATTTTGTTTATTTATTATTGTGTAAATGCATGGTGTGTGTGTGTGTGTGTGTGTGTGTGTGTGTGTGTGTGTGTGTATGGGTGTGTTTGTTAATGCATGCCTATGCGCACATATTATGGACATGCCACGAAACAGTTTTAGGAATTAGTTCTGTCCTTCCACTGTAGGCTCTGGGGATTGAACTCATGTCCTGCCATCCTTGCTTAGTAAGAGCCTTCACTTGCTGAAGCCTTTGATTCCTTTGAAAAGTTAATTAATTAAATATCTATGGGTGTTCTGTCTTCCTATGTGTCTGTGCACTGTGTGCCCGCCTGGTGCCCACAGAAGCCAGAAGAGTGTGTCAATCCCCTGGGTGGAGAGTTAAAGATAGTTAAAGATGGCAGGCAGAGTGACGCACGCCTTTAATCTCAGCACCCGAGAGGGCGAGGTAGGGGGAATCTCCATGAGTTCGAGGCCAGCCTCCTCTACAGAGTGAGTTACAGGAGAGCAGGGGCTACACAGGAAACCGTGTCTCAAAAAACAAAACAACAAACAAACAAACAAATGAAAAAACAGGAAAAAAAATAAGAAAAGAAAGAATGGTTAAAGGTGAGTTCTAACCATGCGATTGCTGGGCATTGAACCTGGGTCCTCTGCAAGAAGAGCCAGTGCTCTTAACCACTGAGCCATCTCTACAGCCTCTTGATTTCTATTTTTAGAGACCCTTTGTATGTTAATGACTTTTATCCTTTGTAATATAAGGTAAAATAGATTTTCTTTTACTTTTTAACTTATTTTATTTATTTATTTATTTATTTAGTTAGTTAGTTAGTTAGTTTCCTTGTTAAAGCTTTAAAAAAAATCATTTAAAAATCATTTTTGTCACATATTTTTCCAAATAGATGTTTTAAATTTTATGTATTTACTGATTTTCAAATTTGCTTTTTTTCATGGATAAAGACTTTATTTCAAACAAAAATTTAAAGATTACACACCACACACACACACACACACAGAGAGAGAGAGAGAGAGAGAGAGAGAGAGAGAATATCAAAACTTATTTCTCTAGGCAAGAGAAGAGAGAGACACAGAGAGAGAGAGAGAGAGAGAGAGAGAGAGAGAGAGAGAGAGAGAGAGAGAGAGAGAGAGAGAGAGAGATTTAAATCTGAATTAAGTCCAATTGTACCCTAGGGTTTGGGGTGGGGTGCTTGCTGTGAAAGCATGAGAACCAGAGTTCAGGTCCCCAGCACCCCACAAAATCCAGGCACATGCAGTGGCCATGTAATTCCAGCACTTGGAAGGCAGAGATGGCGGGCAGGGGGAGGGAGGAGGGTTCTGAGGGGAAGGAAGACGCCCAAGGTTAAAGATGGGCTTCAGTGCATATGCTCACCCAAGTACATGCATATTTGCAACATAAAGGCTCACCCACTTATGTACAGCCACATATGTGCAGACATGAACACACCACACACACACACACACACACACATACACACACACACACACACACAGAGAGAGAGAGAGAGAGAGAGAGAGAGAGAAAGAGAGAATGAGAGAGATTATCAAAAGTTATTTCTCTAGGCACGAGGAAGGGATGGAGAAAGTAATTCATGCCTAGGCCAATATGATTCTGTGCCCTGGAAGAATGAGATAATTCCCTTCCTTGCCCTCAAGAGACCTTCAGCAGGGCCCACCAGTCAAGGGGAACCTGGGCTAGGGACCACTCTCTGGGAGACAATGAAGAGAGCTGGGCAGCCTCATTGGCCAAAGAATCAAATCCTAAGTACTAGGACCCTGCTCTCATCTTGTGCTGGGACCCTGGAAGGGTTAAGGATGGCCTGTGGGGAGCACCTCTCAGGTGGTGGGGAGCACCACTCAGGTTGTGGGGAGGACCACTTAGGTCGAGGAGAGCCAAAGCAGCCCCACCCACTACTTCATCACAGTGGTTATCTGGAGGCACTGAGCCCTACAGTGGCAATCCCCATGCAGTAGGAAGCAAGGAAGCCTCCACAGTGTGCAGCCTCTGGCTGGCTCTCCTACTGTGCTGGTTTCTTTTCTGTTGCTGTGACAAACATCATGACCAAAGCAACTTGCAAAGGAAAGGCAGAACCATGGAGGAAAGCTGCTTACAGGACACTCACTGGCTGGTTTGTAGGCCCACGCTCAGCTATAGCCTTCTTATACAACCCAGACCTATGTACCAAGGGAATGGTGCCACCCACCATGGGCTGGCCCTCTTATATCAAGCATCAATCACAGTTTCTCACAGAGGTGACCACAGGGCAGTCTGAATTGGGTGATTTCTCAATGCAAGTTCCGTCTTCCCAAGCCAGGTTGTGTTGTTGACAGTGAAATCTAACCAGAACGCTCCCCTCCTGGAACGCACCTGGGGTTACCCCATAACCCTTTGTGTTTTCTCCATCTGTTTTCCTTGGGTGGCGCCATGATTTGGTCATCCTAAATGCAGCCACTCTCCTCTAAAAGGGATACATTTGGGTGTTGGTTGGTTGTACAGGCTCAACTGTCCACTCCAGTCCCCTCGATCGCAAGCTAAGGTGCCTGTGGGGAAGGCCGTGCCTTAACGCAGGTACCTCCCTGCAGCGCAACTTGCCAGTTCTCCTTTCATCCATGCTGATGCTTCAAAAGTGGGGGTACAGTGGGACGCAGAGGGGCCCACATGCATAGTAGCTCAGCAGGGTGACCAAGAGGACCTCAGTGCATTACGGGAAGTAAATGACACCCTCTTAGGTGAGGGATAGTGAGTGAGAGCCTGGGCCTCTCTCCTACCGCCCTTGCTGGGCATCACTGGGGTCACTGCCAACCCATGACCATCTCACCCATTTCTCTCCCAAGTCCTGGTGGACCAGAGCAGGCTCCAACATTGGCTTTGCGTGATCAGGCTCCACCATGCAGTTTCCTACAGCAAGTCCTTTACCTGCTGAGAGAGACGTCTTGAGATTTAAATAAGGGGCCGATGTGCTTGTTTGACTTCTGGCCATAAATGAATTCCTGACATTGACCGTCCGTGGTACTGACTGCTGGGGTTGGCCTGGAGGAGTGTAGACAGATAATTATAAACTCATTCCTGGTTAATACTGACTGGCTGGGGGTGGGGGTGGGGATGGGGGTGGCCCCAGGCCTTTTTATTCTATGGAAGATGTTTCTTGATCATGGAGTCAAATGGGGCAAGCCATTGCAGTTGGACCTCTTTGGTGACTGATGCAATGATAGTGTAGAACAGTAGCCCCTTTGGTTCTGCAGCACCATCAGGTTCAGGAAGTGCTTTCTTATCTATTTCCCCATCTGGTCTCCATAGCAACCTTAACCAAGGCTAAGCAGATGATGCTCCTACCCTTTCTCTCAGGAGGAATCAATCATAGAAGGAAATGAAAGATTACTGTGGCCAAGGGACCACCTTCTGGCCTCCTTTCTCCTTCGGGGCACTCTGGTCCTATCTGAGGCAGGCAACAGCCCTATTGCACTTAGTTCCAGTGAGCACTAGCTGGAACTGGCTGTGCTGAGATGTCTTTCTGGTAACAGGAAGGGGAAAGGTGCTGTTTGGCTTCACTGGGGTAGTCAACAGCCTGGGGCAGCTTCACCAGGCCCCAGTGTGGGGAAAGCATCTGCTCTGCTCTGAGCGGTCTCTCCTCCTTTAGATCTCTTCAGGTTGTCTGTTTCCCACCGGCTGTACTGAAATTTGCCTAAGAGTTTCCTGCAGCTCTTCTGGGATGTGGCCAGATCCCATCTAGGTCTATTAAAATCCAGTGTGGCTCCTTTTAAAATCAAGAGGTCAGAGCATTAGGCGAAATGGCATAGTATCCGAACAGACACAACTTCAGTTTGTGTTCCTCACAGGTGGGAGTGAGAATTCCCGAACAGAAGCTGTGATGGCTGTGAGTAAACAAAACAAACAAACAAACAAACAAACACCTGCAAAACTCCTGGAAGAAGGTTTGTGTCGGAAGAGACTGATGGACAGATCAGAATCTCAGTGCTATGGAGAGACTGGGGTTTTGTAGGTTCAGATGCTAATAACTTTATCTTGGGCTAGTTTGAGCCTTCTGGACCAGCCTTTCCTTGCCGTACTCGGCATCTGAACTAACATCTTGAGATAATACAGACCTCAACCAGGTCTACAGAGTGAGTTCCAGGACAGCCAAGGCTACACAGAGAAACCTTGTGTCAAAAAAACCAAGCCAACCAAACCAAACCAACTAAACCAAACAACTAGACAAAACTCTCTTAGGAGCTATTAACTTAGTAGGACACTAGCTTCCGCCAGTGTAAGCCCTAAGAATGTCAGAGGTAGATACCAGGCAGTGCCAGGCCTTTAAATGTATTGACAAAGGAAGCAGCCAAGGAGGAAAACAAGAGAAACTGGCAGGTGTTGATTACAGACTGTGCTTAAAATAGATTAAGGGAAGTGTGTGTGTGTGTGTGTGTGTGTGTGTGTGTGTGTGTGTGTGTGTGTGTGAGAGAGAGAGAGAGAGAGAGAGAGAGAGAGAGAGAGAGGTGGGGGTGTACATGAGACTGCACATGCATGTGTGGGTCAGGATGCTATCTAGAGACAGAATTTAGCCTTGCTCAGTCAGAAACTAGGACTTCATGGATGGACTGTGAACACAGGGTGAGCAGGGCAGGTTGGACACTTGGACACCAGCAGGAGCGGGAAGCCATTAAAGCTGTGGGTTGCTCTGCTGTGGCCTTCTTTTCAGGGCCTGGGAATAACCAACTGTGCCCTCCCACCGTGGATCGTGGATCGCCTTGCGTTACCTCAGGGCCAGCACACTCTGGCTCAGACCCTTAGTCTAAGTTGGGACCATTAAGTGACCTTGAAGTGGCAGCAGGGAGACCCACCTCCCGGAATTGCTCCTCAGGTCAGCTTCTCCTGAGACACCTGTTTCCGATTGTCTAGCAGTCTGTCTCCCAGCGATCTACCTACATGCTCTCCTCATCTTGCCCAGCTTCCTAGAACTCTAACCGCAGGCCCACAGTGCTAGAGCCAAGGGCCTGAAGGTGTTGGTGACTGGAGGAAGAGGCTGCACCCTGGAGCTGAGCTGGCAAAATACCCAGCTCCCACAAAGACTCAGAGCCAACCCTGAAAAATAAGAGGCCCACCACATCTCTCTCCGCTCTCCTGTCCGGCTGTCTCCAGTGTCGCATAAAAGATGCCCGCGGCATTCTGGGTAATGGGGTATTCAGGAGTGACTTCTAGGAGAAAAAAATAAGACATAAAATGAACTGGAATTGGCAGGGGCGAACAAGGAAGTGGTCCAGTGTTTCCTGTTGGCGAACAGGAAGAATATAGAAAATATGGACGAGTACATATTATTGTGCTGGGCTGGTCTCCAAGCTGGATGGTCAGCATCTTCAGGAGTTTCAGCTGGGTTGGCTGGAGAAAGCTCATCACAGCTGGGCTTGCTGCTGCTTATTTTCCCTCATAGGAGGAGAGGGTGGGGAAGGTCATGGGACTTTTACCTGGGTAGCCAGTCCTGCCTCTCAACCAGCTGTATCTAATTCTGCCCTAGTTGCACACGTCTTGGGAGGGAGGGGGGGGGGGCTTTGAGGTTTCAGATGCTCAAACCAGGCCCAGTGTGACCTTCTCTCCTTGCCACCTGCCGATCTGGGTGTAGAACTCTCAGCTCCACCCCGAGCCACCATGTCTGCCTGCATGCCGCCATGCTTCCTGCCAAGACAGCACTCGGACTAAACCCCTGAGACCGTAAGCCAGCCCCAGGTAAATGTTTTTGATTCATAAAGAGTTGCTGTGGTCATGGTGTCTTCCCAAAAGCAATAGAAGCCCTAACTAAGACAGTCTGTAAGTTGAATAAACTCATTATTTCTCCCTGCGGAACTTTGGTGACATTGTACCTCAGTTTGTCTTTGGGACCTTGGGAGAGGATATAGACATTGTTTGTGTCTCTCCCTGGGTGGTGGGGGGAGGGGCGCTGTTCAGAAATACATATACACATTTATGTATTTTGTATTTGGAATGATACAGAAGAAAGCAGAGAGAGTGGTTGCTTCTGACAGGAGAAACTTTCACCTTCTCCTGACCATTTGAATATTTTTCACATGTGCAAATGCATTCAATATTCTGGTCAGAGAAAATGTTGAACGAAGGGACTGAGCGTGTAGGCAGGGAACTGGGGAGAGAGGCTGGAGAGGACAACGGCCCCTTTATTTATGAGTGGTTGTGAAAGGTCTTGCTTGCTATGACACAAGAGGAGGAGTCCCTGCCTTAATGGGGGAACTGATGATTCAGGGTAGCAACTTGTGAGACTAAAGGCAAGGCCCGGGGCTGTAATGGAGGTGGGCTGCTAGGTGCAGGGGCCAGACTCCTCTAAAGTCTCCAGCCTGGAAGAGTGGGCTCAGGCAGAGGCTGCGGAGATCCATCACATTCGGACCGCAGGACTCACAGGATGACAGGAGGAAGACCCCCCAACAAACAATGGCAAGAATGGGACAACCCTGTGTGCTGCGTTCAAAAGAGCAGGCACATGGTGGCTGGAGGGATGGCTCTGTGGTTAAGGGCACTGACTGCTCTTCCAGAGGTCCTGAGTTCAATTCCCAGCAACCACATGGTGGCTCACAGCCATCTTTAATGTGATCTGGTGCCCTCTTCTGGTCTGCGGGTGTACATGCAGGCAGCATACTGTATAAATAATAAATACATAAACGGGGCACGGGGGGAGAGCGCGCAGTGCACAGGTCCATGGCTTTTGTTAAATATGTGTGTGCTTTTGTGTATATATTAATTTCTCCTTCCCATTAACTTCACAGGGACAGAATTATTGAACATCTGCTTTTTAAAAGTCTGACTTAATTTGCTTAGTATGTTTCCGAAGTATGAGTTAGAGGTTTTTTTTGTTTTTTGTTTTCGGAGATCAAAGGGCCAAGGAATGCTGCAATGACTGCATGAGGCAGCAGACCTCAGGAGAGAGCAAGAGACTTATAGGGGAGGGAGACTGCACAATAAGCTCCTCTGGGAGAGGACGGAAAGTCAGGGGGCAGGCCGCGAAGGTGCGGGCTTTTTCAGGGGTGCAGTGCAGGAGCATAGGGAGACCGTGCTACTTGGGGCAAGGGTGACAGCGTGTTGCAGTGGGGAACATGGGGACAGGACAGTGATCTCAGTATTTCCTGGGGGGGGGGGTGTGGAAGTAACTGTTCTTTTTGAATGTGAGAGGAGGGCAGATGCCAGGAGCCCAAGGGTGCCAGATGGAGGCTGGGGATGGGAGTGGGCACTGTGTGGAGTCGTGGAGTACTGTGTGCACTCCGAGGGTGCCCAAACCATTATTAGCCTTTCAAAGCGTTTCCCAGGAGTCTCGCCGCAGCAATGAAAAGCTGCCCAGTATCCATGTGGCCTCCGTGGCAGGATGAGGAAAGAGACCAAACAGGAGCGAGCATGGCATTTGTCTTGTTACCAGCAAGAGTGCCAGCTTCGGTCAGGTCCAGGGCATTGTGAGCGGCTTTGGAATGGGCACAGGGAACCAAGGGCTCCCCAACTGGCCTGGGTAGGGCTTCAGGACACTGGGAGGAGCCAGGGGACCAAGGACCATATATATATATATATATATATATATATATATATATATATATATATATATATATTTTTTTTTTTTTTTTTTTAATTTTCTCACTGGACAAAAAAGTGACACTGAATGGCAATATCCAAAGAAAATATGTGTGTCAAATACACAAGAAAAAAACCTTAATTTTTTTTTAGAAGCAAAAATAAAGACAGAAAGAAAGAAAAAGAAAAAAAAGAAAGAAAAGAAAAGGAAAGAAAAAAGAAGAAATTAATTTTACTATTTCATTTTGCTCAAGAGACCCAAAAAGTTAAACATATAATCAATTTACGATGTGATTAATGAGAGATTTTGGCTTTTTCCAGCCTGTCTCAATCTAAAGTGTCCAGTGGCCACATTTGGTGATACCTCTCCACAGTCTCTTTTCTGAAAACTTCCTGTAGGATCTGCTTGTTGGTGCCCCTGCTCCTGTCCCTCACCCACGTACTTGTCAACACTCCTAGCGCTTAACACTAGCGCTTAACACGTGCAGGTTGTGACAAAGTCATATTGGCTCTGGGTGCGATTATATTAGCTACTGGCCTATTAGCTCTGCCTTGGCCACAGAAACTGACCCTTACACACACACACACACACACACACACACACACTCACACACCCGCTTTTTTTTTGTTACCCAAAGAGATTATTTTTTATTTTTTTATTAATTCATTCATATTACATCTCAATTGTTACCCCAGAGCCTTACCCCTCTTAAAAGCTTCCTTCAAGTCTCACGCATAGTTTATTTGCATCCTTGAGCTCCTGAACGCAGGCGCCTTGGGTCCTGAGGTTAAGTAGGACTGTTGTAGGCTGAGGCCTTAGCCACGCCCCTTTCTTCCTTTAAGGCGAGCCACCTGAGAGGAAGGGTCTTTGCCTTTGGTCTTCTTCAGCAAGGAGAGGGCGAGGCCTGCAAGCTTAAGAGCTATTTTCTGTACTTTAGCGCCGCCCTGTGGTGCGTGAGAAAATTCCGAAAATGACCTCCTCCCGCTGGGACTCCCTGGCCTTGAAGGACCAGCTGGCTTTTGTTATCTCCTTTAGTCGGAGAGGAAATGAGATTTGTTACTGAATATGCAACGTCTCCTACGGGGGCTGAGTTGCCTGCTGAAAATTCAGACGCTGCAAGGATGAACTAAGCCAAGGCATAAATCCAGACCGCCCTCTCTGTTCTTTAGACAGACTAACCTGAAGGGTGGCTTCTGAAAAATGCTGTCTGTCGACCGGAGGCAGCACTAACCATGACCTGAGGTGGTCAAGTTAAAATCAAACAAACAACAACAAAAGTACATAATAAATGAATAGATAAAATAAAAATAATAAAGTCCGAGAAGGCTTGTGGCGGTCTTAGTTACTTGGCTAGTGAGATCCCAGATACCCAAGGAAAATGCCTGCAGGCTGAATGGAGAGAGTAAAGTACTTGCTGTGTGTGTGTGTGTGTGTGTGTGTGTGTGTGTGTTGGGGGGGTGGACTCACATCACACACTGGGTATGGTATGGTGACATACTTGTAGTCCCATCTCTGGGTTGGTTTAGGCTAGTGGATCCCATGGGCTAGCCAGCCCTTGGTGAGTTCCAGGCCAATGAGGGACCCTGTCTCTGAAATGACACCCAAAGTTGTCCTCTGGCTTCTGTGTATATGTACACACATGAACACACACGTATAAGCCAGCAGGTTCTTCAGACATGTTCCAACAAGGGAAAGGAATGGTGATTTTTTTTTTAATTTTTAAAATTATTTTATTTTTGTGCATATACATTTATATTATTACACATATATACACTAGATTACCTATGGCAAGAAGGAGCGTGACACAATCAGGAATTATATATAGATGTTACATTCTTAGTGTTTTGGCTGTTTGTATTTGACAGCCTTGAAGAAGACATCTTTCCTATCTTGGTGTGTCTAAATTTCAGAATGTAAATCACACCTTGTCATTATCAATTAGGATCGGTGATTTTTAATCAACAGAGCCAAACAACGCATGCCCCCTCCCTCCCCCTCGATAACGATTTGTCTGTACACTGCAGTGTCCTTTCCCGAGTCACAATGTTACCTGCACTTTCAGACTGTAAATAAAATCGGTGCCAGACTGTGGCTTTGTAGGATCTTGCAGCGGAAAATGACCCCATGAAGTTCAGTCTGCCCCTTGCTTTTTTTTTTTCTAACTGAGGCTTAAGGCTGGCGTACCCCTTCCCCACCCCACCCCCACCCCCAGTACCCCTGTGGCTTTGGGAGGGAGAGAAGGAAGTGGCCTTGCAAAAGGACCTCAGAAATACAAAGTCCTTCCCAGCAGGTGGCCTCAGCACTCAGCGGTCTTGAGTGCATCTCTCATTTCACTTAAGGCGTCAGAGGCCTTAAAAGTCCAATTTTGCTAGGAAAGCAATTTAAGCTTTTACCTGACATCCTGACCTTAGCATAAAAGGACACATTATGTGGGTTCTGTGGGAGATGTGTGTTAATGGAAGTGAGTGATGAAATTTGGTCATTTCCCTGCAAGGGTATGTCAGCGGGAGGCACTTCAAGAGCTAGGATGTCTGTGCACCGTCTGCAACTTTATATGTCTACACGCCTAAGTCTGAGGGATGGGGGTGGGGTGGGGGGTGGAGGTCTATGGTCAGAAAGCACTGCTGCATGAACGCCGTAAGGAAGACCTGGATACTCTCCCAGTCTTGATATTCCTTTCAACCTGGGCTTCTGAACAGTATTCAAGATCTTCTGATAGTCCTGGCGTCAGGAGAGGACGGACTGACAGACCACAGCACTGGAAAGTAAGGCCTGTTCAGGAAGGGAGCTAGGTCAAGTGGAATTGGGGCAGGGTGGCTGATGGCTCAGCAGTTAGGAACACCTGTTGCTCTTCCAGAGGCCCCAGGTTCAGTTCCTGACACCGGAACACCTCACAACCATCTTTTAACTCCAGCTCCAGGGCAGCCAACCGTACAGGCAAACAGGCACTCATACATATGTGTAAAATAAAAATCAATACATCTTAAGAAAGGAAGGATGGCTGGGCGTGGTGGCGCACGCCTTTAATCCTAGCACTTGGGAGGCAGAGGCAAGCGGATCGCCGTGAGTTCGAGGCCAGCCTGGTCTACAAAACAAGTCCAGGACAGCCAAGGCTATACAGAGAAACCCTGTCTCAAAAAGCCCCCCCCCCAAAAAAAATCAGCATTTCCCCTACATGAAGAGAAGGAGCGCACCTCTGAAGGCCCCGGGAGGCACCTCCAGTGGCCTGAGTGACACCTACTCATAGGGACACTCTAGAGTGTAGGGAGAATGGGGTAGCATGTCAGAAAGCCTGGCGCCGAGCATTAGCAGCTTCATCCTCACTCTTTGATTCTCACTCAGTTGGGTTTTCAGGACTAATTTCTGACAGAATGCCTGTGCATAACAGGCTCACTGGAAATGAGTCCTCCCATTTATTGCCCCCACCAAGTCAAGAATCCAGGGGTTTGCTGCCCCCTCAGTCTCAGCCCCAGAGTTTTATGATGTGAGGACCACACGGGGTGCATGATGGGAGTGACCCCTCTTGGCCTAGGTTGGATGGGTCTGTCTTACTGGACCCCTTGGCAGGCTGTGGTGAGGACGTGCGTTTGGGGACAGCCTGTTTTGAATTGCTTCCTCTTAGCCTGTCTCATGAAGCACTTCCCAGGATCTATTTCACGATCCTCCTCAGAAAGCTACTCATCCGCCTCCCATCTTTTCATATGGTGCCGCTTAAAATACTTTCGTCATCGGAAAGCACACAGCCATGGTGATGGTTCACAGAGAGGTGGTCAGATCATGCGCCTTACGTGCTGGGCAGTACAGTGTGGAAGGCCGTGCCGTCCTGCATAGCCAGCCTAGCCAGAGGGATAAAGACTCCCAGTGTCCATGATCAGTTATGAGGCTCAAAGGGAGTGGAGACGCTTAAGAACGAAATAGGAAAACATGGCCTTGCAAACCATAAAAAGAGTGTCGGCAGAGTTCTACATGGGCCAGTTTGTAGTTGAAAGTCTTTTTCTGAGGAAGGAGAATTTCAGACACCTCTGAGGAAAAGGAACAGGACGTGGACATGCCACCCATGATAGCTAACATGCTGACAGCTCTTGGTGTGGTACAACTTGAACCCATGAAGTATGGAGCTTGAACTTTTCCCTTCTTTTAAGACAGACTTTTCCCCCTCTATGTTGTTTTCCAGGCTGCATGAAATCTCAATCCTCCTGCCTCAACCTTCTGAGTGCTGGGGTTACATGTGGGATCTACCACATCTGGATAGATTGAACATTTGTTGTACCCGAATGGTTAAAGTTGCTATAGGGACAGAGCAGCAAAGACAAGACCGTTTGGACTTTCTATGCCTGCCCCAGCTCCGAATAATGACACGGAGACATATTCATTTACAATAGCCCTAGGCCTTAGCTCACTGCTCTTCTCAACTAGCTCTTATAGGCTGTGTTCAATCTATGTTCTGCCATGCGGTTCTTTACCTCACCTCAGTTTTATGCATCCAACTTGTGCCGTGTTTCATAGGCGAACCTTTTCTGTGCCTCCTTTTCTCTCCAGCCTTTGCTATAGGTGGGTCCGCTCTTTATCCAACTAGTCCGAAGGTGTTGGAGAGCAGTGTTTGCAAAACATTGAGGCAGGCGATGCTTAACGCTACCAAAGTCCGTCTGTACTGAGCTCACTGCTGTTCAGAAGTCAGAGTCTGAATATACAAAGACAACCTTTCAGAGGCCCACAAAAACCATCACCCTAACACAAAGACAATTCCAGCAACTGGGTAACTTTCTCCAGGGCTACCGCAGGCTGTGATTTCATGTACCCTGGGGGCTGAACTAGATTTAAAAAGGAAGAGACAATCGATAAAAAGATAACATCCTTTTTCCTGTGGTGAGACGTTGCTTTGAACAAACCAGCTCAAGGACATTTGGAGGCCGCATGGGAAAACGGGGCTGTGGTTTGCATGTTGGTTGAAATGATGATGTGAAAACCATTGACCGAAAGAAAAAAAAAGCATGAGCTCATTGTGTTTATGAACATAGAACAAGACGCAGAAGAGTGGCCATGTGTTGAGGTGCTGCTGGGCAAACTCTCCAAAATAGAAAGTTTATTCCTAAATTCCACTTATTTGCATTTTGTAGGGTTTTAATTTTTTTTTTGTTTTGTTTTTAAGATGGCTCTATTCTGTTCCTATGATACTAGTTTACTTTAAAAATTAAAAATTGTTAGGCCGGTTGTGATGGCTTATGCCTTTAATCCCAGCACTCAGGAGGCAGAGGCAGGTGGATCGCTGTGAGTTCGGGGCCAGCCTGGTCTACAAAGTGGGTCCAGGACATCCAAGGCTACAGCCTCAGTGACCTCTGTGACTGGCACACAGCCTTCATCTTTTTGGCCCCTCCCACCCAGCAGAGACATATTCTTGGTAGGTGTCTTCGTTACTTTTCTAGTGTTGTGACAAAACACTATGACCAAGGCAACTTATAAAAGAAAACATTTACTGTGGGGTACACACAGTTCCAAAAGTGAGTGTGTGGCTATCGTGGTGGGGAGGGAGCATGGCGGCAAGCAGGCTGGCCTGGATCTGGAGCAGTCACTGAGTGTGAGCTAATTCACAAACAGGAAGGACAGAGAGAAAGAACTAGGAATAGTGTGGGCTTCTGAAACCTCTACCCCCGCCCCCACCACACACACACACACACACACCACACACACACATACACACCACACACACACAAACCACACACACACCCCCCACACCACACACACACATACACACCACACACACACAAACCACACACACACCCCCCACACCACACACACACATACACACTACACACACCACACACACACACACACACCACACACACACATACACACCACACACACCACACACACACATACACACACACCACACACACCACACACACCACACACACACACATACACACACACCACACACACCACACACACACACACACACCACACACACACACACACACACACACACACACACACACACACACACACCTCCTTTAAACAAGGCCACACCTCCTAAGCCTTCCCAAACAGTTCCAACTGGGGACCAAACATTCAAATATTCAAAAATGGCCTATGGGGGCCATTCTCTTTCAAACGACCACAGCAGGGTTCCAGAAACATATTTTGAAGTGTCAGACCTTCTGTTGAAAGCCTACAGGATATGCTGCTTGCTAGGAGTTGCAAAGAAGGACCCCCCTCATCCCTTGCCAAGAATATTGTAGCCGAGGGTTGTGAGGTTTTGTTTTGTTTGTTTTTGTTTTTGTTTTTTTGAGTTTTTGAGACAGAGTTTCTCTGTGTAGCCTTGGCTGTCCTGGACTCACTTTGTAGTCCAGGCTGGCCCCAAACTCACAGCGATCCGCCTGCCTCTGCCTCCCGAGTGCTGGGATTAAAGGCGTGCGCCACCATGCCCGGTTGGTTGTGATGTATTTAAGGAGAGAGAGCTAGGCAGGGGACAAGGGACAAGGGCCTCTGGGTGTTAGTCAATTCAGAACCACGCATATTCCAGAACCAGGCACTTCCCAACCCTACCTTCAATCCCTAATGCGACAGGTTTGTACACTCATGTGTTTTCCCTGTGTGCATGCGCCATACATTCTATTTAGCCTCTCTCTTTTTCCATCCCTGCTCAGAGGAAGCCTTTTGCCTCCCTTCCCCGTCAATACATCTCTTGCATGAGGTGTGTCAGGTGGTAGGATTTTGGCGGCGTTCCTTGGCCCTCATCACCAGTGTTCTCTTTTGCTGGGCGAGCCCTTTTTACTGGGTGTACAGTTGAGCGTTGACTCATGAGCTCACTCCGTGTTTAGTTTTCTCTAGGCCAAGGCAGGGGAAAGGCAGCGAGGCCAGCACTGTCCCTGCTGACGATGCTTGGACACCTCTTGGAGTTGTTTTGCTTTTCTGCACATGGTGTTTTCTGGATTCAAAAGACGCGTGTATTGAACTGAAAGTCTAAAATGTGCTTTTACGAATTTTAATGGAATCCCATTAGTTTAAAATCAAGGCCAGTTGTAAGGGCAAGCAGGGCTTCCCTCTGTTTCTTAGGAAAGACAGTGAGTGACGTAATGGCCACTTGAGGGGACTGAAAGAGACACAGACCTGCGCAAGGCCAAGGCAGTGGATTAAGCTAGACTACTTAATGCTCCATTCTAGAGCTTGGCCAACACTGAGCGCACCATTTTAGGCAAGCTAATTGAATTTCTTGGCATCACACTTGTCTTTCGTATAAAATCAAGCTACTAATGCTGCTGACAAGAATGGCAATGAGGCTTACATGGTAGCTACAGAGATTAAGAACGGAGCTTGGAGCCGGGATGGTGGTGGCGCACGTCTGTAATCCCAGCACTCGGGGAGGCAGAGGGAGGTGGGTCTCTGTGAGTTCAAGGTCAGCCTGGTCTACAAAGTGAGTCCTGAACAGCCAAGGCTACACAGAGGAACCTTGTCTCAAATTCCCCTTCTCCCCCTAAGTGTCGCCAACGCTACTCCAGTGATTTTCTATGTCACCCCATTTGACCTACTAGTCCTGTGAGGGGCTTTCTGGATTACAGAGAAAATTGAGAGGCGAAGACCACACCACTAGTAAAGTTTCAGAGCAGAGTTTGAAATGAGGCCTCTGAACCTGTATTCTCTTTATTCACCACAGAGAAGAAAGCTTTATAACCCTGTGCATCTGTGATCATAAGGTAACGAGAAATGGGGCTTCTTTCTAGAACTGTGTGTGGTCACTTAGGCCCGGCGTTTCATTTATGAGCAGAATAGATGAGACAATCGAAAAAGCCAGTTTTAACATGGCCTTTGTTTTCCCTTCTACAACATGCATGTGGTGTGTGTGTGTGTGTGTGTGTGTGTGTGTGTGTGTGCGTGCATGCGCATGTGTGCATTCATGAGAGCTAAACTCCCTTGGATATTGGGTACAAGAGTTTAAATTCTTCATTACACAAACATCAGCAACCTTTTTACATGTTTCTATGAGATGGTATATAAGGGAGCCATGTGAGGTAAAATACTCCTGACCGGGAAGGTTCTGGAAGCAAATCAGCTGCATACAAAATGAATAAGAAAAATTAATAGTGGGTTCCCTCCTTGTGCCAGTAGATTCCAGTTTCTGCGTGGTGTCTGTGGGAGTGGGTGGGAGGCATCTCTGGCTTCTTTGTGTTCCTGCTCCATTGCTCGGGGCACTTTGAACTTCTTTTAAGAGAAAGCATGGGCACACGGAGTCTCACTCATGCTGAGAGCTGAGAGTTACAGCCTTTCAGGAGCACATTCTCGCCTTCATCTGCCAGGTTCTTTGTAGTGTTTCTGATGGCAAGGCATTAAAAAAAAAAAAAAAAAAAAAAAAAAAGAACCAATGTGCATATATTACTAGGGTTGGGTAAAAGACACTTCTCATTTTAAAGCAAAGATGGGTGATAGAGAGGGAGCCGGCCGCCCTCTGTTCTCTGAGGAAACTGATTGTGGAGGGTGGACTTCCTAAGATAACGTGAGACAGCCATTGACATAAGATAAAGACACTTGAGCAAGTATGAGAGTATGAGAGTACCAACGGGTAACCAAAGGGCACAGCTGTATCCCCCAATACTCACAGGGTAGCTTTGAATTTACTACTATTTCTTCATTTAAAATCAGAT
>NC_140495.1:99266629-99559129 GCF_964271855.1 Acomys minous
TGGTGAAATCTGAGGAGGAAGAAATCAGCAGAAACAGATGTGTCAGCTGAGTGCTTACTGTATTGATTATGTGATGATAAACAGGTGTACATTGTTATTAGCAACAGTTACTATGAAGGCTAGGGAGTCTATTGATCCAGCTGAGAGTGAAAAGTTTAGCTAACCGACTTTTAGTTACTTTACTGGTGTTTGTTTTCATTTTTTGTTTGTCTTTCCTAGAAGTAATCCGTCAATACGACCCATTAGTATAGGCTGTGGGATTGCGGAGTTGGGTGAAGAAACACACAGAGAAGAAAAACTTGACCAAAGTTCTAAAGTGCCACTCAACACTTCTAGCCTTCTGTTCCCTAAAAGTCTCCTTGTTTATTGTCAGAAGCAATGTAAAACAAATAAACCAACCTCCCTCAGGCTAGTAAATAATTACTAGGTTAGGACTTATCCCTGGAGATATTATAGAAAGCATAATATTTTTGTTTAAAATATAGAAATCCCTGACCTTATTATGAACAATATTACTTCCTGTTAAAGATTTTTAATGGAAGCAAGGAAGCAGGTCCGCAGGGCACTATGTGACCTCCCTCAAGTTTGTCATTCATTTAGATTAACTTCCTTATCAAGCGTATTAAGAAAGACTCTCAGGGGCTTCAGAAAGAGCTTAGTCGGCAAAGTGCTTACTTCTTAAACATGAGGCCTGAGCCATAGCCCCAGCCTCTCTGCATACATTGCATTCATAAGTAACTATGTTGATAAACCACCGCTTACAGCAATGATCTCTGTTTTCATGTATATTCAGAGGAAATAAGTATCATGGCTTGACCATTGTAAACTTAGTTACTCTTAAGTTCATATTAAGAAGAGCATGCCAAGGCTGGGTAGATGGCTCAGTGGTTAAGAGCACTGGCTGCTCTTCCAGAGGTCCTGAGTTCAATTCCCAGCAACCACATGGTGGCTCACAACCACCTGGTAATGGAATCTGATTACCTTTTCTGGCCTGCGTGGAAACAGAACACTCCACTAAATAAATAAATAAATAAATATTTTAAAAGAAAAGCATATTTATTCATGGTCATACAAATATGTTCAGTGTGTTATGAAGCATTTGTAGTCATATTAAAGTCTAATCTTAAAATATAATAGTCATGAACTTGGTCGCAGATACTGTTATAGGGTCCCTGATCAAGGTCAGTATTGGAGGATGCAATGAATAGATACCGTCTTCCAGGTAAGCCTGCCTGTTCACTCCGTCCACATGTGCTGTACAAGTATGGATGTATCAAAGAAAACCTCTTTTAGATTTGGTGAGCAGTTGTACAAATTACTAAATCTAGCTGATTAGTCATTTACACATGCATGTATGACCTGTCTTATCCTTCCCTGTGAATCAGGGCCAGGTAAGTTTGTACTATTATGTTATATGTATAAAGACACCAATCCACTCCCGAGATCAAGATACAAAGAACACTGGAAACCTCCATGTTAGGGTAACCATGAGCCACCGAGCAAGATGCGTAGCTGTACCACTGGAGATGGGATATAGAAGAGACCCCACAGGCATCACTAAGACTGAGGTGAAGGCAGAGAGCGGCGCAGCCATGGGGAAGGCCCACTGCTCTGAGCCCTCAACTACCCTCTCCACTGAAGTGTGCACGCTGCTCTTGCAGATCTAAGTTTGGCTCCTAGCACCCATATTGGGAGGCTAAAACCTACAGATTAACTTCAACTCCAAAGGATCCGACTCCCTCTACTGGACTCAGAAGACACCTACACTCAACCACATAGAGACAAAGCAAATATACACATAATTAAAAAATAAAATAAAATATTCTAGTAGTCGTTTAGCAATACAAGATCCTGTGTTAGGTACATAATAATTGAATATTAATTAAGCATTACTCTGTGGAGCTGCATCATTTGTATTTATTCAGAATTTACATTACCATGCCATGATTTTATCCTGGAATGTTGGCGACGGTTGAGGTGGCTGTGTTAGGGTACGATGAAGCAACTTCAGTTTGTAAAGTTGCAGATGCGTTCACCACAGATCTGTTCATATCTCGGGAGTTTACAAAACAGGCACGAGCCTCCTCCTTGCTTGTGGTAGAAATGTTGACAACTCGGACAAGTGTGAGGGTGACAGTCAGGGCCCAGACATGTGTCCTTCTGGCAGGAGGACACGTAGTTAAGAAAATACATTTCCTGACACCCTGACTGCTGCTGCCCATGTCATTCCACTGTCAGAAGACAAGGGCACTGCTGAAGGCTTACTTGACAGTTTATCTCACAGAGGACAGGAGTTATAAAGAAAGTCATACTGCGTGTCGGGGGAAGAAGAATTGACTATCTATAGTGCTGTGAGGCAATAGTCTCTAAATAGAAATGTTTTCATCATGGAGGGAGGCTTCTTAAGATTCAGAAAGGAGCTGCCCCTAGAGATGTTGCAGGTGTCGCTGCGCTGCTGTGTCACATGCGTAGGAGTATGTGGCAGAGAGGAAGGAGACGTTGTCTCACCTCGGTGTTCTGCGCTGTGAACATCTGAATGATTAGTAGTTTAATACTCCCTGACCAAAGCGAACCTGAGATGACCACTAGTCTCATGCCACACAGGCATGGATGGGCTCCCAGGGTGGTGAGTAAGCCCAAGGCTATTAAAGCCCCCCACCTGGGGACCATACCTGGCACCACGGGCCCTGGGCAGGTGTGAGGCTGAGACAGGAAACCCTTGCATGTGTGAGGAGCAAGCCCAAGATGACCACCGGACTAGTACCATAGGGCTGGGACAGGGAGTTAACCTGAGATGACCACCAGCCCTGCATCCTACAGGCTTTAAGGGCAGACCATCGCCAAGATGACTCCTGCCCAATTCAGTAGTGCATGAGCAAGGAATACACTCCTGAAACCATTCAGGAACCAACCCTACACACTCAGGGACCCAGGGAAACACTAGGAGGTGCAAGTAAGTGGTGGAGAAATGGAAGAGAAAGAGAAACAGAAGGATGTGGGCACAGTGAAATGAGGCAGGACTGGAGACTGGAGGACAGTAGGAACAGCCTGATGCGAGCAAGAGCTGATGTGACCTGGGACCATGGGGGGGGGGGAGGTCCTGGCCTGTGCTGCCCCCCAGGACCACTTCTGTGTCTGTGGCCCTGCAACAGCAGGGGTCTTACCACCAAAAAACCAGGTGGGCATCTCTGGTCTGGCCTGCTACCCAGGGACATGTTGATGTTTGAAGGTTGTGAAGAAGTGGCTCCACTCCTCGCCTGGGTGTCCCAGAGCTGTCCCTGGTGGCATAAGAACGGGCAAGCGAAACCATCCCGTAGCCAGATGGAGTTCTCAGGAGAGCAGGCCTGTACATTTCGGGAGTTGTGGGTAATCCAGTGGAGGGCATGAGAACAAGAGAGCCTGCAGGCTGACCAGCTCATGTTCCTGTCAGGCCCAATTCAGGGCTTTGGATTTGCCCACCCCAACATCTGCTCCATCAATGAACTGCTGGAGTTCATGAAGGGGATGGTCCTACAGATACAAAACTATGGAATCTCCATGATACAGGGCAACAACAGGACATCCAGGTGGAGTCCCAATGACATTCCAGGGCTGACCAGAGACAGAGGGCTCAGACCAGACCAAAGGTCACTGTAATGCACATTTGCAAGCAAAAAAAATTATGGACAAAAGGCTATACAGTGGGACAAACTGTGACACACTACAGCTTCCACAACAAGCTTTTTTCTCTGTTGTGGGAGGAAGGTTGCAAGAGTGGAGGGCAGGTCCAAGGAGAGGGAGAAATGAGTGAGAATAGGATGTATGATGTGAAATACACACACACACACACACACACACACACACACACACACACACACACACAATTTTTTTAAGACACAAGAACGAAACTCACAAGTCTCAGAAACTTAAAATGTTCACAATGACTCTGTCCCTAGAAGATTATATAAGCAGTAAAAACTACCAGAAAAAGACAAGACTCCGACATGTCAAGCTGCCTAAAAGTTGCTCTTGCTGAGCACCCTTGCTGAGGTAGGCTTTTCAGTGATGTAACTGTTTTTAAGTTATCCATGCTTCTCTAAGTGGCCTACATGTATGTATATAATGTATACATAATAAAATATTATATGATCCTTGTCTTGATAGGTTGTATTAAATATAAACTACCTATTTGAATTCATGGTAACATTTAAGCATTCATTACTCTAAAAACTAGATATAGGTCCCATAATTGAGTAGTATTTTTTAGGAGTTTCTCTTACTTTCCCAAGCTACTTGATATTGATTTTATATCTTAAAGAAGTTCAAGAATATAACTTACAGTTATATGGAAATTTGTCAAGTGGTATGATTAATCCTTTTTTATAATCACAGAAAAAAGGATGATAAAGCTTACAGTCCTCATCCATTTGTGTTAATAATTGATGGGCTATAACACAAAAGGCACAAAACAAGGACAGAGCACTCTGCCAGCGTATAAGGACAAGAAGTCCAGCTTCCTATGGTTATGATACAGTGTTTCATTGGTGACATTTGGTGTCCTTTATTTGAGCAATAGTGGTAATGCTATTACTTATGACCGCCACTGACCTTCAAGTGAATATGGTAAACCAATTTTGAATAGTTTTATTATAGAAAAGTAAAAATATAGTAACTCAAGTTTTAGGTTAGGTGAGTTAAAGATGCATAGAAACAATGATGTTCTTGGCTTTAACCAGTGAAATAAGATGAGATTATATAGAGTTTCTAAGCTATCTGATATTAAAATAATACATTTGATTTCTTTATAAATATGAATTGTAGTATCAAGTAATATAGATACATTCACTTTTCCTCTCAAGATAAAAATGTCTGTGAAAATGCTCCTTCATTAAAATATTTCACTTAAACCTGAAACTACTAGCATCATTTCAAGTGAACTTCATATTTATCTGTTGAAAAATCATTAAAAGTAAAAGCTAAACATGAAGCATCTTTTAAAAAATCCACAAAGCATGAGTTCTCCCTAGGAAATTGCAGAAAAAGAAATGAAACTGAAGCACGTTCTGGCCAATTTTGAATGTAGTTTACCAATATGCAAAGGGTTAATTTCTCCCTTGTCAGATGCTGTTACTGTTTTAGTAATGATTCTGTAAAACCCAGTACCAAGCCCTGCTTTCTAAGCACAGAGCATCCAACCCATAGTGAGTAGTCCTAAATGCTTACATCCATGAAGCAAGCCCAGTGGGAAGGAAAAGTGCTCATTCAGGCAATTGCAGAGACTGCGATGCTTAGAGCCTTGTAAGCGGATCATTATGTATTAAGAGAGAGAAGAGATGGATTTCAGAGAGGTAGTGAGTCGCGTTCGAGTTGGGTTCGGTTTGATAGTTCTTGCTAGGATTTCAGTGAGGGCAGCGTGTGGGCTGGCGGGTGTGTGATGAATCACATCGGCGCTGAGGTTGAGAGGAACAACTGTATTGCAGTGTGAGACTTGGCTGTGAACATACAGTGGGAAAGGGACGGAGCTTCCTGGAAAGTACCAGTTGTCCCACCTTGTCCATTGTCCTTTGAGACCCTAGGGAACTGGGACAGACTGTGGGGACATGTGGCTTATGTTCTAACACCTAGATTTGTCCGGAAGATTCTTACCAGAGGCAGACAGAGATGAACTACTGCTTTAAAACAGGGAAAACCCATTCTAGAAAGGTAAAGGGTTACCTTGGGGAAACCAGAAGCGTCTGACAAGTCTACAGAGCGAGGAGGACTAAACTACAGTGACAGTGTGCCAGGACTACCGGAGAAGGGTAAATGTGAACATACTGTAGGTAAGCCTTGCTGTTGTCACTCATGCTCTGTAAGTGTAACAGCTTAGGGCACAGACTCAAGTGTGAGGAAATATATGGAGAAATTTTGGTTCAGACAATCAGAAGTCATTCACGGGGAAAACTTAGTTATGACACATCCCCTGGTCCCTGGCGAATGTAACTCCCTAACGCAGGTGGGAAATATGCTGTATTATAAAAGTGGGAGAAAGGCAAAGTACAGAGACAAATATAGACACTAATTCCTTCTCAGAAGACTTGTCAAAGTCACAAGGCCCAGATAATAACTGCTTTTTAATTGCCTGGAGTATGAGACACTCTGATAATGCACGAATAAAATTGTTTTTAATAATATCACTCGTGAATTGAACAGGTCTTATGATTAAATCTCAAAACTGATCATAATACAATACTTCATTTCCTCACCTTCTGGAAGACTTGATTGAAATGAGAGCCCCTTTCAGCTTTCTGTCACTTAAAAAATACAATAGACACAGATTTTATCATAGGTTATTGATCAAGTTTTCCCTTGTGCTAGCTCAAGGTTCAGCCTTAGATTACTTGCTGTTGGTTGGCCCTGTGGCTTCCCTTGTGTCCTCGTTTGTGACACATTTCTCTTTGGAATACTGATGGTGGCAAGCATAGTGACTAAGACATCAATGTAAAGTAAACACAGTGAGGGAAACAACCCATGGGCTCAGTGGTTTCTAGTCTTGTAAAAAGTCTTCACTTAACAAAAATCACAAGACTCTCTGTGTAGGAGTTTTAATCAAATGTTCATTGTCCAGACCAACGTAGGAGTCCTGTTTATCATAATTTCATGGATATGTCTCACACTATCTTTCAGTAGTCCACATTCATATCTTAGTGACAATTCCCAAAGTGAGACAGAATAAATGATCCAAAATGTAAGAATTCCTTCACCCCAATCCTATAATCTCCCTGAAATGTCATGGGTAACTACAATATTGGGTCTTATGAAGGTTAATTTATTTTCCACGGAAAGCTTTTCCTTGTGTTCATTCTGGTGCGGGTGTCGATTCAGAAACATAAAAGTTCAGGTTTTTTTTCTTTACCAGAATGTGATAAGAGCACTAACAATGATTTTTATCAGTAGTGAATCTGTGAAACTATTTGCTTGACTTTGTTGTGTTTGTCTCTGTGTGACTGAGCCCATATTATTTGGAAAACTAACCCTGCTTCAGTGTTGCTGGCTGCACTCCCAGATCTTGATTGCATGTTCGCAGCCATCAGGAAGAAGACATTAGGGTCTGTCATTGTGCGATTAGCTGCTTCAGAAAGATGAGGAGCTGTGATTATCGCCAGAAACTCCTTGCTGAAATGTGGACAGTGAGCCAGGGACCTGGTCTACCTACTCCCAATTTACCTGTCAAAACTTGGCTGAACCTCCTAAGAAGCATGACACAATGACTTGACTTCTGCAGGGCTATCCCTACGGAAAGAGAACAGGAAAGTTACTGTGGTGGTTGCCAGGTGGAACAGCTGCAGCAAAATAGCATCAAACACCGTGGAGTCTATCTGACTAAAGCTTAAAAGAGTGCCACCCTGCAAAGTCACAGGGTGGTGATGGATTGGAATAAAGAACCACTCAGCCCTCCATCATCCCTGGACTGCAGGTACAGGGGTCTGACATCACCCAGGTTACTTCAGACACTGATGTGCATCTGAATCCCTCTTTGGATCACACAATGCGTTGAAGTAGACTGTGGAAGCCCATTAAGGTCTGATCTTCTCTATTAGATGGATATATTCACACTCTTTCATACTCACCAAACTCACCAGAGTCTCTTGATTAATCCAGAACTTCATTTAGTACTATATGTGGTAATGTCTGTAACATCATGATGGATCTTGGCCGATAGGCCAACCCTACCCAAGTCCTGGGAGAGATGAATTCCAACATCCCCACATCCCCCACCCCCTACATCAATGGGCTAATAGGGACCATTCCTTCTCAAGTGCAAAGGGTCTGCTTGCATCAACTAACAAAAAATAAATAAATAAAAGGAATTATCCCTCTATATATTTATTCCATGTCAAGAATTCCATAGTGATTGATACAAATGCCGGAGAGATTAGCTTCATGAGTTAAAGCTCATGTTTTTAGTCTGTGTTGTGCTCAGCTTCCATTCCTACCACTGTGGTAATGTGCTCACTGCATAAGAATTAGGCTGGCCAGCCCCAGACAGTAAAGGCTGTCAGCTGGCTCACTAACTCCATCTATTTTGTGTTTTGTGTCTTCCCATACAGGATGCTACTTAGTGAGCATAAATGTAGGTTTCAAAGGGCTTTGTACCTTTGATCGCTTCAGTAAGCCCATCAACTTAGTTCTTCCACAGTCGTCTTGATCTCCAATATTCTAATCATTCCTGGTCCATAGACTAGCCAGCCAAGCTGTACTCCAATTCTGTGAAGCAGACAATTGTCCCATTTGGGGTTATTATTTTTATGCAAATCAGATGAAACTGTGTCTATTAGGAGGATGTTTTTCCTATGAGCTCTGGATTTGGGTTCTTGCTCAGCAGCTCCTTTGTTAGCCAGTACCCTACGCCGAACATTTCATCTGTGAAGAGAGCTCTGCCTTTCGTCTCGTACACTGGTTTGTCAAAAAGAAGCCCAATGGGTCATAGGTCTGCCCTGAGGAAGACACCACCGTGACAGATGGTGCCGAGGCTATTCATGCACTAGCTTTATGGAGTCTGGATGGCACCCCATCTTCAGCGTGTCATCTCATTAGGGTGGAGTCCCAATTGGCCAGTTGGACTTTTGACTAGTTGGTTCTGATGCCACATGATGGGCACTCCTGGTAATATTCACTCACGTCCTTTAGTCAGACTCTGTGTCTATTTGACCTGGCATGTGGAGGTATTTTTTTTTATAGACTCAAGTCACGATTAACCGGTGTGAAAGCTGACCTATTAGTCAAGGATTCCCACATTGTCTTTTTTTCTTTCATACTAGATTTGCCACACACTCAAAAGAGAGTCTTTACCAACAATGTGTAGCTTTGGTGATTGCCTTTATTGGCCAGACAGCAGGTCCACTTGCTTTACTGTCTGAATATCGGAGCTCCTCCCTCCTCTGAATCCTTCTCACATGTGATGTTCCATTACAACATTTAGTACAAGTGGCATCAGTTTAATCACAGGTGTAAAATGTGCCATTGTCCCCAGAACTAGAAGACAATAGACATTGGACTAGTGATTTAGTGATGCCCCTAAGAAAGAATGGTCAGCCCTTTGTTTAGGAGCCACGTGTCCGTATCCTCCAGACACCTGGACCACTTTTTAAAAATCACCTACATAGTTAAAGGGTTTTCTTCTCATCATCTTTAATTTGGTCTCCTTTGTTCTGGAGCATAACTGAGTTACTAAAAGCTACAATGTGCTTGCCAATTCTTAGTCAGTCGTTTCAGCTTACACTGATTGCTCACTGACCAAGTAACTAAGGTGACGTTAGTGGATTGCCCAGGTGTGTTCAGAATACCTCACTGCCCCAGGCAAGAGGGTTGGCCTACATGCTGACCTGGACTGGGCATCTGCAGTGATTCCTTTCCCCGAAGATTGTGAAATAAGCCTGGTCCTCCCATACAGGCCATAAACTTCAAACCCCTACCCAGATCTAGCCAATGGACAGGACATTCTCCACAGTTGAGTGCAGAGTGGGGCCTGACTTTCTCACGTACTCTGGTGCCTCATATTTGACCAAGTCCCCTGAAGGGGGAGACCTGGTGGCACTCAGAGGAAGGATAGCAGGCTACCAAGAAGAGACTTGATACCCTATGAGCATATACAAGGGGAGGAAATCCCCCTCAGTCACAGTCATAGGGGAGGGGAGTAAGGGGAAAATGGGAGGGAGGGAGGAATGGGAGGATACAAGGGATGGGATAACAATTGAGATGTAGTATGAATAAATTAATAAAAAAAAGAAAAAAAAAGAATGGAAATAATCCATCAACCTGCTCAGTGACAAGCTTCTGTATGCTGAGCATGATGTAATCCCAGCTCTGCTCTGTCCCTGCCTGCTTCAGCACCCAGAGCTCTTGTTCTTTAAGTAGTATCCTGTGTCCCACCATTTTACATCTTTTCTGCTGTTTCTTACTATGTAGCCCAATACTTTCATGTGTGTTTCCAATCAGTAGTTACTCTGCTGTCTTTCTGATGTTTTCCTTGCTCCAGCAATGCCATTTAACCATTTGGTCTTCATCATTAGTATTTCTTCTATGCTATCAAGTATTAGAACATTGCTTCTGCCAATACATTCCCCGCCTTGCTAATCTTGGTCTATTTCAACCTTAGTAATATTTAAGTTTTCATATTACAAGATATATCATCATTTCACCAGTGTGATAAGATCCAATGATCAACTTGGTATGTATACACCTTGTCTGGATTCTTACCCTATAGTTACTTCTTTGGAAGTAGAGTCATCATAACCATAAACATTTTACAATGGATTCTCCTGAAAACAGACTCGTAATGGAGAGTATGTTGTCTTGTCTGTCTGTCTGTCTGGAACCAATGTTTCACTGTATAGCCTAGGTTGCTCTCAAATTCACAATCCTCATACCTTCTCCCTCTAAGGAAGGAGGACAGGGTTGCAACACCTTGCCCACCTCCCAAAGATGGAGTCTTGTGCAGAACCAGTAGTTGTTGGAAGGAAGGAGAGTTGAGACCACATGGTAGTTGACCTTGGCAGGTAGTATGGCTGGAACCGAATCAACCCAGTAGGGAGCCATGGACTTAAATAGACCTTCAGAGTGATCAACCCCAAGAAGAAAGGAAAGATCCTTACACAGCTGCGAGGCTCTGGCCTTGGAGCAGAATGGGAGTGGCTGGAGATAAAATAGTGCTTTGATGGGAGTGCTGTCTCTGCAGCCAAACATAGGACACATGTTTGACCTCAGGTGCGACAGTGCATACAGAAGAAGGTTTTGTATGGAGTGTGGTAGACTCCCATATGACACTAAGTGATTCTGTAGAACTAAGAGGTTGGTAAGTCCACAACACAGCAAAATTATACCATCCAAGGACTGCAGATCAGAGACCGACTAATTGTGCCTCCACAGCAGAAGGTCAAAAGAACAGTGAATAGTAGATTTTCTGCTAATGGTGAGCAGTCAGACCTACTGCCAGATCAAAGATCTCAAAATATCCTCTCATCCTAGATGACTTACCTCTTTCCAAAAGCCCTCCCTTTGTGCTTTCTGGACTAAATTAATGTTCAAATAATCACATTGCACATCCCATTTATAAAGATATTCGTCACATAAGTATCTTGTGTTTGCAAGTTAAGATAATAATTTTATTACGTTGTTTATTATTTAAGGAAACCGAGAAAGCTTAACCAAAAGGGGAAAAACATTTATTACCCTTGATTGTTTTTCCAAGTATATGAACAGATGCTTTACCCATGCCTTGATTATCAGGACCAAATTCACATAGAAAGATGGTGACATCTGAAGATTGTCAGCGTAATGGTGGGATCCCTTGTCAATTCAATTCCTGGGCCAAGTTAAATAACTTATCATCTGCAACAGGAGATTTGTTATAAGAAAGAGGGGTTAATTTGATCAAATTTACAACAAGGCACCACCTTTTTAAAATCATGTATTTTTCTGTATGTACAGGTCTGTGTCCCCGTATATTCCTGTGTGGAGAGGATAGCCTGATAACCCTGGGCATAATGCTGAGAAAGGCGATGAGAAGCTCCAACCCTCTGTGAGACAGTGTCTTTCAGTGGCCTTATGATCACCAGTTAGGCTCACTGACTGTTTACTGAGCTCCAGAGACCCTTCACCCTCTGCCCACCTAGCGTGGGAACTACATGTGCAGACCAACGTACCCTGTTTCATCACATAAATTTGAGATCTAATTTAGATCGTTGCACTTGCAAAGCAACTGCTTTGTTAACTAAACTATCCCATGAGCCTCTTAAACTATTTTTTTTAAAAAATATAAACCTAAGAGTTGAGGCCAGGAGAGATGGTTCAGAGTTTAAGAGCACTTGCTGTTCTCCTAGAGGAACCAAGTTCAGTTTCCAGCACCCACATCAGAGAGACTACAGTCACCTCTAACTCCAGTTTTAAGGGAACAAACTCCTGCTGGACTTCATGGGCTCCTTAATACACTCACACAGCTACATACACATAAATGCATGAAAATAAATCCTAAGCTGAGTGTGGTGGCTTTAATCTCAGCACGTGGAAGTCAGAGACAAGTGGATTCTTGACTGCAAAGCCAGTCTGGTGTATGAAGTAAGTTCCAGGACAGCTATAGAAACTCTATTTTGAAAAAGCTATTAATAATAATAATAAAAATATTATTATTACTATTACTTATAAATAATAAATCCTAAGAAAATAAAATAGAAACAAAAATTTACGTAAGTTTATATACATGAATCTGTGCAGGTTGACTCATTGTCTACAAGATCGACCATTGAGCCACTTATGAGCACCTGTGGCCCAGAACCCATTGGAAACTGCATTTACTGCATCGACATAGCCAGCACTTTGGCACTGTCACCTTTTCAAGCACCGCTCAAGCTTCATTTGTAAAACATGAACCAACTGTAACTGTCATTTCTGAGAAAATGCATAGTATTATGGGATTATATTCTATTAGCATAAATACTTTAATTCATGATTTGACATAATTCTGCAGCTCCGAATTTCCAATGAGGACAAAACCACTTTCTACTCAATGGATTTTTTTTTTTTTTTTTTAACAATCAGCAGAAGGGATTGCATTTAAATGTAAAATCAATTTTAGGATGCTTAAGAAACATGATTTTTTCGACATGCAGAATTTTTTTTTAAAAAAATGATTAAATGGGCTGCTACAACGTAGAATCACAATTGTTTAAACCTTAGCCAGTTAGAGAGCATATGTGCGCTCTCTGTCTGTCTCTGTCTGTCTCTGTGTGTCTCTCTCACACACAAACATTATGCTAAAGTCAAGTATCAGTTAAATATGATAATAAGTAATTGTGTTCATGTAAAAAGAACATACTAGTTGACTAAAGTGTTATAGGAAATCAGATGGTAGAATTTTGAATTTTAAGCAATATTATGCTCTCTGCATGTGCTAGCTTGTGGTCTGTAACGCCTGCAGCATGTTTTCTTGGGAATTTTTACTACTGAACATGATAGGTAATTGCCAGAAGTTGGGCATGCTCTGTGCATCAGTCTGGATTGTTCAAGACAGGTGGGATTTGAGCTGTATAAACATACTTTGGGTTGTTAAAAAATAAGGCTTCATGGCCAGGATGAGTGTTCACAAAGTGAAAGATATAAAAATAAAATGTGTGTCGGTCTTAACCTTGTGTGTGCATATGATGATCGTGCAAAAATTTCCACAGAAGTATATGGCACAACACACCTGAAGTGTGTCGTCCATATGTGTAGCTAGCTCTAAGTATTGCCACATGGACCGTTCTTTTGTTCATTTAGGCCAAATGCCTTGATGTCACATTTGCTACCCAAGAGAAGGAAGATCCTGTTAAAAGTCTATTCTTTCTGTGGCTTCTCACAGCACAATTAAATAGAAATTAATATTAGAATTATGAACATCAGCAATATATATCAGGCTTTCAGTTGTTACAGAAAACCTCCTGCTTCTATAATCTCTATGGTTAGTGAATATATCAGTATAGGTTTTCATTTTTTCATGTATTCAGATGTGTCCTGTGAACATGCTTGACACATTTGAAATCAATGTGATGTCTTGGTCAGTATCCGTTCCTGAGGCCATGCACTTTGGGTTCCAGGTCTGACTTAATGGAGCATAACAAATTGTTGTGCCCAGCATCTTTCTATGTCTACTGTGTATTTTTGTAGGCAGTCATTTATGACAATGTAGAGCTGACTACAAGTTGTTCCTTCCCTTAATTGGGGCTTCTCTGGGTAATATGACAGGAGGAAAACATATAATTTGAAATCTCTGACAACTGTGATCTTGATTGGGTAAGTGAGTTGTCCTGTCCTTAAACAAACAAACAAAATCTATTGAAACAGGAAATAATATTTTAAAAATGTTAAACAACTGAAAATCAACATTATAATCTTGTCTGACTATTGCTATTGCTAGAAAAGGCACTAGTACGTTATCCTGAATCCAAAATACGTATATTAAATGCTGTTAATGACTCAGACATCTGCTGACATACATATGTTATGCATATTCATGGGGAGCTTCTCGTGTGCAAAATAAATATTTGAAACCCATGTGGATGCATCACTCACCACTCTCCTCCACTGTAGGAAGCATTTTTACCCCAGGGATGTTGCTGCATACTCTACCATGTACAAAGAGTAAGACTAGAGTCCAATCTGAGACCTTTAAGGACCAGGGAGGTCATATAGATGGCTCTGAGTTTACTCACTGTTCCTGGCACTAAGGCCTTTCTCTAAACTGAGCTTATTCATTTTTGTCTGGAATCACATAGCGGCTATTTGCTGTCACTGGGATGTCTAGAAAACCTTTCAGATAAATAGACAGTTCATGCCCCTAGGGTGTCCCTAACAGGTTCGTATCTGGATTTGTCACAGGTCTTCGTCCTATTTTGCGTTATGGCACCCACCCTGGTGAGTGTAGTTCAGATGCCTCTCTCACTTTTACAGGAGTCTCAGGTCTTGAATTTATTATTTACTGGCACATATCTTGCCCTTTTAAAAAGTCAGAGTGAGATTTCTGCTGGACTTTACACACACACACACACACACACACACACACACACACACACACACAAACACACATACACAATACACACACACACACTTTCACTTCCATTTATAGAAAACCCTACTTACAGCAGAAGATGACTTTTCAAAAGACTTAACCCTTAAAAGAATAAAAAAGAACAAGAGGCAAAAATCTTCATTCTGGAGACAGAGAAATGAGTGCTTAGTCGTGGCCAGCTTGCAATTTGTGAATTATAAAAAGTAATTAAATCTGAATAACTTACCACTCCCAAGACCCAAAGGCTCAGAGACTATTAGCATATAGGACAAATAAATGCATGATTTGGGACTGAAATATGATCATTAAGTTTTCATGCTATTAGGAAATTACACCTTCTGACTCTCAGAATATTGAAAGTTTGTTGTCTACAAAGGATAAAAGAGAAATGGGAATCATCATTGAAGTAGAAGAAATGGTGCTTTTTGAAACATCCACTGTGAGTATTACAAGCCACAGCCTCACACACCAAAAATCTATGGCAGATAGACTTTTATGCTGCTTAGGAGGATGGTATAAACACCCGGAGTAAGACAATATCACAGTGTGGATGTGGGGTATGTGTGTAATGTCCCTATACTGTTCACATTAAATAAAACTATATCCTTAGGCTAAAGTAAAGTCAGTCTACTCAGAAGACAAACATCTCATTCTATTTCTATTTCTCTCTGTATCTCTGTCTCTGTCTTTTTCTCTCTCTGTCTCTCTCTCTCTCTTTCTCTGTCTCTCTGTCTCTCTGTCTCTCTCTGTCTCTCTGTCTCTCTGTCTCTCTCTCTCTCTCTCTCTCTCTCTCTCTCTCTCTCTCTCTCTCTCTCTCTCTCTCACACACACACACACACACACACACACACATACACACACACACAGTCATAAAAATAAAAATTTTAGAGTGTAACTGAAAATCTCATTGAATAGAATAGATTGGTGAAATGAAACAAAACTGAGGAAAGACAGATAAGCATTAGACCAATAAATAGCCAAAACTTGACTCAAAAAAATTAGGTTCTGAAGGTCACGAATTCAAGCTGCCAATAAGACATCATCTGCCTGGTTCCTTGCATCCCATCCAAATGTTCCAAGGTTACTCTTGGACCTAAATATTACTGAATCAGAAAGATGACCTTATAAAGCAATTGTATTCAACCTTGCCACACAGTAGGAAGACTTATGAATATGTCCATGTCTTTTACCAGCTTTTGAAGAAGTGAATAACCAGACCCTCCTACCGTCACCCACCTTTGCAATGGGCAATCTCAGTAGGCTGCTTTTGAGGCTCCCACAACAGACTTGCCAGGAGTACGACATCCCCATGTACTACCTGAGAGTAATTTTCAATAAAATCATATTTCATTTTATATATGTTTCAGGTTAAGCAAATAAGTGTGCCAATCCTAAGAGTGGCTGTTGATTTGAAATATACAAATATACTGATATACTAAGTTATATTATTGGAATTAAGGAGAAAAAAGTCTTAGGACCAATGCATAGATTCTGAAGTGGCACATAAGAAACTGCAACTATGAGACACCAGAGTTTGTGTGAAAGTCATACCCACTGGAGGGGGAGACCTGGTGCCACTCAGAGGAAGGATAGCAGGCTACCAAGAAGAGACTATACCCTATAAGCATATACAGGGGGAGGAAGTCCCCCTCAGTCACAGTCATAGGGGAGGGGAATACGGGGAAAATGGGAGGGAGGGAGGAGTGGGAGGATACAAGGGATGGGATAACCATTGAGATGTAACAAGAATAAGTTAATAAAAAATTTTAAAAAAGAAACTGCAGCTATTACTAAAAAAAAAAAAAAAAAGAGTTGTGATGTTCCCACAAGATGGTCCATCTGCTCACAGCTGCCTTTCATCCCAGGAGCAGCATCACTGTCACGCTGGGACACTTAGACCTACAAACCAGAATCCCTGATTACATCTCTCATTTTATCCCTTTTATCATGACTCTCTTGTGGTCTGAAAGTCCAGTTTACAAACTCTAGCAAGGGATGAAATAGCACAGACATGATATTACTATTTTCTTTCTACTGTCTGTACGCTATTGGTGTTATATTCTAAAGCTCCATTGACCAGTCCTTCAAAGAATGCATGCCAATGCTCCTTGCCTTAGTACAGTTTTAATAAGAGCATTCTGATGAAACTTTAACTATGGGATTAAGTGCATCTAAGATAATTGAACGACTCCTTGGTCCCTTCTAAGACTTTGTTACATCATAAAGATGTTTCTAGAATAGTCCTCTGAACAAGTGATGTTTTGACCCCACGTATAGGGTATTTGGCAAAATGTTTATGAACATTGGGATGGTAACAGGATGAGAGTGCTTATCAACTGTGGCAAAGAATTGTTCAAAAATACCATCTTGATAAAATGGCAAAATCTATTCTAGAAGAGGAAGTCTCCTCTAGTAAGAACACTTGAAACTGGGCAAGGAGGAATAGGCTGTGGATGCTTGAAACTGATTCTCTAAAAGAGAGAAAACAGTTTAATGAGGTTACTTGATGCTTTTTGATAGTTTTGCTTTCTAATTCTGGTTGTAGCTGTCAATAAGTTGGATATGCCTGGACAGAACCAGTTAACAACCTGCCAAAAACATTGGCTTGTTTATGGTACTTTTTCAAAAATGACTCTAAAGGGACACCAGGAAATAGAGTCAATAATGACCTGGAAATATCATGCTGAACCAGGCCTGAAGACAACTTCTTTCTATTTGATAGCAGTCATTGTTGGCTAGAACTTGAGAATCATGCTGCATTTTCAAGTATACCTCCTAGTTCCAACATCCAGTGTGGAATGTCAGTGTAGAAAAAGCTCCATGGTCAGGAGGATCTTCATCCTATCTTTTTTTTTTTTTAACATATATTCTGTTATGCATCTGAATGTGACATTTACCTGGGGGCTGTCTTCCCAATTATCTCTTTCTTCAGCAAAGCCAGTGAATAGGACTCAGCCTGTAGGTCAGAAATCAATCAGAATTACTGTGAAAATAAAAACATAGTCTACAGAGTATTCATAGGGACAAGTGTTGATAATGGAAAGTTAAAAGTTAGCAAGTCTGAAGGCTTAAGTGCTAATACCCAAATATAAAAGAAAACATTCCATATTTGTCTTTCTGGGTCTCGGTTACCTCACTCAAAATGTTTTTTTTCTAGCTCCATCCATTTACCTGCAAATTTCATGGTTTTGTTTTTTTTAACAGCTAAGTAATATTCCACTATATAAATATGCTGCATTTTCTTTATCTATTTATCAGTTGATGGATGTGCAGGCTGTTGCCAATTTCTGGCCTTTATGTATAGAACAGCTGTATATGAACATGGATGAGCAAATGTCTCTATAGTAGGATATAGAGACCTTTGAGCACATGGTCAGGTATGGTATAGCTGGACCTTGAGGTAGGACTATTCCCAACTGCCTGAGGCACCACCACACTGACTGATGTGCATAGGGGCTGTACAAGTTTGCATTCTCACTAGCAATGGATGAGTGCTCCCTTTCCCCCACATCCTCACCAGGGTGAGCTGCCCTGTGTTTTACTGTTACTAGCCATTCTGATTGAGGCAAGATTAACTCTCAAAGTAGTTTTGATTTTCATTTCCATGTTGAGTCAGAAGTTGAATATTTCTTTAAGGATCATAAAATTTATTTTCAATTAAAAGGATAATACACATAAAATGTTAGTAATTTCAAGGCAACTCTACTGTGGTACCTTCTCAAGGCAAGAGTTGCCTTTTATTATATGTTTAGAAATATATATATATATTCCTTCCAGCCATTCTCAAACACTTCCCTTGCTCTCTTTCAAATCCATACGTGTGTGTGTGTGTGTGTGTGTAAAACTGTAGTCCAAAGTACCTAGAACCACTTTCTGGCCCTAAGAGCACCCCACATACATACATGGTACGTATACATTCATGTAGCCAAACACTCATACACATAAAATTGAAATAAATACTACTTTTAAAAATATGTTCAAACTTAAGTTGCTCATCCATTAATCCTTACATGTATGACTAAACTTCTCATCCATGTGGTTCTGTTCATTAATCTTCCCTTATTTGTCCTTGATGTGGATAATGTGCAGAAATTGTGTGTATTGATTATTGCGTTCAGTGTCTGTAACGTCATTCAGAATTGAAAGTCACTGAGACTTTCTCTATAAATCTAAATATTTTATTAATTATCATTTTAATTCAGCAACTTGTTTTACTTGTGGTATGTCTTTGTTAATTATTTTATCTTTTTAGCTAAATAGATCGTTTAAATTTGAGGCCTACCTTTGTTGCTTAGCTTTTTAACTCGATAGATCGTTTGGGGGTATATTTTTGTTCTTACTGTTCTTGTTGAGGATGCGGTGCTAGGAAGAGAGCCTGGGGTCTCATGCACACTAGGAAGCCACATTGAGCATCATTGCTAAATCTTTCCACAGCACTGACAGAAACCATTCTCTGCTTTTGTCCTACGCAAGTTTCAGTAGATTGTATCACCATGCTAGGCTGGTCACCAATTTATACCACCCCCTATATTTATGCTTGGTGTTCTTTGACATTAACCTCTAAGAGATGTTATCAAATGTCTATTAACCCCAGATATGTACCCAATCTCAGACCTGACAATGCGAGTCTATCACCAAAACACAACTTGATGAAAGAGTGAGTTTATTGGAGTTACTTACAGGAATATGAGTGAGGGGCTACTTACAAGAGCAGAAATGGCTCAAAGACAGCTCTACCACCAAAATTCCACCTAGACATGGGCGATGGCTCATGCAGCCTGGAGCGTGCTGCACACTGTGCATATACCTCAACAGGCTGGAGAGCATCTCTTTCCAGGCCATGGGCTGTTCTGCCTCTTCCAGGAAAGTCAGCTGACCTGAATCTCTTCTAAGCATCTCAGCTTAATGCTTATTTGATAGCATCTCTTCCCAGTTCTTGCTGCTTATAAACACTTGGAGAAAGACAGACTTAGTGAGTCTGCTCAGTCCAGGGACTTCCTTAAACCCATGATTTGTTTACTTCCTGAGATTAAAGAGCTTCTTTGTGGGATGGAATTTCACACTTTTTAAAGCATCCTGTGTCTTAATGATTTCCCTCCAGGATGGATGGTCTTATCTTGGGGAACACAACACTTGATTCCAACAAGACCTTGTAGTAGCTTACCAGGCTGAGTGGATCCAGACTTACTGTGTTCTGTCATATCAGGTATAAACAGTCATTGAGCAAATTTAAGCAAACAAATAAATGTGTAAGTATCAAGCTTGCAGGAGCTCTATACTCCTGAAGCTCTATACGCCCAAATCAATTGTCAGAGGATAAGGCAAAAATGCAAGCTGTCTGCTTAGTCTTTGTGATGGCTATTCTTGGTTGTCTACTTCAGTACCAGTACATGTGGAATTAGCTAAAACCCAAACTGGAGGGGCACACCTGTGAGGGATTTTTGTTGTTGTTGTTTTTCTTCAAAATCAAAATCAAAATTTTCTTCGAAATCTTTGAGGTGGGAAGATAAACCCTCAATCTAGATCTTTTTGAGGTGGAAACGTCCACATCTGATCTGGGCCACACTTTCTGGTGGCAAACTAAATAAGGACAATGAAGAAGAAAGCTTTCTCTCTTTGCCCCCTTGCTCTCACCTCACTAGCAAGTCCGTTCTTTCACTGGCACTAGAGCTTACTTCTTCAGGATTCTGGCACATAGGGAAGACCAGCTGAGACATCCAGCCTTGTGTCTTGAACAACTACTGGATTTTTTGGACCTTTCATTCATAGAAAGCCATTGTTGGATTAGCTGCACAAATCATTCTAATAAATCCCTTTTCTATGTATATGTAAAGATTCATTCTTTAAGTTCAAAAGACTCTTGACTAATACAGTTCTCACTGAGACAAGTCTTGATAATGCAACGAACATCTGGCCACATTTGTGAAAAAATGAAATAGTTCTGTCATAACTACAAAGCTCACTCACAGCTCACGGCAGACATGAGTCAAATCAGCCAGGAAACTCCAAAGAGCCAAAAACTATGTATGTTGTATGACAACACTATCAATGTGGTTGTGTATGTACATTGAAGAATTTGGTTCCAGGAAGGAATGCCAACTAAATTAAACAAGGAGAAAAGTAGACTGATAACTTGCCTAAGAAACAGGAATAAATGGGAGAAAACTGTCCACAGACATTAAAAAAATGTCTGTCCACACAGTGTAGTAAAAAAAAAAAAGAAAATACATGCAATTTCTCCCCTCTGTGGAGGAAGAACTGTAATAAACAAGGTGATGATAAAGAACTTGGTTTGCTTTTGATATAAGGCATAAAGTCAAACCCAGAAATGAACTACACTGGGCAAAGGACAGAAGAGCTGGGTGAACAAGGATGCCCATGCGTATTCACTGGCTTAAGCTCAAAGGAAGGAAAACCTGTGTGCAGTTCTGCAAGTAGCTCTCTTCCTGAGAGGAACGAAATGCTGGCCTGATTCTCCTGTCTTCCACAGTATAGGAACCCTGTCATCCCCAGTGCTGCTTCAAAGGAAGGGCTCTGAGTCTTCAGAAGACATTCTTTGGGAGCTGATGGTGGGATAGTATTTTTTTTTAAAGCTGTGTATGTCATTGGTATATAAAATAATTTTCTATTACAACGTCTATAAACTAAAAACTGTAGTGTAAAGATGGTTTGGGAGTCAGCTGTGTGATTTTTTAGTGAGAGAACAATGTGTCTTTCCTATTTGCCTGTTATACAGGGTGGTGCCTGTTGAACATCACAGCACGGACAAACAGGTTAACCAGACTATGCGCTCACATATGTAATGACACAGGCCATTCAGAGATAAAATGTCCAGGGAACATGCAGACTTTAGAGAAGATACAAATATCTCACGGCTCACTAACTTAAAATATGTGTTTTTCAATCTCATCCTTACACAACAGTAAAATGAGGTAAGTGGCGATTTGGCCTGAGCGTGACAGTAAAAATTAAAGGACTGGATCTGACCCTTTTTGGTTGAGATTATAGAAAGAATTATAGTGGTGCCACATAGAACATTCCAGTTCATCAGAAAAACTTCTGTAACTATTAAAGGTATTTTCTGCAAAGAATTATCATGATAAAGAAAAAGCTGACTACATCTACATAATCCTGAGCCTTTGGCAGGTGAGATAGAATGAAATAGTATTTAAAGCCGCAGAGAGAGATTTATCACTAAAAGCAACACAAGGTGCTAAGGTCAGTGTAAGGCCTGAGCCAGATACTTCCTCTAATTGTTTTATGGGCAGAAACTACACAGAAAAAAAATTACACAAAAGATGTATTTTCAATAATTAAATACAAATGAATGTGTTTTTGTCGAGCATGGTAGTGCACACTAACCCCAGCTCTCGAGAGGCAGAGTTTGGCAAATCTCTATGAGTTCAAGGCCAGCCTGGTCTACAAGCAGAGTTCCAGAACACCTAGGGATACACAAAGAAACACTGTCTTGAGCCCCCTCCCCACCAAAAAAAAAGCATTTATAAAGTAGTCACTTCCAATGATGAGACTCTGATAACAACACATGACTGTGAGGATGTCAAAATTCAAACAAAACTCCATTTTCCCTTGTGGGTTCCCATGGTCTGACAGTAGTCATGGACTACCTGTTCACTGGTGTGTCCAGTGTTCTTTTGTCATAGTATTCTTTTATCATCATCTATTTAGAATTCTATCATAAATTGTAGGAGCTCTCAGTCTCTACCATATATGTACCGAAACCCCCTTGTTCAAAAGCAAACTCCGTCAGTGCTCTGGTTTCCTGAAGGATGATACATCTTGGATATCAGCAGATGGGATGCAACAGAAAATCATATTCATTAGTTTAAAAAGGCATTTGCATACAAAATTGATTTTGTACTTTGGCCATGGCCATATCAAAGCTAGCAAAAAAAGGAGCATGGAAGATCCATTGGCTGGACCTGATTTGGCCAACTATGCCATCTATGGTCACTCTCGACCAGCTGATAGCTAGCTAAACTCTTGAGAGGAGAGCTACACACCTACAATGGAGTATGAATGGTCCAGAAAGCTCAATCAAGCCCAGAGCTAATCCCCCAATTCAAGAACCAAATAGAGACAATTTCATGCCACTAACATTTTGAGTTATTTGTCATGTAACACTATCACGGGGGATATTTGTTAGGCACAGGAGAATACACTTAAATACTGTGATCATAATGTATCTACAAAGAGGCCAAACTGAGACTAGGTGACCCTGACTGCAGAACGGTCAGCATCATCAGGGGTCCTGGGCAGGGTGATTTGTTACACATCCATATGACAGAGTAGAAAGTGATTACCACAGGGTTTAATTTACTCTGACTAGTTAGCACAGACAGATGTAATTGAGTGGGGGAACGGATTTCCATTTCATGGAGATAGAGCTGAGGCTTGAGAGACTAAATAGCTGAGTGACAGCAAATTCCCATTACTAAGAAAAGAGGCCAGAATCATATGACACAAAAGTCTATAATTTAATCAGTATGTGATGCCTATTTATCCTGAGTAATGTTTATTTTCCTCACATGATACACTGACATTGAGTAGTTTATGGATTTATGAAGGGAAAAGTCACATTTTACCCTCTTCTCAAACAACACTTTATAAAAATCTGATATATGGGAAAACAAATATCTCTATTACTTGATTTTACCCATAAAATCATAAGGCCAACTGGACATGAAGATCCCAGAACCAACTTTAAATTAATGTTTCACAGAAGAGTGAGATTAAGAAAATGTAAAAATAAGGAAAAACAAGGAAAGGAAAGTAACGGATCAGAACCACAACCAAAATGTAAAACACAATTGCTTGGGTAACATGTTTACAAGTTTCAAAATTAAGAGATATGCTCAAAATGGTAAATCTTATTTACCATTTCCCTGCACACCCAAACACAGAAACAAACACTGGTCTGAGAACTAATGTCTACACATGTGTGCACACACACACACGCACACACATACATACATGCACAGACACACACACCAGTTTAAAGAACATTAATCTCATCTTATGGAGAAAAAAACAGTGCCTTCACTTACATCACTAAGCATAGAACTACAGTTAAACCAAATGAGTTTGGGGAAATCGTCTTCTACTACAGAGAGAAACTTGAAAGCATTTTTATTCATAATCTAAGTGTCAGTATCTGTTAGCAAAATTTGTTAACACAGCATTGAAATTTGACATCTCTTTTCATATCACTGGAAATAAGATGCTCAGCAAAACACCCCTTTGTTTTTAATGAGTTTAATAATACGTGTCTGACAAACAACAAAAGAAACCAGAAGTAAGGCAGCCTCTGCGGTGTCAGACATTTGTACAAACATAGATTTTTTTTTCCCCTTTGTTTTATTTCCCAAAACCTTGAAAATAAACAGAAAGACAAATACGATGTATATTATATTCACCTAAAAGTTGACGTTAACTATTAAGTAAATGATAATTAAGCAAGAACTGTTAGACACAGAGAGGTTAGGTAAAGAAGGGGACTCTTGCGGGGGGGGGGGGGACTCATGGAGCTTTCTAGGAAAGAGAAATACAATAGATTTTGCAGACTAGTGGGAACTGAAGTGGGAGGAATCAGGTGTGAGTGAAGGGAGGGATGGAGAGAGTGTGGGGAGAGATAACTGGGATCAGGGAGTATTTGGGGGACGGTGTGGACACCTAGTACAGTGGCAGCTTCCTGGAATCAGTAAGAGTGACCCTATTGAATTCTAGAAATAGAAGATCCGGAGTCTGAGCCGGTCATCTTTTATAACCAGGCAAGTCTTCCAGTCAGGAGTCACAGTTGCACTCAGTTGAGTTGTTAGACAAGGGGGTGCCATGAACATCCCTAAAAAAAAACCCAGGCTGATGCTAGGACAGAGGGTCACTCTCCCCAAAAATGACAGTGACAGCAGGGCCCCATTGCCAAAGATAGCATGCACACAACTCATCGACTATAGACAGGTCAAGGCAATGCTGGCCCAGAGCCTTCACGCCTACATTCTAGTATCTTTGGTGAGTGGAAGTAGTCTTCCGGCTACCAAAAGAGATCTAGAAGAGAACCAAACACAAATGGTAAAAAAAAACAAAACAAAACAAAACAAAAAAAAACCAATGGAATGTTGAAATATTTCCTAATGATGATATTTTGTTATACTCATGTACTCATATGCTCATGAGTTGGTGCCTAGACTACTTATCACCAAAGAGGCTTTCCCCAGCAGCAAATTGGATTGGGGCAAATTGGAGTGGGTGCAGAGGCCCATAGCCAGACATTACTCAGAGAGAGAGAGTCTAAATTGGAGGTCTCTATAGGGCCCTTCCCTTAAGAGGTCAGGGAACCCTGCAGAAGAGGAGGAGGAAAAACTGTAGGAGTCAGAAGGGAGAGCATGGCCCACTGAACCAACTAACCAGGGCTCACATGGGCTTAGAGACTGAAGAGGCGGACGTGGGGCCTGCAAAAGCCTGCACACGGTCCTCTGTGTGCATGCTACTTCTGTTATCTTGGTGTTTCTGTGGGATTCCTAGCAGTGGGAAGGCGGTGTGTCTCTGACTCTTGTGCCTGCTATTGCAACTTTTTTCTCCTGTTGGGTTCCCTTATCCAACCTTGATATGAGGGGTTTTGTGTTGTCTCATTGTATGTTATTTTGTTCTGTTTAACTGTCTTTTCTGAAGAAGAAGAAGAAGAAGAAGGAGGAGGAGGAGGAGGAGGAGGAGGAGGAGGAGGAGGAGGAGGAGGAGGAAGAAGAAGAAAGAAGAGGAAAAAGAAGAAGAAGAAGGAAGAAGAAGAAGAAAGAAGAAGAAGGAAGAGGAGGAGGAGGAGAAGGAGAAGGAGAAGAAGAAGAGAGGGTAGATCTGGAGGGAGGGGAAATAGGGAGGAGGCTGGAGGGAGTAGAGGAAGGGGAAACTGTGGTCAGGATGTATTGTATGAGAGAAGAACCTATTTTAAATTAAAAAATTAAAAAGAAAGAAAGAAAGAAAATAAGAAATACCAAGTCATCCAAGCCTTATCTGGATTCATTATTTGTTTAAGAAATGCCTTAATAGCATCACTTTATACACCATGTTGAATGTCCATTAATATTTCTATCTGGGAGACCAGCAGGATGGCTCAGTGAGTAAAGGTACCTACTACCAAGCCAGAATAATTGAGTTCTGTCCTCAGGACCGGCATGATAAAAGGAGAGGACTGTGACTCCCACAAGTTGTCCTCTGATCTTTACCTGTATACCGTGGCACACATGTGCCCACACACATACATCCATGCAAAATGAAAAAAGTATAATATTTATGGCTAGACGTTTTCCACGAGCTAGTACTTGATTCCTGTGTAACACTACTACGTATAAAGTGTATTTGGTGGCATTTTTTCATAAAATGTTTGACGGAAACATTCCACACTGTCCACATTTGAAGAACTTCAGGTGGACAAAAATGTATTATTTATCTTTTTGGAAGAAAAGTATATTTAGGTCAACATCAGAGGTTCCAGACCTGCATAGCTGGCTCCATTGCTTATGGCTAAATCAGGACACAAGGACACTCAAATATGCAAATGCAGCCTACTGATAGACCTTCACAGAATGTATTCATGTCCCCTGAACCAGGCAATGGTGGGCATCCACACCATGGGTGAAGCACAGCCATGATCATAATTAGATGTACTGAGTCTGTGCTTAGAACAACCGTGGGTATATTTTATATGTAAGGCAATGCATCTTGTATTTCTTCCTCATCTAATGACAAAAACCTTTGTGTACTTATCGTAAGGCCGTGGCATCAATTAAAATATGTAATTTAAAGACATTGTTGCTTTCTCAATGAACTCAATAAATATTGACAAATCACTTTATTAAATCCTAGCCATTGTGTGAACTTATACCCACATGGATTTAAAGTATATCTATTTCCTGATATATATTACCTTCCTAACATATAGAATATATAGTGTGCATGTATATATATGTACTTATGTGTGTATATACATGTATATATATATATACATATATAAGCATTCTTATAAAACTAGTCTGGAGGAATGATTATGTAATGATAAATAAAGAAGTTGTGATTGTGACAAATGTACATGGATAAAGATAAACAGACAAACAAAAACATAACAGCTATATCTGAGAGATGATATGTAGAAAATAGAAACATAGATAAAATAATTGATCGGTAGATGAGAGATAGCATATAAATAGATTGATAGATGAGCCAGGAACTGGAGGCTGGGAACATAAATGAATATTAATGTATGATAGGGAGTAGAGAAAGGATGAATAGATGATAGACAGATAGTAAAAGGTCACTGGCAGATGATGGATAAATAGATTACAGCTAGTAGATGATAAAAGGTCATTGATAGATGGCTAAATAGATAGATTATAGGTAATAGATGATGATATATGGTAGAAATATAATAGATTTATGATAGGTGGTAGATGATAAGCAAATATAGATAGCTAATAGATGATAGATATATGATTCATGGATGACAGATACATAGACAAATGACAGATTGAAAGACAGACAGATATATGGTGTGCACAATATTCCTCCTCCTTATGATGTGTGTGTGTGTGTGTGTATGTGTGTGTGTGTGTGTGTGTGTGTGTATTTGTTTTTTGAGACAGGGTTTCTCTGTGTAGCCTTGACTGTGCTGAACTCAATTTGTAGACCAGGCTGACCTTGAACTCACAAATATCTGCCTGTCTCTGCCTCCCAAGCGCTGGGATTAAAGGCGTGCGCCACCACCGGCTGGCCCTGTAGGACACTGTAGGACACTGCAGCACAATGTGCTCTTAGGTACAAAGGTTGAGAAAAGGAGCACATGTGTACCTGCACCACCAAACTGGTTTTACAAAATTCATTTATTTGTTAAATGTGTATATGGGAGAACTCATTCCACTGTATACCTGTAGAGGTCAGCTCTCTCCTTTCACCTAGGAACTGAATTCAGCTTGTCAGGCTTGGTGGCAAGGCCTTTCCCACTGCGTCATAACCTGCACAAGGACAGTTGTCACTTGCTCTTTCAGTGTTTTCTTTTCTCCTTATTATTTTCAATCATATCAAAACTTTGCGCTTCTTACACTTTGGGTGATTTTACAGGATTTATTTACGTAGTCGTTATTGATGACAGCACGGCCTGATAAGTTATAGTTAATGTTGACTTCCTTCCTTAATGTCTTTGAAGGGAGCTCCATCCTCGTCCTGACCACACAGTGCTCATGCATATATTACCTTACACTATTTCGGTGGAGTCTGTTGATAATCCCTAATTGCAAGGAATCCTTCCTTTCTGGGACCACATTTTATAATAACGAGGACATTCCTGATACTCTTGGCTGGAGCTAAAGTGAATATTAAAAGGAATACAATGCTTTAAGTGGACTTCTACAAATTCAGTAAAAGAGAAACAACAGCTGTGAGTGTGAATATTCAGTCTCCCCTTCATTCAGAGCAGGCCTGTGATTGGACCACTAGCTTTTACTTGCAGAGAACAATACCTTGTATCTTTTTTTCCTAAATACATGGAGAAATATATTTGAAATGTCCTCCCAGAGGGAACAGGAATGCGATCAACCCAATGTGAAAATTATTGTTTAGCAATTTAGGAACAACTCAATGTAAAATATATTACATTTTAAGTACCAACGTTAAATGTATTCTACATTATAAAATATCTTTAAATATTTGTTACAATAAATCTTTTTCCTCTGGCCTATCTAATATTCAGAAATGGTTTTAGAAAACAAAAGATCTGTAGTTCAAAGTAGTCTGCAAACAACTGTGATGCTGGGCAAATCTCGTCTCTCCTTTGTGAATTTTCATATCCTGTTTGCCTTATGAGTGGTTTTTATGAAACAGGACAGATAAGTATCCATTCACATCTTTGATTTTCCTTGGTAATAAACTCTCACAATAAAGTCTCTTATTGTGTTATGTTGTTCTCTCATTGGCATAACGTAGATGTGTTCACAGCTTCAAAGCAGGTTTTTGTGCCTGAAGGAAGGAGGCTGCCCTGGCGCACAGCCTGCTAGTAAGCCTCTTATTCCACAAGACAGGAGGCACCATAGGAGACTTTGCTGGTTTTTCTTTTTCATTTCTTCTGTGGCTTTGGGTCTGATTCCCTTTGCTCAGTTCAGCCAATGGAAATACTTCTTTTTCACTTTAAAAGATCTACCAATTGCTGACCTTATAAATGTCATATTGTATAGAAATTAATTTTGAATATAAGCTCATTCAGTAAGAAGTGATTAAATTTAATAAAAGAAATGGTTTCTATTATATTTGTTTAGTTTTTCAACTATTCCAATATAAAATCTGGGAGACATGGGACACATAGCCAGTGGCTTTGGAAAACACATACCATGACCTAAATTTTACTTATTTCCCTGCACTGATTTCACTAGAAGTAATTTAGTGAACTCTGAAAAGCTGATCAATTAACGGGCACCATAGTCATTAAAAGTTTCTTTTTACTTGTTCTAAAAAACTGAGAAAATAATTTGAGTGAATTTATTATTTTAAATATAGCCTAAACATATCATTCTATAGAATATGATGCTACAGGCAGAGCTAAAAGCAATTGCTAATGGAATGTGCTTGAATCCAAGTTTTATGAATGAACACACACACTTGCACATGTGTACATTCACATACTCTATACAAAATCTTAAGGGAAATGACTAATGGTTTTTGATAAATAAGACACACAAAAACTAATCATTTACTGCTGGTCCTAGAAGAAAATCTAAATGTCAAAATATCTATTTATGTTAACCTCTTTAAAAAATAATAGTCCTTGGAGCAGCCAACATTCTCTGAATGGCTTAGCAGACAAGGTAATTCCATGTTAAGCATTGCATTTGCATCTTTGTAGAGGTAGAGACTCTAGGGTTGACAAGAACTGTATGAGATAAAGGAAATGGAAAATGCTAAGTTTAGTAGAGGTCAAGGAGGCATTGATGCTTAGCTCAGCTTAACTACACCACTAGACATCCTTCTTGAACTTTTATGTTCAGAAAGAAGAAAAGAAAGAGAGAGAGAGAGAGAGAGAGAGAGAGAGAGAGAGACAGAGAGAGAGAGAGAAAGAGAGAGAGAGAGAGAAAGGCAAAAAGAAAAAAGAAGGAAGGAAGGAAAGAGGGAGAAAGGAAGGAAGGGACAGAAAAGGACAGAATGGGAAGATAGAAAGAAAGAAAGAAAAGAAAAAAACATTTATATAAATTCTCTTTCTGGAAACCTCTGGCCAGTTTCACATCTAGAATTGTCTTTGTCAAGCCATTGGGGCCAGCCAGTTGGAATACAATCAAGGAAATTACAGCATTGGATTTCCTGTCTTCAGGAGGCTGGGCCCCTAACTTTGGCTCTCTCTAAAACTACATATTGTCATCAATTAGGAAACAGAAAAAAATATTTTCCCTTGTGATGCCAATTAACAAACACAAATTGCTAATTGGCATGCCCACAACTACTAGTTTTTAATGTCTCATTAGGACTTCAAGGAGTTTTAACTCAGACTCAGTTCCTATCTCAGAGAGTTGGCATATTTATTTTATTTCAGTCAGTAGCTAACCATTAATTTTGCAGCATTCCTTCATAATTAATCTCAGCATCTGAGAGACACGAGCCTTATTCAAAGTGATAGAAACACTCAAATAGAATATTATCCCAACAACCAGATCTGTGTTTAAAAATGAAGAGAGTGTTGCTGGAAAGATGGCTCAATGGATAAGAGCACTGGCTGCTGCTCTTTCAGAGGTTCAACTCCCAGCACCCAGATGGTAGCTCAGAAATATCTGTAACTCCAGTTTCAGGGACTTTGAGAACTTTATCTGACCTCCACAGGTACTGATGTCTTGCACTTACATAAATCTAAAATATTTATTAAAAGATAAAAGAGACAATGCCATCATGGCTCCAGAATCTCCATGAACATGCATTTAGTCAAACTTCTTTGTAAATACAGCCGAACCTCTGAGTGAAGTTTTTTTAATCATCTAGCAGATTTATTGCTGTGTGTCAGTTGCGTGCCTGCCTTAAGCTATTGTTAAGCAGGCTTGCAGTGTTCATACTTTGACAATCTTTGTGAGGAAGCCTGGGCGGAGATGTTCATGCTGTATCTTAGTGGCACCACGGCACATCACACTTTCTCTCTTACATCAGTCTTTGGGACTTCATGTGGTTCTGTGCATCGAATCTGACTGTTTAATTGAGCATCAGAGTGCTCAGGGACAGTCTGGTAGGTGTGAGGTTTGCAATGTTCACATTGAATGAGATCATGAGATTGATAAATAAGCTCTTGATTCTGAGGGAATCACAAACCCTTTGAGAATGTAATCTGCATATAGAATATTGTCCCAGTCACATTGAGTGTTTACAAAGCATTAAATCGTTCAGGTCCTTCTAACTGCCCCTTGTTTTTTTCCTCAAGGAATTAAGATTATTGAGAGCTCCTTGTGAACTGGCACAGACTGTGTAACTGACCAGTTACCTTTAACTACTATTTAATTCCTTTGGCTCTGGGTCTAGAATCTTAAATCAGGTGCTTTCTAATTCTTCACGCGTTATAATAGGTTTGCCTTCTGACTTTACATTCTTTAGAGGGTCCCAAATCTTGTAGGATTAAATTTATCCTGTCATGTCTTCACAACTTTAGATGGGAGAAAGCTTTCTGTCAGTAACTATTTTTGTCCAGGATGTTAAACTGCTGTGCTTTCAGCTTAAACGATGTATCTTCTATTTTCTTGATCGTGTCGACTTTTCTGCCTTGATAACCAGGGTTTTCTTTTCTTGTTATCTTATTTTTATTTTGCTACATATACATTTATATTATTATGCATATATACAATAAACTACCTATAGCAAGAAGAACCACGAAATAATCAGGAATTATATAAATGTTACATTCCTAGTGTTTTGGCTATTTGTGTTTGGCAGCCTTCAAGGTAACAACTTTCCTGTCTTGGTGAGTCTAAAATTCTGACTGTAAATCAATATCTATCATATCTCATCTTTACCAACTTAAAACATCTATCTAGGCCTAAACATTGTTAACCTCTAAACAAGTAAGCCTAATTCTAAGACTAAACTATCTGGTCTTCAACCCCATCAGAGACTTGAGAAGGAATAAAATTCATTACCTGATTAAAGAGGGTTTTCTTTTCTCACATCTATGTAGGGACTAGGTTTGGTGTCCAGGGACCCACAAGCTGACTGATATATATCACAGACTGTTTTCAATGGTATTACAGATGTGGGAACATCTAGCTGTAGAAAAACTATAATAAGAAGTTGAAAAGTCAAAGATAATCCAAAAAGGAGTTAGGACAGCCTTCTCACTATGACTTACACTATGACTTTAGTACTTAGACATTTTCAAATATGACTTGCTGAAAACATTTTTTTCCATGAATTGTGCAAGAGATTTGATTACTTCTTCTCTCAACCATTAATGACTTTTTGTTTTGTTTGCTGAATACTGACATTTTTGCTATTCAGTTGGAAAGATTTAAATTTAAAGTGTGTGTGTGTGTGTGTGTGTGTGTGTGTGTGTGTGTGTGTGTGTGTGTGTGTGTTGGCTGTAGGGTCCTGGAGCTGGAATGGTTAGATGTTGCCCTTCTTGGATTCTTGGACTTGAACTTGGGTCCTCTAGAAGAGCAATACATATTCTTATCCAGTAGATCATCTCTCTAGTACCATTATTTAATTTTAAATACTTTATTCTCTCTGTCTCTCTGTCTCTGTCTGTCTGTCTGTCTGTCTGTCTGTCTGTCTCTCTCTCTCTCTCTCTCTCTCTCTCTCTCTCTCGTGTGTGTGTGTGTGTGTGTGTGTGTGTGTATCTTTGTCAGTAACTTTACATGTGTGTGGGTACCTATATGCCAGGAGGGGCCGTTGATCCACTGGAGCTGGAGATCCAGGCACTTGGTGGATGCTAGGAGCCAAACTGCGTTTCTTTGGAAGAGCAGTACCTTTTCTTAAGCAATGCCCCCTGATTATATATTAATTTTTATTAAATATTAATTGTTAACATACTTTATTTTTAGTCTGTAAGCACTAGACATGCTCAACAGAATTTAAGAGCAAAGAGGCAGGAATTCCTCATTAGAAGCAGTCTCTATTACTCACTTTGAAATGAGGCCCACGGAAGATTTATGCAGGCAAAATTCCAGATGAAACACACAGTCAATGTGGATTTAACCAGAATGGCGAGTGTGAATTATCAGAACACAGTTTTTGCAGAGTCTCTAAACCTTGTCTTTTAAATAATTAATACATGCTAAATAGGCTGGGGGTGTGGCACACGCCTTTAATCCCAGCATTTCAGAGGCAGAGCCAGGCAGATCTCTGTGAGTTCAAGGCTAGCCTGGTCTACACAGAAAGTCCAGGACAGCCAAGGCTAAACAAGGAAATTCTGTCTCAAAAACACAAAACAAAACAAAAAACATGCTAACTAGCTCTTAAGTTTATATTTGAAATCATCTTCAAAGTTAGGAATATTAATACCTAATCAATTTATACACTAGACAAAAACAACACCTAATAAAAATTAATTTTACTATATCAGAAAAAGTTGACTTATTCAAGAAAAGACAGTCAATGGCTTCTTTTGGAAAACGGTTATAACATTTCAGTAAATATTATTTGCCTAAACACTAAGTGAGGAAAGGATTATTCTGTATAATCATGTAGATATTTTCATTCAAAATGAACATAAGCTCATTGTGAGATACAATGTATGGGGAATAAAAAGACCTTAAGAAGACAGCAGCAGATAAATCACTCCTGGATTGCTTATTAAGCTCATATCCTTATTTGGGATTGATCTGAGCCAGATGTTTGTTAAGGGCTGTGGGCTCTTGGAGCTCATACATCTGTAACAGCCTCAGGGCACTATGTAAGGAGTTAATTCAAATTCTAGAATTTGAGCAGCAAACTTGTTCCTATTAGATTAAGGGCCATATATACAGCTTGCTTTATTACTAAATATTTCCACTACTGAGGCCATATAGCAAAGAATTCTAAACATGATTGATTCAAGGTACCAATGGTTTCATTTGCTAATGAATTAGCAGTTTAGGGCACACCTGGCTGGTGCATCTAGGCTACATCACAGTGTCAAGTGTAGAGATTGAGAGACAGAAGCCATTGTCCCCCTCATCTCAGTTTGTGTCTTGGAGTTGGATATGCAATGGCTCACCTTGAACTGAGCTCACTCAGGCTTCTCAGAAGTCTTGCCTGTGGGGGTCTATCCTGGGCTATCTTCGGAATGGAAGGTTCACTGAGCAGAATTTCAGTGTTGGCTCAAAGGTTCTATGACAATGCTTTTGAAAAGGACCCAAAAGGAGGTCTAAGGAAAATCACCTATGGAGTCGTGAAACATTGGTGTTTCTACATTACATTGGTCTGTAAAGTTACAGAAGACAGATATAGCTCTCAGCAAAGCAGTGTTGTGTTGCAAAGGCACACAGGATGAGATGTTGGGTTGGCAATATTTAAGAAATACAACCTCTCTCTAGGATAATAAAACCCACTGATAAAACCCATTGGCTTTCCCATTAATGTAACATATTTTAACACCGAGGTTTAATGTTTCAGTGGCCTGGTCTAGCAGTGTTATGCAGTGGTAAAGGATTAAATGCCTGCTTACTTGCATGTGATGCCATTGTGTTTAGGAAAGTGAGGAGCCCAACAGAACGTGCTAGAATTTGTAAATAACCAAGACACGCATTTTTATTGTACTTAAAGGCAGTTTTATTATGTATGTGTTATGATTTAAGAGACTCTTACTTCCCTGGAAGCTATTCATCCATTCTAAGGGAAATGCCTCCATATTAGAACACTCACATTTCACTATACAACACAATCTCTTAGTGTAATATTGGATTCATTATAAAAATAAAACAATGCAAGAGTTTTTTGTCTGTTATATGCACGTGATGGTTCATTTCAGTTCTCAATGTCAGGTTCCCCTGATGTAGAATCAACTGGAAAGGGAGTCTTTGTGAGTTGTTTACACTAAGTTGGGGTGTGGGCATGCCCATGAAGGATTTTCTCTAGTGGGTTAATTGAGGTAGGAAGGTCATCCTCAAACACGGGCAGTACTACTTCATGGTGGGACCCAGGGCTGAGGGAAGAGGAGAGAGTGAGCAGGTTCAGTACAGCAAACAAGCATCTACTGTTCTCCTCTGATTGTAACTGTTGCTGTAACACCCTGCTATGGTGGATTATGCCCTGGAGCCACAAGTTAAAATAAGCTCCTTCTCCTTTAAGTCTTCTATTGTTGACGGCACATGGGCCTTGTGCACACAGATAAGCTCTGGAGAAGCCAGGAAAGTTAAACACACAGCTTACCTGTCAGTGGGATGAGGTGCTTAGCTGCTGTTCTTGGAAAGCCAAGAATGATGTGGTTTTACAGTCCTGTAACCCTTTGCTGTCTGATGAGACAGACTCTGGCCATATCTTCCAAAGTATTTGGTTTAACTTATCCCAGACCATATTCTCCTCAAGTTTGAGCATGGCTTGTAGGCCGTTAAACCCATTCTTATGAGTGATGTCGCTTGTGCTTTACAACAGTGTGACTTCTATGTCATCTTAGGGCCAGGCCAATGCTGACACCCACAGGCATTATGTTTACCTCAGTCAAGCTCCCTAGACCCTAAATCTTGGGCACTGTCTCCGAGTCCACTGTGCCCATTCTTGTGAAAGAAGCCAGATGTAGCTTATAAAGAATCTCAATGTAAACATGTCTTAAATTGTTGTGCACGTGGGACTGAGGGAACTGTTATCTGAATACTTTGTTATTCAGAATTGTGCTATGCTTACATATGACTAAAGTAAAATTATCTGAGTCAGGCTCTAGATGTCCTGGTCCAGCACCAGTTACAATAAAGTCATGCTGAGCTGCAGTTCCTTCTTACCGCACCCTGATAGTTTTCCCATGCCTGTTGCAAAGCCTGCAGGGGAATCACCACATTTTATCACAAAGCAGGAAAGGAAGCTAAGCATACAAATAATTGTGTTCATATCCTTGCTTCATGGACATTCTTTCTCAACTCCCCTGCTACGCTTTTCTATATCACACTATAGTTTCTACCTCGTGTCTTATGCCCTAGTTTGCTTTCTGTTGCTGTGTGACCACAAGCAACTTAGACAGAAAAGGGTTTGCTTTAGGATACAGCCTCTAGCTCCTGAAGAAGGGACGTCAGAACAGGAACTTAAGGCTGGAAGCTGGAGGCAGTAGCTGACGCAGAAGCCATGCAGGAGCATTGCTTACTGGTTTGCTCATCGTGGTTTGCTCTCCTATATAAGCCGTGACTAACTGCCTAGGATCAGCAATGCCCAGAGGGATCTGGACCAAGGCACATTAATCATTAGTCAAAACAGTGTTCTGCAGACTTGCTACAGGCCATTCTGATGAAGGCCATCCGTCACTCGTTACTCCCTCTTCCCAGATGACTCTAGCTTGTATCAAGTTGACAAAAATATTAACCAACACATTTATAGTCTTCTACTTCTTAAATACAAGGGACTTCTTCCATAGGTTTTTTTTTTCTGGTATGGCTATCATAACTAGCCAATGATTTCAGTCTGTTTTATTTATATATTTTTATCTCAGGCATTAAGAACTTCATCACATCTCCCAAGAATACTAGCCTCAACATATTGTATTGCCCAGGGGTGACCTCAATGATCCATGTAATCTGCAACTCAAACTATACCTGGACAGCATAAAGTTGAGGTCCTTCTCTACCTGAAAACAAAAACAAAACAAAACAAAACAGAAAAACACACCCAGTGTGGTTTGTCACCCTCCCCTCACTCTTTTAGATAAGAAGTTTCCTGACCAGCATGCACTGAGTCTTGTGTGACTGAATTCATTCCTGAGTCTGTGGCTCGGCCTTTATCCTTGTTATTCAGCCTCTTCAACATGGACCATAGCTACTTTCCGCCTTGCTGTGCCTGTGGCTGTGTTCTGACTTCAAGGCCTCCAAAGTCTCACAGAAGTGTTTGAAATGTTGTTGGTGTTGTTGATTGGTTTTCCACCTCCCGTTGTGACACCAGTCTATTCCAAATGTCTAGATCTGATTTAGCTTCCTTAATCCCAGACATGAAATCCTATCGAACAGTGATGAATTCCTGCCTCCTATTGATTACCGTCTGGGTATCATGACCTGGAAGCTGAAATACGTGCCCACCCTTTTATGTCTTCAGAATCCATGCTGACCCTTTTATGTCTATGTCTTCAAAACATGTGCCCGCCCTATGTCTTTAAAGTGCATGGCCACCCTCCAGTGTCTTCAAGCCTTGTTCTCGCTTTCCCAGTCCTTGTCAGACTGAAGACATGCCTGGGCCCCGTCTACAACCTCTCCTTCCCTGGCTCTAGGAATTGGATTCTAAGGCAGCCCTTCACTACCGTAGTCAATAATTCACTCATTCTTTTTCTTTTCTTCTTCTTCTTCTTTTGTTACAGCTTAACTACTGTAATTCTGTGGAATTCTCTAGCCAACCATAACTCTCTCTCTCTCTCTCTCTCTCTCTCTCTCTCTCTCTCTCTCTCTCAACTCTAACAGTATTTTTATGGCATTAATTTTACCAGTTTTGTATTAGATCTAATGTTATTCATTTCATGGCTTTCCTGTTTGGATCTCAACTTCTTAAGGCAAGGGAGTATTATTATATAGGAATTTTTAAACTTAAGGCCTGGACAAAGCACATTTTCACTGGTGGATACTGGATGTTTATTGTAAAATGGTGTTTCTATGCATTTAAACAATTTTAAATAATGAACAGCTAACTAGATGACTACAAAATGTACTTTGTAGGTTTTTAAAAATATTTTTATTATTTGAAATTTTCACATATTTATTTATACAATGTACTATGAGCAAAACACCATCTCCCCAACTACTTCTCCTGTATGCCTCAACATGTACCCTGCTGACTTTGTGTCCATGCCTGTATCTGTATGTACAATTTACCATTATATCCAGTTGTGCTGCCCTTATTTATATAGGTGGGGGGTCGTCCACTGCAGCATGGGGAACCAAAGAACTTTGGGCTTTAAAGTAGCATTAGGCGAAACAAGACGTCTCAGAGCATAAAGGTGCTTGCTGCCAAACGTGATGACCTAAGGGTGATCCCTGGAACTCATATATCTGAATGGGGGAGGTGATTCTATCAGTCGTCTGCTAACACTCCTGCTCCTGAGCTATAGCATATGCTACACCTGAAGCTATGTGACAGTGTCTCAGTCTCCATCCACCTAACTGGCTTGCTTTAGCATCCTGTCCTCCCCTATGGGCCTGATGAAGACAGAAAAATATGGCATTGACCCATATAACAAAGGGCTGGAGGTCACTACTGGAGTTGAGAGCTCCAACCTCAAAACCTAACGGACCAAATCATTTCAGCCACGAGAGCCTATAAGTGAACTTTAGTCTCAAATGAAACTACACACTCCATTGCCAATCTGATGGCCGATTTGGGGGACTGTCAAGCATAGGATCGAGTAATGTGCACTTGGATTGTGACCCATGAAAACTATGAGATTGCAAAGGCCCTGACTTCCAAGCCATATCCTTAATGTTGGGAACCACTATGCCGTACCACAAGTGACATATATATCTGAATGCTTTTGAGATGAGTACAGTAAATATCAGATAGCAACCTAGGACGTGCAATACTTTGGGAGACACGATAGAGAAATTCTAAACCACCTTGAAGCCACTATGTGCACTAGGAAGATTCTATTAGAAGAATCACGGGAAGAGGAGAAACAAGTTTTTAAGGTCGAAGGATAGTCCTTAAGTGAGGGAATCAAGTTCAGCAGCAGAGTCTTCTACAGTTATAGGCTGTAAATTGAGTTTATTATTAATTATTATTATGAGGAGGCCTTTAGAGCAACTTATTGAAAGCACCACCCTGATTGCTTCCTGCTGCTTGCAGTGCAGTGAGATAGATTAATTAAGGAAGACTGTTGACTGCAAAGGCCAAGTCTTGGAGGCCTTGAAAATCCTCAGCCACCCTCCAACATGGCAAAGGCTGATAAAAATCTAAAAATTGCCTTGGAGGATATGGCATAGAGGAAAGGGGAAGAGGTCTGCATCTTTTGGCTCAAACTTCAGAAAGGTCAGAAAAGGCACAGGATTGCTCTGCATCCTGGGCTGGCTCACAGATCCCGCTAATCACCAGTAAAGCCCGAGCATCTCTATGGGCCGGGCCCCTCTGCAGGGGTGAGATGTGATTGAGAGGGAGCATTGTGGATGTGGCCGTTGTATACCTCAGCACTGCGGACACCCCTTGAAGACCTCCAATGCCCATGACAAAATCATTTGAGCAGACACTCCAAAAGGGGTTGCAGATAACTGAGAGAAGTTCGTTGTGACACTAAGTTGATGTGGGAAGGAGGCTGACAGCCATCCCCACCACCCCCACCACCCCCACCATCCCCACCACCCCGTGAGGAGCAGCATATGCAAACCACACTTCATCTCTGTTTCACTATGACCTGGGGAATGTTCTGTAAGTATTTATTTTTACAGATGGTGAAGTGGATTTCTTTTCTTTTCTTCACTGATAGAATTTTCTGGAAGGACTAGTCAGAAATCATATCAACTGGCTTCTTGTTTACAAAGATCTTCAAAATCTTCTTGATATGCCAACCACATTGCCAGTGAATTCCGGAATGACAGTCTCTCGGCTTCCTGAAGTATTGCAAAGTACAGGAAAATGAAGAGACTACAAGCAGGCTGTCACTGTGACGGGTCCTTACCAAAACACAGGCTCCACAGAAAGGCTGCTTTGTCTAGGATATTTGCTAAAGGAAGCTTAGTCTGTAGAAATTTCTTCACAGCAAGATACGCTGAACAGTGCCATGCAGCTGAAAAGTGTTTTAGCCAAAATGCTTATTCTTGGGGCCACTTGCAGTGTTCAGTGTGGAACCACATAGGGTTATCTCCACAGCTTGACCTATTGACTTCAGGGTCACTCAGCATCCCCCACCAGGGAAACAAGAATTGGTCACAACATGACATAGTCTCTTGGAGTGCTGTTGCTCTGTAAGAGTCCTTAATCGGTTTCATTATTACTGAGTTCTCTTTACATACTAATATGACCAGCTAAAATGCAAATGGCATCATCCCTATGCACAGATCTGCCCAGGTTCCTCAGCACTGTGGACATTTTTCATCAGTGTGTCTGTACTGTTGTTTTAGGTACTCGCACTTGCCGGAAGATACTCTGAGATCATTGCTTGTCTCACTCTTGCTATGTTCTTCAAATGGTCAAATCACCACCCGGGATGGTCATGTGACCTGATAATCAGAACTCCCTGTTCCTGGGTCCTGGTACACAGTCTCTTCTCTTGCCCCTCTTCCTTCACACCCATCCTTCCTTCCCTCACTCCTTTCCTCCCCCTCCTGCTTTTCTTCCCTCCTTCCTTCCCTTCCTTCTCAATTTTAAGAAGTAACCTCTTGTTGGGGTGATCTTTTTGTGTACTGTGTAAAGGTTGTCTGTGTATATGGAAATGCTGATTTCTGTGCTAGCAGAGAGCAGGCTGCAGACCAGACTGTGGTATTGTTATTCTTAAGGATGCATCATATTTTTTAAACACTCCGTCCAGCACCTTCTGATTGCTTTAATAGAACACGGAATGACCTATAGTAAAGGCAGGAGAGCATAGGCGGGGCTTCCAGGCAGAGATAGGAACTCTGGGAAACAATTAGGCATGGGAGATTCAGCAGTCAGACACAGAGGAGGAACAAACAGGTGTCAGTTGAGAAGAGGTAATGAGGCAAGTGGTAGAACATAGATTAGTATAAAAGGGTTAATTTAAGTTATAAGAGCTAGTTGGGAAAAGGCCTAAGCTAAGGCCAAGTTTCATAATTAATAAAAGGTCTATGTGTCATTACTCGGGAGCTGGCAGCCCAGGAAAGTCCCATTATAAGTGTCCCCTATTGTAATAAGCCCCTACTCACCTGTTAGGAAATGTCCTCAACCTTAAGCCTAATGTCAGTGATTCCCCCACAGATCTTCCTCAATAAGCAGCTCACTTTCCCTTCCTCGGTGACTGTTATCACCCTGCCTGCCTTTCATCTCTTAGGATACCAGTTCTACTGCCCTAAGGCTGTTGTTCCATCTACCATTAAGTTAAAGACACCATTAAGGACCCTGCAAATGAGATATGTAAACAAAATGAAGCAAACCAAACAAAAATAAAAATAAAATAAAAAAAAAACGAAATTAGTTAATAATAAATGCATGAACAAATTTTTCAGTAGATCTTTGTTCATATTTGTATTTTGTTAATAAAATTACATTGATATACTCTCTTGGTTAATATTTTTTCCTCTTTTTCTTGAAGACCCTGATTTAGGGGAATTTATTAGCCATTTTTATCTACATACTTTGACCCCCCCCTTTTTTTTTTTTTCATAATCCTTCAGTTCTGCCACTGAGTTCCTGACACAGGGACCCTTAGTGTGCTAGTCTAAAAGAGGAATGCTACAGCCCAGGCATTCTCTTGCTGTTAGAGGTACTCATTCTTTTATAGTGGTGGAATCCATGAGGTAATTTTGACTGGAACTGTGAAAAAGAGATTTTCTTTTATACCTAAATGTTTGTGTCAATTTAATTCTGCTTTCTCATCCAATTCCACGTATAGTCTCCATTAGCTGGCCCTTAACTAGGACACCACAGAATGCGCACATTTGCAAGTGGCCAAGGGTTTAAAAAAAATAATTTATATACATTACACCTGCTTGTTATCCTCTTGCTCCTATCTTCCCTTTCCCACCCTCCCTTCCCTAGACCTCTGACGGGGGGGGCCTTCCTCCCCCACCATCTGACCACAGCCTATCAGGTCTCATCAGGATAGCCTGCATCCCCTTTCCTCTGTGTGCCAGCAGGGCCTGTCTGCCAAGGGGAAGTGATGAAATGGCAGGCACTGATGTTAGAGGAGGTCCCCATTGCCCCCACACCTGTGATCTAGGTTCCTTGCATGCATTGTCCTTGGTTGGTGCACCAGTTTATGCAGCCCCCCCACCCCCCTCATCCCCCCCCCCCCCCCCCCCCCCGTCCATGGTCCATATCCATGACCTTGGTGGTCTCCCTGTGGAGTGCAAACTTGTACAACCACTTTGGAAATCAATCTGGCCCTTTCTCGGAAAATGGGCAAGAGTACTACCTCAAGACCTGGCTATACCACTCCTGGGCATGTACCCAGAAGTGGCCAAGGGTTTTCAGTTTATGCCTTCCTGTTGCATTGGCTGACCCTGAGTGTCTGCCTATCATGTGCCTGATCTGCAAGGACACTGGGCAGGAGGGCTTGGTGGTTGATGTCCCTAGGAGGCCTGCTCTTTTGGAAGGGAGACAGAGGAGGGAGGAGATTATTGGGAGAGACTGGGGAAGGGAGGGAGAGGAAGCCGATGTAATATATGAGAGAAGAATAAGAAGAAAAACAAAAGAGTTGATAAATGGATAGTGAGAGTTGGGCATGAAGAAGGCTTTACAGAAGGGTGAGAAAGAACTGTCCTACTTATACAACAGAATGTAGACATAAAGACTATTAGCATGGCACCTAAGCATCCTAAAAGGAAAAATAGAAGATACACAAGAATTCAGAGATGGATGTTATACTGCTTGTAAATGCTATGCTGGTGGTTGGAACTCACTGCCAACAAAGAGTAAAAGGTGTGTGTGAAAAAAAGGTGTGTGTGGCAGGGTAGCAGAATCCAACAGTGGGCATTTTCTTCCACATTATTATTGTTGTTGTTGTTGTTGAGACAGGATTTCTCTATGTAGCCATGGCTAACCTAGACTCACAATGTAGAGCTCGCTGAGATCCCCTGTCTCTGCCTCCTACTGGAATTAAAGAAGTGCCATGTTCCACCATATTTTTTGAGGCAGCAATGTTCCCTAAATCCAAAGCTAACTGACTGACCAGTGAAACTATGCATGACACTGAAGCTTCCTTGGTGATTGTGTTTTTAATTTTCTTCTTCTTCTTCTTCTTCTTTTTCTTCTTCTTCTTCTTCTTCTTCTTCTTCTTCTTCTTCTTCTTCTTCTTCTTGCTGTTTTTTGTTTTCTTTTGGAGGGAGAGGTTGGAAGGATGGAGGGCAAATGTGGAGGGATAAGTGGGAGTGATATGAATGATGTAAAATTCGCAAAGAATCAATAAAGAGTTCTTTAACAATTCCCCTTGAAAAATTTAACTTTCATTTCCTTGTGTGAAAAATAAAGGAAGTGAGTGCTTTGTTGTGGTGTCTCCCTGGAGACTGAAAAAGAAATATCACCAAGTGGAGCCACAGCTTAAATCACAGAGAAGCCAGCTTGCCTGCAAACTGGGACTAGGAATGGTGAGAGTCAATTGAAATTGCAGAAGAAGCCTTGCTTTGTTGGAATAAACTTAATTTAAATAAAAATCACTGCTGAACTGAGGAGACTCACTTGTTCTGCAGTCCTAGTGGCCTGAGTTTAGACATCCAGAACCCATTTTTTATTTACTTTTTAAAATATTTTTATTACTTACTTTTAAAAAGATATACATTTATATTATTATGCATACATAAAATAAATTACACACAGCAAGAAGAACCAAAGAAGAATCAGGAATTGTATTCATGTCACATTCATAGTGTTTTGACTGCTCTTATTTGGCAACCTTGAAGAAAACATTTTCCTATCTCGGTGAGTCTAAAATTCTGAATGTAAATCAATAACTATCATATCTCATCTCTATCAACTTAAAACATCTATCTAGACCTAAAAATATCTTAACCCATAAACAACCAAGTTTAATTGTGAAACTAAACTATTTGTTCTTCAACCCCATCAGAGACTTGAGAAAGAGTAAAATTAATTACTTGAGTGCAGTGAAGGTTAGCAGCTTCCAAATTAAATTAAAAGAAAGAAAAAAAAAGACAGAGACAGTTTGCTGTCTGGAGAGTCACCCATAACTCTCTAAAACATTGGAGCATCATCTTCAGCCTTCTGGCCGAGTATATCTGACAGATATAGTTGTGACTCAGGAACTATTGAGGACTTGCATTCCCTGTCTTGGCAGAGTTTGGCCCTCGACTCTGCCTGCATCCAAGCTTGCCCAGTTTTAGGCAGAATTCTGTCAGTGGTCAAAATGAACACCACATTTTGCCCAGTGGCTGTTTTGCTATATTTGAAGCCATCTTCATCAGGAGGTTCACTGTCCTCATCACCATCTTTGAGGTAGGCTGAGTGCTGCCAGAAGTTAACCTGCTTGTTGTCAAAGAATCATTAAAACAATATAAACATTTTTAAATGTCATATTCTGTAAGACTCTGAGGTTTTTGAAGACCTTACCTAAGTATTTTACCTTATCTGTTGATAGAATCGTACCTATAAATTACATCCAGGATGTATATTCTTGTGATATAAATAGACTAGTAATTGAAATGACCACAATTTGATCAGTTGACAGTTAGCTTGTCTAACTTACTTATCCTAAACAGCCTGCAGTATGATTTTCAAGAATTGGAGATAATCCTTGTATTCTACTTAAATGGTATGGGTACAATACCTCATATTAGAGTAAAAATATATAATGTATGGGAAGCATAATCTAAAATTTGAATTCTATATCAGTGTATCAAAATTATAATTCTTTTGCATCAACATACAAATTTCTGTACCAATGAGTTAAAAATAATCTTGTGAGCACAGGTAAGGCCTTTAAGTTAAGGAGTTGACTCAACAATCTACATTTTGTTCTATCATCCCTATATATTTCTTTTTTATTTTATTAATTTATTCATATTACATCTCAATGGTTATCCCATCCCTTGTATCCTCCCATTCCTCCCTCCCTCTCATTTTCCCCTTACTCCCCTCCCCTATGACTGTGACTGAGGAGGACCTCCTCCCCCTGTATATGCTCATAGGGTATCAAGTCTCTTCTTGGTAGCCTGCTGTCCTTCCTCTGAGTGCCAACAGCCCTCCCCATCCAGGGCACATGGTTAAAAATGGGGCACCAGAGTTCCTGTGAAAGTCAGATCCCACTGTCCACTCAACTGTGGAGAATGTCCTGTCCATTGGGTAGATCTAGGTAGGGGTTTGAAGTTTACTGCATGTATTGTCCTTGGCTGATGCCATAGTTTGAGCAGGACCCCTGGGCCCAGATCTGTCCATCATAATGTTCTTCTTCTAGGTTTCTAGGACCCTCTGGATCCTTCTATTTCCTCATTCTCCTATGCTTCTCTCACCTAGAGTCCCAATAGGATGTCCTCCCCTCTGTCCCACTTTCCTTGTAAGTGAAGAATTTCATGGGACATATCCCTTGGGCTAGTACGCAGATATAAGTGAGTATATACCATTTGACTCTTTCTGCTTCTGGGTTAACTGACTCATTATGATCATTTCTAGTTCAATCCATTTGGCCACAAATTGCGGGAATTCCTTGTTTTTAATAGCTAAGTAGTATTCCATAGTGTAAATGTACCACAATTTCTTTATCCATTCTTCTACTGAGGGACACTTAGGCTGTTTCCATGATCTGGCTACTATGAATAAAGCAGCTATGAACATGGTTGAACATATGTTCCTGTTGTGTGGTAGGGCATTTTCTGGGTATATTACAAGGAGTGGGATAGCTGGGTCTTGAGGAAGCCCTATTCCCAGTTTTCTGATATAGTGCCAGATAGATTTCAGAAGTGGCTATACTAGTTTGCATTCCCACCAGCAATGAAGGAGTGTCCCTCTCTCTCCACATCCTCGCCAGCATGTGGTGTCACTTGAATTTTTGATCTTAGCCATTCTGATGGGTGTAAGATGGAATCTCAGAGTTGTTTTGATTTGCATTTCCCTGATGACTAAGGAGGTTGAGCATGTCTTTAAGTGTTTCTCAGCCATTTGATAGTCCTGTGTTGAGAATTCTCTGTTTAGTTCTGAGCCCCATTTCTCAATTGGGTTATTTGGTTTGGTGGTGTTTAATTTCTTGAGTTCTTTATATATTTTGGATATTAGACCTTTGTCAGATGTAGCATTGGTGAAGATCTTTTCCCAGTCTGTAGGCTGTCACTTTGTTCCCTTGACAGTGTCTCCTGCCTTACAGAAGCTTCTCGGCCTCATGAGGTCCCATTTATTAATTGTTGACCTTAAGTCCTGGGCTGTTGGTGTTCTGTTCAGGAAGTTGTCTCCTGTGCCAATGTGTTCCAGGCTCTTCCCCACTTTTTCTTCTAACTGACTTAGTGTCTCTGGTTTTATGTTGAGGTCTTTGATCCACTTGGGTTTGAGTTTTGTGCATGGTGACTAATATGGGTCCAATTGCATTTTTTTTACTCGTAAACATCCAGTTAGACCAGCACCATTTGTTGAAGATGCTATCCTTTTTCCATTGAATGGATGTGGCTTCTTTGTCAAAAATCATGTGACCATATGTGTGCGGATTCACATCTGGGTCTTCCATTTGATTCCATTGATCCCTATATATTTCTATATTCCCCCTTCTTTTTTTTTTCAGCCCCTATCTCCAAACCTAAGAAAACAAGATAAAGGAAGAGAGAGACATCTCTGAGTCCAATCTTGTTTTGTCTCTGGATAAGACCAACAGTAACTGATAACCAACTCCCAATGAAAATAAACATCTAAAGGCCCAGTAAAGCAACCAAAAATATCTACCCATCCCCCTAAAGGAAATGGGGTGTCTTTCTCTTAGGGTTACTTCTGGCTGATTTGAGAAGAATAATACCTTTGTAGGGGCCCAAATAAAATTGGGGGAAATGGTTAAACAAAATAGGAATATCATTTGGGTCCAGTTTCTAAATATTGAGAAATTCCAGGCTTAATAACAGTCCTGTGGGTGACAGTCTGAAATGCTGTACCAACTGGGATCAGAGGCTTTCTTCGAAGCTGTCTTGGGAGCTGTCGTGTTCTGATGGAGAACAGCAACTGAAGCACTCGGTGCTAGAACATGTAGGGTGTCAACGTTCAGCATTCTGAGAGAAATGAATTTCAGAACCCATTTTAAAAAGCGTAGCACATTAGTGCCTGAGCCCATGTTCCGCAGTGCACCCTGCAAGGACAAGGAAAGCAGAGATGGGAGGGCAACATGAAGCTTGCACATCTTCCTGCCTGATGCACAGGCACAGTGGTTGAAGGAAACAATACATGTCAAAGAAAGTAGATGGCAGAAACGGAGCTAAGACTGTCCTCTGGCCTCCACAGGTCTACGTCTTATGATCCATGTGGCCTGTTACATGCATGCCCATACTTACACATGTGTGCACACATATACCACATGCATATGCATGCTCCCACACATCTCTGCACATATACATCCCATCTTCTCTCAAAGCTTTCATCTTTCCCTCGGCCTATTAATTAAAGAGCGGGGGAGTTGATGTTTATGCCCTCAGTTCACTTCTCCTTCTCTGAACTGTACATTCTTACCCATGAGTTGGGCATTGAAAACAGCAAGCGAATTTCTGATGGCTTTGTATTCTATTTTTTTCTCAAAAGTCTGTGATACAGCTCTGGAAGCAAGAGGGTCTTCAGACTTCTGGCCTATAGCCTGCAATTCTGAGTCAGTGTCCGGTGTCTGGGTTGCTGGAGATGTTATCGGCTCACTTCCTGCTTCCTCCAGATAACAGGGTGGATACAGGCCCCCGGGATGTGAAAGCAAACACTAAAGTGCTTGGGAAAGCTGAGATCTTGCCACAGGGGAGGCAGGGAGGTGGTGAATTCAGGTCACAGGCTTCCCGTCCTGTCCTTGTGAAAGGTTGCAGGTGTCTGGGCTTAAGTGCATTTTACAATGCCTCTTTCCTGTCAGGACACTGAGTAGTGTTCCCTGCACCCTTAAACTTAATTCTCCATCCTATCCTGAATCAAGAGTCTTCATGATGTTTCTACCTAATGTTGTGTTGCTGATACCTATTGCTGAAAGTCAGTCAGTTGCCTGGTTCTAGAACCTTCATTTTCAAATTTCTCTGCAGGGGTGGGGCAGGGAAATGGCTCAGTCTATAAACTGGTTGCTGCCCAATCATGAGGACCTGCATTTGCTCCTCATCGCCTACTCAAGAAGCAGGCCTGGTGGCTTGCGCCTATGGTCGCAGCACTGCCCAGGCGGAAGTGGGAGGCCTAGTGGAACTCTCTGACCACCAACGGTCTAACTGAATCCATGAGCTCCAGTGAAAGACCCCCCCCCATCTCAGAAAATAAGGTGATGAACAACTGAAGAAGACATTTTCTGTCGCTATTTAGCCTCCCCATGCATGCGCGTGCAAGAGCGCACACCCAAAAGCACAGACGCACAAGTGAAAAGGTCAACACTGATGAAACAAACCTTGCTGAATTTAGATCGGGAGTTGGCCCAATCAGTGTCTCAGATACTGCCATTTTCAGGCTTTCTTTATATTTTATATTTAGTGTATGGATTTTAAATCATGTAAGACAAAATTTCAAGTGACTCCTAAATATTGTCTTACTTACAGTTACAGTTGCTATGATGAAAACTCCATGGCTGAAAGCACCTTGGGAAGGAAAGGGCTTATTTGTCTCATGCATCCTGAATCACATCCCAATGAGGAAAAGCCAAGGCAGGAATTCAAACCAGGCAGAGGGACCTGGAGATAGGCTACTGGCTGGCTTGTAGTTCACCCTGCTTCTTACAGCACCCAGGACCACCAGACCAGTGTTGGAACAATTGCCTGGACCTTCCACAACCAACCGCTAATTAAAATGGCTTTCAGGCTTGCCTACTGCCTGATCTTTTTTTTTTTTTTAATTTTTATATTTTCAATATACTTTGTTAATTTATTTATATTACATCTCAATGGTTATCCCATCCCTTGTAATCCTCTCATTCCTCCCTCCCTCCTATTTTCCCCTTACTCCCCTCCCCTATGACTGTGACTGAGGGGGACCTCCTCCCCCTGAATATGCTCATAGGGTATCAAGTCTCTTCTTGGTAGCCTGCTATCCTTCCTCTGAGTGCCACCAGGTCTCCCCATCCAGGGGACGTGGTCACATATGGGGCACCAGAGTTCATGTGAAAGTCAGTCCCCACTCTCCACTCAATTGTGGAAAATGTCCTGCCCATTGGGTAGATCTGGGTAGGGGTTTGAAGTTTACTGCACATATTATCCTTGGCTGGTGCCATAGTTTGAACAGGACCCCTGGGCCCAGATCTGCTCATCATAATGTTCTTGTAGGTTTCTAGGACCCTCTGGATCCTTCTGTTTCCCCATTCTCCCATGCTTCTTTCACCTAGAGTCCCAATAGGATGTCCTCTCCTCTATCCCACTTTCCTGATAAGACATTCATGGGACATGCCCTTTGGGCTAGTGTCCAGACATAAGAGAGTATATACCATTTGACTCTTCCTGCTTCTGAGTTGACTCACTCATGATCATTTCTAGTTCAATCCATTTGTCCACAAATTTTGGGAATTCCTTGTTTTTAATAGCTGAGTAGTATTCCATAGTGTAAATGTACCACAGTTTCTTTTTTAAATATGTTTTATTAATTTATTCATATTATATCTAAATTGTTATCCCATCTCTTGTATCTTCCCATTCCTCCCTCCCTCCCATTTTCCCCTTTCTCCCTTCCCCTATGACTGTGACCGAGGGGGACCTCCTCTGCCTGTATATGCTCATAGGGTATCAAGTCTCTTCTTGGTAGCCTGCTTTCCTTCCTCTGAGTGCCAACAGCCCTCCCCATTCAGGGGATGTGGTCAACAATGGGGCACCAGAGTTCCTGTGAAAGTCAGATCCCACTCTCCACTCAACTGTGAAGAATGTCCTGTCCATTGGGTAGATCTGGGTAGGGGTTCGAAGTTTACTGCATGTATTGTCCTTGGCTGGTGCCATAGTTTGAGCAAGACCCCTGGGCCCAGATCTGCCCATCATAATGTTCTTCTTCTAGGTTTCTAGGACCCTCTGGATCCTTCTATTTCCTCATTCTCCCATGCTTCTTTCACCTAGAGTCCCAATAGGATGTCCTCCCCTCTGTCCCACTTTCCTGATAAGTGAAGACATTCATGGGACATGTGCCTTGGGCTAGTGTCCAAATATAAGTGAGTATATATCATTTGACTCTTCCTGCTTCTGAGTTAACTCACTAATTATGATCACTTCTAGTTCAATCCATTTGTCCACAAATTTCTGGAATTCCTTGTTTTTAATAGCTGAGTAGTATTCCATAGTGTAAATGTATCACAATTTCTTTATCCATTCTTCTACTAAGGGACACTTAGGCTATTTCCATGATCTGGCTATTATGAATAAGGCTGCTATGAACATGGTTGAACAACTGTTCTTGTTGTGTGCTGGAGCATCTTCTGAGTATATTCCAAGGAGTGGAATAGTTGGGTCTTGAGGAAGCCCTGTTCCCAGTTTTTGAGATAGCGCCAGATAGATTTCCAAAGTGGCTGTACTAGTTTGCATTCCCACCAGCAATGAAGGAGTGTCCCTCTCTCTCCACATCCTCGCCAGCATGTGGTGTCACTTGAATTTTTTATCTTAGCCATTCTGATGGGTGTAAGATGGAATCTCAGAGTTGTTTTGATTTGCATTTCCCTGATGACTAAGGAGGTTGAGCATGTCTTTAAGTGTTTCTCAGCCATTTGATATTCCTCTGTTGAGAATTCTCTGTTTAGTTCTGAATTGGGTTATTTGGTTTGGTGGTGTTTAATTTCTTGAGGTCTTTATATATTTTGGATATTAGACCTCTGTCAGATGTAGGGTTGTTGAAGATCTTTTCCCAGTCTGTAGGCTGTCGCTTTGTTCTGTTGACAGTGTCTCCTGCCTTACAGAAGCTTCTCGGCCTCATGAGGGCCCATTTATTAATTGTTGACCTTAAGTCCTGGGCTGTTGGTGTTCTGTTCAGGAAGTTGTCTCCTGTGCCAATATGTTCCAGGCTCTTCTCCACTTTTTCTTCTAACTGACTTAGTGTCTCTGGTTTTAAGTTGAGGTCTTTGATCCACTTGGGTTTGAGTTTTGTGCATGGTGACAAATGTGGGTCCAGTTGCATTTTTTTACTCATAGACATCCAGTTAGACCAGCACCATTTGCTGAAGATGCTATCCTTTTTCCATTGAATGGATTTGGCTTCTTTGTCAAAAATCAAGTGACCATATGTGTGTGGATTCATATCTGGGTCTTCAATTCGATTCCACCAATCAACCAGCCTGTTGCTGTGCCAGTACCATGCTGTTTTTATTACTGTTGCTTTATAGTACAGCTTGAGATCAGGTATGGTGATTCCTCCGGATTATCTTTTATTATACAAGATTGTTTTAGCTGTTCTGGGATTTTTATTTTTCCATATGAAGTTCAGAATTGAACTTTCAATGTCTTTAAACAATTGGCTAGGTATTTTGATAGGGATTGCATTGAATCTTTAAATTGCTTTTGGTAAGATGGCCATTTTTACTATGTTAATTCTCCCGATCCACGAGCAAGGAATATAATTCCATCTTCTCATGTCATTTTCAATCTCTTTCTTCAGAGTTTGAATTTTTTTTTCAAACAAGTCCTTTACTTGGTTGGTTAGAGTAACTCCTAAATATTTTATATTGCTTGTGGCTAATGTGAAGGGTGTGGTTTTTCTAATTTCTTCCTCTGTATGCTTGTCGTTTGTATATAGGAAAGCTACTGAGTTTTTTTAGTTAATTTTTTATCCACCAATTTGCTGAAGGTGTTTATCAGGTGTAGGAGTTCTCTGGTGGAATTTTGAGGGTCACTTATGTACACTATCATATCATCTGCAAATAGGGATAATTTGACTTCCTCCTTCCCATTTGCATCCCCTTGATCTCAAGACTTTTGTTGTCTTATTGCTCTGGCTAGAACTTCCAGTACTCTATTTAAGAGATATGGAGAGATTGGGCAGCCTTGCCTTGTTCCTGATTTTACAGGAATTTCCTTAAGTATCTCAACATTTAATTTGATTTTGGCTATTGGCTTGCTGTATATAGCCTTTATTATGTTGAGGTATGTGATTTATATCCCTGATCTCTCCAATACTTTAAACAGGGATGGGTGTTGGATTTTATCAAATGCTTTCTCTGCATCTAAGGAGATGATCATGTAGATTTTTTTATTTTCAGTTTGTTTATATGGTGCATTACATGGATGGATTTCCATATATTAAACCATCCCTGTATGCCTGGAATGAAGCCTACCTGGCCATGGTGAATGATATCTTTGATTTGTTCTTGCATTTGTTTTGCAAGTATTTTATTGAGTATTTTTGCATCAATGTTCATAAGAGAAATTGATCTGAAATTCTCTTTCTTTGTTGAGTCTTTGTGAGGTTTAACTTTCAATTTGACTATGGCCTCATAGAATGAATTTGCTAATGTTCCATCCGTTTCTATCTTTTGGAGTAGCTTGTAGAGTATTGGTATTAGCACATCCTTGAAGTTCTGGCAGAATTCTGCACTGAAATTGTCTGGCCCTGGGCTTTTTTTGGTTGGGAGACTATGAATGATTGCTTCTGCTTCTATGTCTATAGGGGAAATGGGACTATTTAACTTGGTTATCTGTTCTACACTCAATTTTGGCAAGTGGAATTGATCCATTCTAATTGTCCATTTCCCTTAGATATTCAAATTTTGTGGTATATATGCCTTCATAGTATATTCCTGAGTTTCTTCCATTGCCTCTTTATAGGCCTTCAGACTGCGAACCATTTTATTGATTTCCTTCATCTGGTGGTTTGTATTTTCCTGAAATTTTTTTTTAGTGCCTTTCTATAGGCCTCTTTTATGTCTTCTACCTGTTTGGCTGTGTCTTCCTTCATTTGATTATAAATTGTATTTCTTTCCTCCATTATTATCCTCATTACTAAAGATTTGAGGCCATTTTCTTGTATTTCTGTTGTATTTGAGTTCTCTGGGTTGTTTTCCTTGGGATAGCTGGGATCTGGAGATGCCATATTGTTTTGGGGTTTTTGCGTATGATTTTATGCTGTCTTTTAGGCATCTTGCTGTTTCTGTTTTTGGCAGATAGCTTCTGGAGTTGGGTGGAGGGTGTCTGGGTATAGATTCACCCATTTTCTCACGTTTCCCTAGGCCAGGAGCTCTGATGCTTCACTGGTCTGGATGGCAGGAGTCTAGCACTGTAGTTTGGGTCTCTCACAGCCAGTGATCCCCAGCTCCCCTGTACTGTTGTCCCATAATCGTCCTGGGTCTCAGAATGTGTGGTGGGTCAGGCCAAAGTGTCCACAGACTTCTGGGTCCTCTTGTAGCACTGGAGCTCTCCAGGGACTGAAGCAGGTTAGATGGAGGGGGTCTAATGGCCATTCTACTCCCTGTCTCCCCGAGATTTCCTTAGTCCAGGAGCTTTGATGCTCCACTGGTCTGTGGTTCCTGGTAGAATTTTGGGACCCAGACCGCTCACAGAGTCCATGTTAGTGTCACGAGGCTCAAACCGCACACATACACTGAGTCCAGTTCGCGTCTCTGGACCCAAACCGGTCTCTGGACCCAAATGGGTCTCTGGGCCTAATCCACACACTTAGTCCAGTTAGCGCTGAGTCCAACCAGGATCTCAGGCCCAAACTGTACACTGAGCTCGCTGAGTTCAGCAAGAGTCTCGGGACCAGGACCACATGCTGAACTCAGCTAGAGACTCTGGGCCCAAGTGCCCGCCAAGCTCAGCCAGGGACTCTAGGCCCAAACTGTGTGCCGATTTCAGTTAGGGACTCTGGGCCCAATCCGCGCGCTGAGTCCAGCCTAAGTCTCAGGGCCGGGACCGTGTTCCAAGCTCAGGTAGAGTCTCTGGGCCCAAACTGCCTTCCGTGTTTAGCTAGGTTCACTGGACCCAAATTGCCCCCCAAGTTCAACCAGGGACTCTGGGCCGAAACCACATGCCGAACCCAGCTAGAGTCTCTGGGTCCAAAGTGCCCACCAAGTCCAGCTAGGTTCTCTGGGCTCAAACCGCGCACTGAGCTCAGTACAGCCTGATCTTAAGGAGCCATTTTCCCAGTTGAGGTTCCTTCTTCTCGGATGACTCTAGCTTGCATTAAGTTGCCATAAAATTATCCAGGACTAATACTAAAACTTCACTGCTGGTTATATTATTTTTCTAATCTACACTCCATTCATTTAAGATACACGAGCATTTTCACACACTATTACATTATTTTAAAATGGAACATAATGATTACATTTTGTTGATAATAAAAATATTAAAAGTAATTTAAGCTCAAATGGAGAGATGGCTCAGCAGATAAAAGGGCTGGTGTATGTTTGAGCTAATACCATCATTTCCGTAATAGTGTGTGTGTATGTGTGTGTGTGTGTGTGTGCACGTGTGTGGCGTTTGTGTGCTTGCACATACATGTGAATGCATGGAACAGATGGCATGTTGTGACTTTTAGGGGTCCCAGGACAATTTTCTGGAGTATCTCCTTCCATCTTGCTAAGTAGCTTTTGTTTCTGCATTGTTGCTTGCTCTAGCCCAGCTGCCCCCTTAACTCCTCAACGTTCTTCTATGTGTGTCTCCTGTCTCCCTAGGGATTCTGGGATTACAAATATGCAACACCATGTTCAACTTTACATGTAGGTTCTAGGACTCAAGTATGGGTTTCCAGAATGGCTAAGCAAATGATTTTACCGACTGACCCATCTATATGCTATATGCTATTTCTAATGTGTCTAAAACTAAAAAATGATAGTTTTTTAGATGTTATTTATTTTTTGAAATTATATTATAATTACATCTTTTCTTCTATCCTGTTCTGGTCTCCAAAAGCCTTTCATAGAACGCTCCTTGCTCTTTTTCAAATTCATGGTATCTTTTTCATTAATTGTTGTTACATTGTGTGTGTGTGTGTGTGTGTGTGTGTGTGTGTGTGTGTGTGTGTGTATATATATATATATGTGAGAATATACATGTATATTTAGGAATATATATATCTTGCTTAGTCTGTACAATGTTACGTGTGTATATTTTCAGAATTGACCATTTGGTATTAGATAAACAAGTGTTGTGCTCTTCCAGGGGACACAACCTTTTCTCCTGCTCTAAACGTCCCTTAGTTGCCTGTAGCTCTCTGTCTAGGGATCAAGTTTTCTGCCCTTTCCTCTGTCTACTTTGGTATATCCACTGGTGCCATCCTCATACGTTTCATGGACAGGGCTTCACAATGCTGCGTACGAGCCTCTTTTCTGATGACGTTCGTGCTGCTCTTTTGTATTGAGACAGGGTCTTCCTGTGTACCTCTGGCTGGGCTATACACCAGGCTGGCCTCGAACCCACAGAGATCTGCCTGAGTCCTGGGAATCAAGGCTGTACCATGACACCTGGCCTGAGGTTTCCACTTTTGAAGCTTTAGAGTAGGACTTCCAGTCTAGGATTGATAACATGCTACATTCAAGACTAATAATCAATAAATCTTTGTAATTATAAGAACCTTGCTGCAATTACAAATTTAACAATTTTATTGGTTACATCCAATGTATGACAAGTAATGACTGAAGGAATTTCCTTTAATATTTATTTAGTATGATGAAGACAGTTTTCAGGATAATGTTGGTTTGTCTAGAAACTACAGCAAGTTTGTGAAAAGAAATAAAAATAAGGTGGGACAAGATTCAACCATGTCTTTTAAAAAATGAGATTGTAGTTTCATTGCAAAACTTCTACCTTCCTTTCTCATGTACCCCTCCCCACTCTCCTTCTAATTCATGGTCTTTTTTTTCCTTGAATTTTTATTGCATACATATATGTATTTGTAATTACACATTCTTAATATATATTCTTAAATATAACATGCTAAGTCTGTATAATGTTATTTGTATTTTCTGGGCTGTTTGGGTATTTTCAGGCATGACACTTTGGCAGTGCATAACCAGCTGACATGCTGTTCCTTGAGCAAGACTACTTCTACCATTCCCAGTTTTCTTCAGGGGCCTATAGTTATTTGTGTAGGATTGAGGTTTTGTGAGCCTTTCCCCACTCTGGTGTGTCTACTGGAATCGTTACTGTTAGCTCATTCTCGGAAAATCATGTCGTTAAGAGGTTACAGGTATAGCTTCCTTTATTACACAGTTTCACAGCAAATTGCCTAATCCACTGGCATTTAATGCTCCTGTTCAGCAGCGCTCCCTAAGTCAGCCATATGTGTGTAAGCATTTTGTATATGTACCCACTGGGCCTGGGATTATCAGTGGATATAAGAACAAATGATAATAGATTATAGTTAAGGACTATTCTGCATCAGTATGTAGATTCTCCTCCAGTAACTATGATTTCCAGAGCACCAAACAGCTAACTGGGTTTGTAATACTAGATACAGCAGGTATCTTTCTTGCTGAGCAAGTCTTACATCCAAATAGAGACCTGTTGGTTACTTCCAAAGTATTAGTGCCACTATTGCACCTGTCCGGTTATCTATGTTCTATTTTTTTTAAAGTTTTTTCTTTTTATGCATGTGTGTATGTTTATGTCTGTGGGTGTACTGTATGTTGGTATATGTGCATGCATTTGGGTACCTTCAGAGGCCAGAGAAAGTAACCAATCCCCTCAGGTGATCATATGTTAACTGCTGTAGGAACTGAACTTAGGTTCTCTGTGAGCAGCAAGCATTCTTAATCACTAAGCCATCTGTCCAGTACCAACAATATCTTATGTTTGAAACAATGCTGAAATGAAGAGGTCCCAGCTCCCTTCCTGGTGATGACCATAGGACCAGGCTGGCAGGAACCTAGTCCTGGTGCAATTATCAGCAGGAGCAGAGAAGGGAATCTCCTGTGTGCTGCCCACTTATAGACATTTTTAACTAAACACAAAGAAAGCTGGACCCAAATGACAGAGTCTAGAAACAGCCAGCTTTGATAATGAGAGGGGATGGATTTTGTAACCAGAAAGGCTTCATCAATCTTGTCAGGCAACACAGAAGACAATTAAATCATTCTCAGCCAGGCATCTCCCTCCTCCAAAATGTGTGGATTTCTCCTTGTTCTGTCCTCTACCTCTACCATTCATAAATGTATAAAAGTGTATTTAATCCCCTCAGATAAGAGAAACACAAATTAAAGTCAGTGGTGTATCTGTGTACATCCACCAGAAATCTTAAAATTAGAGTGAATGTCCACACTGAATTCTGGCAGAGACATATAGCTAAATCTTTTATTTTTGCATTTTTGGGAGTACCTAAACGGGTAATCACTGACACAAATATCTGTAAATGGAAATGTATAAAGGGATACTCACTGAAGACAAATATCTGTAGCTTGCTAAAACAGTTGAAAATAGATCCCAACACTTCAAATAATAGATGCTTCTGGAAGTATTCGTGTAAATGGGATGTCAAAACTATTGGTACAACGCCATTCACGACCGTGCCATGATCACCTTTCAGTGTCTCAAGGGTCTGTAGTGATGAGATGACCCCTCATTTGGTGCACACAGCTTCTGTCTAATTTGACTAAATATCTCACAGCCAAAGCTCTAAGGTTTTCCTGAATTCGCCCTGTCTCTTCTTTGTTCTTTGGCTTTCTTCAAGCTCTCTCTTCAGTACAGAGACCCACATGGCTTCTGTCTTCCCCAATATTCTTTTCTCCTCTGCTCCCCAATGTCTCCTGAATTATAAAAATTTCAGGATTTTTACTCTATTGTAAAAATTCTCTCCTCAGAAAATATAGTATTATAAATATTTACAGTGAAACATCGCTTATCTTTTTAGCATCTAGACTAAAATTGTAAATTTTCTCTTTTCTTACAAACATACCAGTGTTTGCTTTCTTAATTCAAAATACATTCTTGCTCATACAAGACATCCCAACCACATTTCCCATACCTCCCCTCCTCCAAGCTCCGCTCCTCCTCCCTTCTCCTCCAGATCTAGTCCTGTCCATTTCCTCTTCAAAAAAGAGGAGGAGTTAAGAGACAGACAAACAACAAAACAAGATACAATAAGACAAGGCAAGGTGAAAGCCCTCATGTAGAGGCTGGACAAGGCAATTCAGTCGGAGGGAAAGTGCCTCAGGAACAGGCAAAGAATTAGAGACGTGCCTGTTCCCGCTGTTAGGAGTCCCACGAAACACCAAGCCAATAGCCATGACATATGTGCAGAGGACCTGGCGCAAACCCTTGCTGGCACAGTGTTTGCCGTTTCAGTCTCTGTGAGCCCATGTATGGTCTGCTTAGTTGATTCAGTGGGTCACGTTCTTCTGAGGTCCCCCAGGCCCCCTGACTCCTACAATATTCCTACGAGGCTTCCGGTGCTGGGACTGGGTTACATTTCTTTGACTTGTTGGCTGATTCCTGAGGAACCCAGGCTGGTGCTGGGACCGAAAGTCACTCTCTAAAATCTGACATCGAGGCCCAGTTTCTGAAGGAAACATCCACAGAGCTCATGTAGAGAGGTAGAACTGGTGCCTGCATAGAGCCTGAAGGCTGAGAAAGAAACCTGGACACCAACCAAGGCACAAAACCTACCATCTACAATCGATCCTGCCTGTAAGACATGGTAGGGCAGTGGTGGCACAGGACTTGTGGTAGTGGCCAACCAATTTTTGGTTTAACTTGACGCCCATGCCTCAAGCGGGAGGTCATGTCCTGCATTCCTTGGATGGCCAAGAACTGCAGACTGGATATCACAGGGACCTGGGGTAGAACCAAACATGACTGAAAAAAAAATCATAGAAATTGTAAATTTTCTAATAAAATCAAAGTCTGGAAATGACAACAGCTACAAACATTAGCCATAGAGTTTTCACACAGATTTGATGGGGAAAGACCATGAAAATGTTAATGGAGTGTTGTTGTTTTATAGTTAAAAAAAAGTGGAGTGCTGGCCTTGAGTACAAAGAAAATGAAAGGATCTGATGATTGGTGTGAGGAGACAAGGACCTGCTTGGAAAAGGTTCAACGTGTTTTTTCAGGCTTTCCCTCTACTGCTCTATTTTCTTTCTAGCAGATGGTTAAAAGGGGACTCTAAAATAGACAATATTGTTACTATGCTTTGTGCTTTAGCTAGCTTTGTTAATGAGTAATTACTTGTGACAGGCAGATCAAGTGTATCTATTAAGTCATCAAAATATAAAACTACCATTAAAAAGCCTGCATTTGAGAACATGATCTCTCTCTCTCTCTTTTTTTTCTTTTATCTTATTTCCAATTGTCTTTTAGGCTCATTGAAATAATTTTTACATTTTATTTATTTACCCACTTTACATCCCAATTGTAGCCCGCTCCCTCCACTCCTCCCAGTCCCACCCTCCCTCTTTCCTGTATGCCCTCTCCCCTATCCCTCAAAAAAGGGGAGCTCCACACACCTATCCATCCCAGCACATCAAGGTATATCAGGACTGAGTGCATCTTCAACCACAGTGGCCTGGCAAGGCAACCTCACCAGGGGGAAGTGATTGAAAGCATACAAGAAAGTCCTTGTCAGAACAGGACCCTCATGAAGACCAACTTGCCCATCAGGTGCTTATGTGTAGAAAGTCTATATCCATTCCATACATGGTCCTTGGTTGGTGTTTCAGTTTCGGTTAGTCCCCTGGGCCCAGGTTAATTGACTTTTCTGGTCTTGTAGAACTTCTGTTCCCTCTGGGTCTTTCTATCCTTCCTCCCACTCTTCCCCAAGGCTCTCTGTGCTCCACCCAATGTTTGGCTGTATAGAGGTCCACTTACCAGTACCATTTCTTGGAGATTCTATTATTTTTCCATAGCAGGGGCCAGGTTTGATGGTTCCTGGGGCCCATAGGCTTCTGTCTTCCCCAGGTGGCTGATGAAACCCTCCAGGGACCAGGGCACTGGACCTGGAATGGGAGGTACCAGGAATGGGACATGTCACTCTACTGCTAGGCTTTGCCAGGAAGACAGGGAAGGGTGAAAATTGTGGTCAGTAGGGTCTCACCTGGAAGTCTCTGGTACTTGTTGCCACCCAGTAATGCAGGTAGAGGTGAGGTACAGTAGATGGAGGGTGCAAGAAGTTGAGCATATCTCACCACTGCTGTGTGTGCCCAGGTCGCTGGCTCATAGATACCTCACCTGTCTTCCCCAGGTGGCCGGCTCCTGAGGGCCTCCAGGGATGGAGCCCTGGACCCAGGATGGGGTGGGCTTCTCAGCTGCCTCATTGACATAATTTTTTTTATTGTTTTTAAACATTCTTTTTCTTTCACTGTATTTCTGGCTTTCTCATACGAACTTAGAAATATTCCTAAATTGAGATGTTTCTTACAACATGCACAATCATTTCTCTTTGTCAATACTTAGCATTTTGTACTTTCCATGTTTCTCATTCAGGACTCAGTCCATGAGATCTTGAAGAAACTTCTGGAATTAAGCCAGAGTAGAAACTCAGTAATGATAAGTGACCTGCAAAATGAAAACAGGCACACAAGGGCTGTTACAAGGCCAGGAGCTTGCATTAGTGGGAAAGAACAGAATTAAAGCATGAACTCAAAATAATGATCCTGGTACAATAACATGGCACCTAATATCCCATGGGGGAAAGATATTAGTGCTTTATATGACGGTGGTGTCCATGATTAACAGTTTTGAATGTGAATGTTTTCCTACAGCAAGTTAGGTAATTTAACACTAGAATAATTTCAGAGAAAAATCTGTGTGGCAAGCCTTGGCAAGGTACCAAAAGTGCTTTAGATTATATTGCCTGGCAAAAGAAGCTTCCGAGTAAACCATAAAAATACCAAGACTAAAATGGAAGATCTTGACTTTTTGAATTTAAAGAACAAAATGAATTTGCATATGACATTTTGGTAGAGGGTAAACTTTTCTAGAAGCGTTCATGAAACACCAGTTAGCATAATAAGCATTTGAATTCACTTTTACAATACAATACGTAAGTTTATTGAACACATATTACAAAAATATTTCTTTTATACCTAACATAGGCTTTCGGTTGAATGAAGTCCATAAATACATGAATATCCATGAACTATATTTTATGACTTCAAGAGTTTATTGTGTCATGGAGCTCCTTAATAATGCTCCAGGTAACTGATATTTAGGAAGAGGCATACTCTCATTAAATATATACAGACTAGCGTGCTCTGTGTCATGGAGGTCAGATGTCTCTTCATTTGCTCTTTAGATGGAGGCATGTAAAGCTCCAAATGTGTTTTACCAGCCCAGGTTTTGCCTAAAATTATGTGAGGCCATGTGATTTACTCCCCCTAAAAAGCACGAAGTCCATCAAGGAATACACTAACACTCTTTAGTGGTATATACACTAGTAAGTTTTCTTTGCTCAAGTAAATAAGTCCCACTTATACCCATGTAAGCAATCTAATTAAATGCAGTGAACCATGAAAATTTAAAAAGACATGTAAGTATGCAGATGGCTTGATGGAGAGAAGAAGGGCTTTCCTGGAAATGGGAAAAAAAAAAGGAACAATGAAGGGAATGTCAGAAATATAATCAAAGTATGTATACATACATATATGTGAAGTTTATGAAAGAATAAGAAAATAAATCTAAGCTGGCATTTGCTACTTCTTTGTTTTATTGTTATTATAAAAATTAAGTATATTTTTTCTTAATTACTTTTCTATCGCTGTGATAAAACACTACGATCAAGGCAACTTATACAAGCAAGCAGTCAATTGAGCTTATATTTAGAGCAAAGACATGGCAATAAGAACTAGGTGAGAGCTCACATCTTGATCTTCCAGCAGGAGGCTGAGAGGAAACGCTAGGAGTGACACAGGACTTTTGAAACCTCAAAGCCGGCCCCTAGTGACACACCTCCTCCAACATGGCCAAACCTCCTAATCCTTCTCAAACTGTTCCAACTTGGAACCAAGTATTTAAATGTATTAACCTATGGGGGCAGGGTTATTCTAATTAAACCACTGCACTACTCTTTTCATTGAGTATCCCTACCTGATTGAATCTCAGGTGTCCTTTCTGACTTCTTGGTGATTCATCTATGAAGCTATGTGCTCTGGGTTTTTAGAAATTAAGCTAGAGCAAGCTAGATCCTAGCACAAGATATATCCATTTATATATTTATTTGCAACAGGGTTTAAAGAGAGAGAGAGAGAGAGAGAGAGAGAGAGAGAGAGAGAGAGAGAGAGAGAGAGAGAGAAGAGAGAGAGATTTCTACTGGGGAGGGTCTTGAAATCTTTTGGAGGTCATCATGTATAGCAACAGACAGTGAAACTATGGAGCTAAGGTCTTATCAAAGTTAGACCAGCTCAATGAGGGAAAAAAACAGGACACTGGGTACCTGAATGTATCTGGAAAAAGGCAGAATTAGAACCGTAGAAATACACGCAGGAGGAGTGAAAGGCTGCATCTGTCACAATATTCCAAACTAACAGGATGGACAAGAAATAAATTGTCATTCAGAGATGACTAGCTACGCCAGGCTCCAGAAGAAATGACTGGGAGAGTCTATCTTTAAGCCTGTCATGGTTAAAGAGGAGGGTAAAAGCTAAAGCCATGACCACATCTCAAGGAAGTGGGATATGCCGCTATGAACTTCTAAAGAAAATCTATTTTCCCTATTTTCTTTTGTCTTCAGCCTGGTTTTTAAATTGTTTGAGTGAATTTTAATAGCGTGACTTCTCCTCTTCTGATGTACATTCATATTTTAACAGGATTATGAGAATAAATGAACAGAGAGAAAACAATGCCAAGTTTCCAGAAGTCAAGGGAAGGTTAAATCAGATGCCTGACTCACATTCTGGGAAAGCGCTGTAGTATCTGAAAATTCATCCTGATAGGAGAGGGTGCCTGATTCACCTGCCAGTCACTGGAGTGTCCAAGGCAGGATTCATCCTAGTAGGAGAAGCTCACATAATTGATCTGCCGGCCATTGGAGTATCCAAGCAAGGATTCACCATGATTGGAAGGGATGGCTTGGTTTGCCTGCCAACCACTGGAGTGTCCAAGCCAAGATTTGTCCTGATAGGAGAGGCTGGATCGAGTCACCTGCCAGCCTCATCTGCCAACTGACTACAAACTGCCGTAGTCAGTTCAGCAGATTATGCTGAACAAATCTCCCTGGCTTTTCCAGGGCCAGAAAAGGAAAGAAATGTCCACTTGATGTGCACAAGAGAAAAAAAAACTGTAAACAAGAGTGATCAGGGCAGACACTTGTCTGTTCCTCCATTTAACCTGTTCACTTCTTATCCCATTGAACGTCTTGTCTCGGTTTTGGAGAGAAATATTTTCATTTCACTGTTCCACTCACTATAGAGGCTTTCATTTCATTAGGGTTACCATTATAATGACCAACGTGTGCCCACCAATGTGTGCCCATTGTGATGACCAACATGTGCCCATTTCTCACATATGATCTTTGAATATGTGATCATCACATGGCACAACTTTGAGTTCTTACATCCCTTTGCATTAGACACTTCCTCAAAAGATATTTTCCCAGTAAATATTGAACTGCTTGCATTCTGATTTAGTTACGATTACAATAATGCTTATATCAATTAAAATAGAATTTTTCCCTTCTATAATCTATTAAGTTTAAAGAGGGTATGGGTCACATTAGTGGGTTAGAAATTAAGAGTGTTTGCTCCTCTTGCAGACAACTAGAGTTTGGTTCCCACACACACACCAGACAGCTCACAACCACCTCTAAATCCAGATCTAGGGGATCTAGTACTCTCTTTGGCCTCTTTTGGGCATCTATATTCATATGCACACACAGAAACACACACACACACACACACACAGAGAGAGAGAGAGAGAGAGAGAGAGAGAGAGAGAGAGAGAGAGAGAGAGAGAGAAACACAAAAAAGTGCTTAAGGCAAATAAAAAGGATAAGAGTCCATAAATATCTTCATCAGCTATTATCTGAAAAGTAACAGAAGGAGACAGACGGGAGAGTGAGAGGACTCTACCTATGGCAGAAACATTGATCTCATTTGCATCATCTCTGTGGTGACACCTTTTCCAGGCAAGGACATGTTTGGAAGAAATGTGTCTAGCAAACACAACAACATAAAGCAACACTTCCTAAAATTGCTTTTGAGCAGCTATAGCAAATACATACACTCTCTGGACAGTGAGGACATACACTAAAGATGGCGAACAAAAATATGAGATAAACTTGAACGGGAAACACAGGGACCTGCACTGAACTTACTCTGGGAATTGTTCTTTTGGTTGCTGAAATGTCACAGTATCAAGTTCCCCAGAGCCTCACAGAGTATAGAAAAAGAATTGGGAATCTAAAAATGAACTGAAGCAGGTTAGTTCTAGCGCCCAATGCTGTGACCATTAGGCTACACCGCCTCTCGAAATAACACTGATGTTTACTTTAATAACTTTAAGTGATTATTTATTTAGAAACTGAGTTTTGAAGCTGTTGCCATTGGCTTTCTTTTATCTTCGTTTTCTTCTCCCTTGAATGTTTATTCAAGTTTGTTGAGTCTCACACTTCCCTGAAAATGTATGTAACAGTACTGAATTGCATCCCAACTCTGAAGTAATTCAGACTTTACCATGCCTGTTTTTTTCCCTATGGTTCATATTGCTTGAAACCTCAGAAGAGGTCAAAAGCAAGCACTTTGCAGAACTACCCATGAGTCCAAGGCAGCTCTCAAATGTTTGCACTATAAAAATTAAACTATGTCAAGACTTATGAAATTTGCCAAGTCATGCTGCTTCTTAGAAACATTTTTTTTATTCCTGCTGTGTGGATAACAGTGTCAAAGATCTGAAGATTAGTTTCTATCATCCTCAGTTTCCTTGTAGGTGGGGAAAGCATCCCGTAGAACTATAAGAAGGCATGTCATGTCCTTCCCCATGTATTGAATCATTCAGCTTTCCTCACTGCATATCACCTGTGTTATCTTGGGGGAGTGTCTCAATGTTCTGTTTCTTTTTATGCAACAAGAATGCGAACAACATCTCTCTTAGAAGATGACATGGGGTGTTACATGATAAAACGCATAAGAGTACACGCCAGGTATCTCAAGAGACTGTCAGTTACTGAAATTCATCTTCTCATTCTCAGGGCTTTCTCTTCTGATCTACCTGCAACCACACTGCCAAATGAGAGCTTTCATGTCACAAAGGCCACCCAGCACCGTCCTAGTCATCACTTGTCCCATAACAAGGAAATCCCAAAGCACTCTGGCTGCGTTAAGCATTCAGTATTCCAGTCACTGAGGACCAGAAATCGTGAAGAGTTCGCCAAGATTCAAATACTTTCAAAGCTGTGATGTCAAGCTGATAATAGGATCTCTCAGAGATATTCGGGTGCCATTCATGGCCTGTTTGCAAGTTTGTTCATACAGCTACCTGCAGGAAGCTTCTGTTCTTTACTATATGTTCTTCCCCATGGGATTGCACATAAACTGTTAGCCCAGGGATGAGTAAGGAGAAAACTGGTGAGGAGAGAGAAAGTAAGGACAGAGACAAAGACAGAGAGACTATTGATTATTATAGCCCAGTGTTGAAAGTGGCAAACACCATGTCTACTAGAATCTTCCATTAGCATAAACTCATAGTGGTTTACAATGGGACACTCCCACAAACAAGTATGGGTATTGATTAAATAGGAATCATGGTTGGTTAACGTGGGGCCTGATCAGCTTCATCCTTATTATAGTAAATGTCCATTGCCCACTATACTCTGCCTGGCTATGTCACTCTTATCTCAAACCCATGGGCTGCTAGCCTACCTATCTGCGTCATACTGTTCTAGGTCACAACTTGTTTACTATTTTTCTTTCCTGACAGACTACCTTCTGTCTCTCTTCTCTGTAGCTACAGCGTCTAGCTTGCATCCCATGGTCTCTGGGAAATTGCCTATGTTTCACTTTAATGCTTTCCCCTTTTCTTGAATTCTGCCAATCCTTATAATAAATTTCTTATAAGGTAATCCTCTTGTGTAGTTAGATATTGTTATATTTATAACCTTCTCTTGTTCTGGCAAGGGATGAGGTCAGATCATGGAGGCTCATCTTTGCATCCCTCCCATGCTTAGTCCTACATGTGGTAACCATGGTGCCTGCATCAGACATTGGCCCCGCTGAACGTTGCTTAGTGCGTGCTGACACACAGAGAGTAATAAAGGAAGGACAGTGGCAAGTCCTAGTGCGAGTCAATTTTCTACCTGTTGTCAGCACATAAATTGGTAGCTGGCTCATTAGGTTACATTCTAAAGATGTGGATTTGGCTCCACTTTTGAATTGGCATCAGCACATGTCATTGTGCTGCAGTCTTTAATTGTGTACATTCAGGCAGAGTATTGTTCATTGTGAGCAACAAAGAATGTGTGACAGAACCAATTCTCTTCTTTTTCCTCACCACAGGGTATTTTCCAAGTCGAGGTATCAGTAAGGAGATCTGACGTACTGAAATCCCACCCCCATATTTAACACTGTTCTACTAGGACACTAGTCAAGTTTGAGTGTGCCTCAAGATAGATTTTGGTGTCTTAGGCTATTTTTGTGAAGGCAAGCACAAAACCAGATATGGATAAAAATTTCTAGGATGTTGGGGTTTTAATGAGCAGTCCAGGGTGAACTAACTGAACCTTCCCTCTTCCATTTCTACTTTCTGATTACAGTGTTTGTAGTATTAGTGCAATAAACTTACCAAGTATCATATTATAATGTATATTCGATTTAAAAAGTAGCAATTAAGGTATTAAACAAATGCCTTCTTCCAAATGCTACTTGTTTATAGAATTGATGTTAGGTTTCAGGCAAAGTTTAACAAGTCAATTGTTAGAGAAAAAACTATAAGTTATATGTTTACAACATACAATATGGACCACACTTTCTGAATCCTATTCCTTTATTGAAAGCCCAGGGGTCCTGCTCAAACTATGGCACCAGCCAAGGACAATATATGCAGTAAACTTTGAACCCCTACCCAGATCTAGCCAATGGACAGGACGTTCTCAACAGTTGAGTGGACAGTGGGGACTGACTTTCACACGAATTCTGGTGCCCCATATTTGACCACGTCGCCTGGGTGGGGAGGCCTGGTGGCACTCAGAGGAAGGATAGCAGGTTACCAAGATGAGTCTTGATACCCTATGAGCATATACAGGGGGAGGAGGTCCCCCTTAGTCACAGTCATAGGGGAGGGAAGTAAGGGGAAAATGGGAGGGAGGGAGAAATTGGAGGATACAAGGGATGGGATAACAATTGAGATGTAATATGAATAAATTAATAAAATATTTAAAAAAGAAACTTGAAAGGGCATAATTTTACACCTAAAAGGGCATGTCTGATTTATTAAATAATGCATTTATAATATAGTCCATTTCCTACATTGTAACTGTTTTTAAACTCTGAAAGGATTTTTTTTGTACTCAGCTCATGATAGTGCATTTTTTTCCATCCAACTTTTGCTAATTCTGCTGCTTGGGTGAAAAATGTCTATTCGGGTTTAACCTTGTGCTGCCGTTTAAAATCCCTGTATTTATAGCATCTGTCTCTAGTCTCCGACCACTAATGAGTACATCTGCTCTGACCCAGATGTCTTGCCATTTAATAACCAAACACTATCATTCCCATACCAGAGATAATAAAATTGACTGTTATATTATCAAAATTAAAAATAATGTGCTTTGTGGACAAAGTAACTAATAAAAGGGGTACAGAAAAAACACGAAGGGCAACAGATGTTCTCTGAATTATATTTAATTTAAATTGGTATTTGGAACTTGGTATTGAAACTGAATGTTTTAATAGAAGTTGAATGCCCACATACCACACATGTTTTTAACCAGTGGAAATTACAGAGCTCAGATTGACACACCAAAATATTATGTGGCTGGCAAGATGGCTCAGTAGGTAAGGATACTTGCTGAACAACCTAAGACTAACCCTTAACAATAAAGACAAATTTAGTATAGTTGAGCTGTCTGAACAACATATATGTTTCCAAAATGCTTTTCTTTTCCTAAAATAATTAAAGGGTTGTGTGCTGAATAGAGTATCACATAAATGGCAGGAGGAGATCCATCACCTTTAAATGATGCAGACATGATACTAAATTCCATCATGGCACCACCATTTCACCAGTATCACAACCTTGAGGAAAACGATAGTGGACTGGTGACACAGGCTTCTGCAGCCAGAGAGCTCTGTGTTAGTGTTGGTGGCTGAACTCCTACACTTGCTGATTAAAACTGAAGAGACTACTTGAGAGCACTTGGTGGTGACGTTAAGCATGAGAGCAGAGCACTGATTAGCGGCTGAGTGACAGGATTGACACTGAGACGAGCTAGAGAAGGCATCCCAGCACACGCAGCCCTGCGTTGCACTGGCATAACTGCACATGCCAAAGTTAAGTGTTTCAGGGTCGCAGAATCCTAAGATATGTATTTTCCAATTAGTAATTCTTATAATTTTTCCATAGTGGCGATAGTAAGGTAAATTTTTTTGCTCCCTGTTAGAAGAACACATAACACAATTGTGGTATATACCAGTATATATTGAAAGAATACCAAAGTTACCTAAATACAGAAAGGACCACAGAGACTAATGTAATGTAAACATTTAAATATGAGCAATTCTTGCTATTCTGTTTGTCCCGATATTAAGTGAAAAATCTCTTGAGTATTAAAAGCAAAATACTGTGCATGTCCTTCATTTAGTAACAGAACAGCACGAGTCTGGCAAACAGCTTGTAACTTTCTTCTTACAAATAAGTGTAAATTACTCCACGGTAAGAAGATTTTCACCATAAACATAGGAAGCAACTTCAAATTACAGGTGGTAAAATTTCTGATGTTAGAATTATTTTCATTATTAACTTATTAATAAGAAAGTTAGTTGTTAGAAAGCATTAAATATTTTTCTAGAGATGGTAAGCGGAGGACCGCCGAGACGGCGCAAGGGTTAAGAGCACAGACTTTTCCTGGAGAGGAGCTGAGGTCAGTTGTCAGCACCCACGCTGAGCAGCTCACAACTGCCTGTAACTCCAACTGAAAAGGATTTATGTCCTTTTTCTGAACTCCGTGAGCACCTACACTAATGTGTGCAGATGTATACATACATGCATGCATACCTACATACATACACACGTTTAAAAATAATATAGATTCTTAGAAACAAATATATATCAGTAACTATTTCATGAGTTACTAACATAGAAATATTAGGGCATTGTTGTGCATTACTGGAGATAGACAGCCCTTGGGCCACATTTCTGGTACTTCAGCCCTTTATTTATTTATTTTTATTTAAAAATTTTTTTCCAGCCATCGAATTCTTTTTATTAAAAGCAAAATATTCTGTTTTTATAATTTCACATTTCAACCACTGCCCACTTGTTTCATGACAGCAAAAGGGTGGGTCCTGTACATTTCAACAGGTTAAAAAAAATGTTTTAAACAAGTTGATCCTGTTACAAGTTTTTAAAAATATTTTTTAATTTTTTACATATACATTTATATTATTACACATCGTAAATATGTATATTTATACTTAAATGCTCATCAGTGTTGATAATTGGCTGGCTGACATGTTGTGATAAACAGAACCCCCAAATATAGTACTAATCTCAACAGCTACCACTATTCATTGTTCAGTCTGTTTACCTGACACAGTACACATGACTTCTCTCTAGCGCAAAGTTTAAGGCATTGCTTCAGGCTAATAACTTCACACCAGTACATAATATATCCCTTTTATCAATTTACACTGACTCTCGGAGCCCCATACTCTGTTTTCTGATCCCTTAAAGCTAGAAAGACCCCAAAGAGGGTCCTGCTCGGTTCTGTTTCTTGCGTGTGTTGTTGTTACCCACCGTTCCCACCACCAAGCCTGCTATTGTCTTCAGGCAAAAAGTGCAGATCAGAAGAGTGAACTGAGCACTCCCTTCCTGCAGTGACCTGAGCACTTCCTTCCTGCAGTGAACTGAGCACTTCCTTCCTGCAGTCCCAGGTCTCCTCCGGCTTACCCCAGCCCCGTGTGCCTACAGTTCCTGCAAATGGTTGCACTTTTAAAGAACATTTTCCGACTCTACTCCATTGTCAGCTGAGTATGTGTTATTCACTAAGAGCTACTCAGTTACAGGAGATACCAAGAGGTGGTTTGTTTGGATAACTAATCAATCAGTTAATCAATCAATCAATCAACCAATCCCTCCCACTGTCCCCTTCTTTTTCTAACAGGATCTTACTATGGAGACGAGGCTGGCCTTAAATTTGAGATCTATCTGCCACAGTTTTCCAGGTGCTAGGATTCCGGGTGTGTGCCTGTGTGCTCAGCAAACTCCCATTTTTCTGCATGCATTTTATGTTATATAAATACCAGGCAATATACTGCTCATGCATAAAATACATCCAAAAATTCAACAATCAAGGTATCAGTAGGTAAAAACAATATTAATGTATTTAGCTCAACAATTTCAGCTATTAACTTTTACTAAATTTATTTTAACTGACCTACAAACTCATAAAATTGTATATAGTTTATATAAGGTGAAAAAAACTATACATACATTTATCATTTGTCTATCACGTGACATTTCAATGCAGGTATATATTATGTAATGTTAAAACCTCATTGATCAAACATGTCTACTGGTGAAAAGGGTGATTGTGGTATATGAGGGGTCACTCAGTTGGTTTGCTGGCTGGGTCAGTTCGCACAGCCCATTTAATAATTGTTCTGATTCACTAGGGAAAAGGACACAGAAGCTCTACAGAGCCCCCAAGCCTCCACCTCTGGACTGGGCTGCAGTGATGGTTGCCCTTGTTCTGAGGCTGCCAGCTTTGCAGATGGGACAAGATGAGTTCTTGTCTCTGCTGGCTGCTGCGTGCAGCCCTTGTTGCCATGCCTAGACCCCTAGCTGGCTAGACAATGCAGTAAACACACGTGTATGTGTGCTGCATCCATTCTGCTCCTGTTGAGAGGCCTAAGGCAGCACCAACTAAACACAGGAGTTATATAAACCAAACATGCAACTTTGGTGCTGGTTGAATTTGGGATTTTGATATGTGTATATATATATATTTTATTTTTTCATCTTTTTAATTTAATGCTTTAACATTTTCATACAATGTATTTTGGTCATATTCTTTCCCTTCTCCAAACTCCTTCTAGATCACGTTGAAATGCCATGTTCTTTCAACCTCTTAAAAACAAAGCAAAAAAATTTAAGGCAAAAAATAATAATAATAAAGTAGCAGCAACAACAACAACAACAAAACCATGTAATCTAGTTTGTGTTGTCCAACTACTCCTGAATGGGGCTTTTTTCTCTCCTAGAAGGTATGAATTGAAAATAGCCTTTTGCCTAGGGATGGGACTGTGTGACCATTCCCTTTCTCCTATATGCTCTTTCCTTCTGGGTATTGGCTTCTCCTGCAACCCTGAGCATAAGAGGCTGTTCATATGATGAAAGGGCTACATGTGGGTTCTTTGTCTATACGATAGGTAACCATCCTGAAAGAAAGGTATATAGTATTGAAAAAGAAAGAAAGAAAGAAAGAAAGAAAGAAAGAAAGAAAGAAAGAAGCATAAAAGTGATTAGGGCTTGGCTTTCAGAGCTTGACAGGTTACTAGGAGCTGTTCTTCCAACCCCATGACCCTTGGCATGTTCTAGGAATACAGAGGCTATACTTTGAGCTGGTTCTGTAGTTTCTCTTAATTTTCTGAAAGAATATGAACAGAAGTATGTTAAGACATTTTGCAGCATGTTGTTCAATATATCTCATATTATTAATAAGCTTTATGCTTTGTTTTTCCATGAAAATGTCAAAGTGTGGGAGTAATTTCTCTGTCTGCTCAAAGCACTAGCCAATCGCTGTAGACTTACTATCATAATACATAGTTGAGAGTGCTAAGCCATCATGATGGTTGTTAGTTTGTTATCCCATTGCAGAGAAAATATCTTATGCCATGCCTCAAGTATGTGAGATAAACAGTGTGTTAACAGAAGCTAGTTTCTCAAAAGCATACTCATTGAAGATCAACTTAGGCAAGTTGCTCTTAGTCATTGGTTACTTTTCTATTTCTGTGATAAAAACACCATGACCAAGGAACCTTATGCACGAAGAGTTTAATTGATCTTATGGTTTCAGGGGGCTGGAGTCCATGATGGTGGAGTGAAGTCATAGTGGCAGGCAGCTGGAACAACAGCTGGCATCTCATGGCTTAATCCACAAGCAGGAGGCAAAGAGAGAACACTGGAAATGGCGGGAGGCCTTGAAACCCTCAAAGCACACACGCGATGACACACCTCCAACGCCACACCTTCAAATCCTTCCCAAACAGCTCCACCAAATGGAGACCCATGCATTCCAACATATGAGCCTATGGAGTCCATCTTTATTGCAGCTGGCACAGTTGTTACATTGTATATCCTTTCCTTTTGAAATTCTGTCTTTGAGAAAGTTACAGTTGAGTGCTGTTACATAGCACAGTCTGGTGAGTTGGACTTTGATATGATGCCATCAAGCTTGCCAGGTGGCGCTGACAGATATCCCAACCATAAAGGACAGATAACTGGCTATATTGTGCTGACTACTGCCACCTACTATTTCTAAACTGCCATTAGCTGTATTAACAATTTTTCTAAAGGCTGCTGCATTCTGATGAGCTTTGAGCCACTTTGCACAGATTAGCTTATAAGCCTTTTGATTCTGTCTTGGAGTTTGAGACCTTGCTGCAAAATTCAAACCTCTGTGTTACTGGCCTTTGGCTACTTTGTGGGTTCTTCTTTCTTCCGCCCTTCCCCAACCTTTCAAACCCTTTCTCTCTCTGGATAAGAGAGAGAAAAAAGAATAGGGATGAAAAGAAAGAGCTTTCTGAATAAAGTCGGGGGCTGGAAAAGGAGACTTTTTTTTATCAGTATAGTTAGACTACTTCCTGCTATTAAGGGTCTCAAGTTCCTTGGGGAAAGTTTGGTCTTTCCTCAGGATATCTAATTTCTTCTTTACACAGGACTACTTAATGATCAGCAGTAATCAATAACAACCAACGACCTATCTTTCTCAGGCTCCTAGCATTTATATGCCCCCTGAAAAGTCCCCAGAATTTTGATGTCACACAATCACAGAAACTATCAGCAGCTGGCAAAATCGCACCTCTGCTAAAGCATGAGGAGTCAGCTGGGGTGGGCAATCCAAAGCAGCCCCTCATCCTACACGTGAGAACATATTCTTACAATATTTATGAATTTTTAAGAAACCAAAATTCCAGAATTCTTACTACACTTCCGTCTGGAAATCTTTAATAAAGTTCGCTCTATCTCCCCTGTGTCTACCCACTTTGGGTTTTGGTTTCATAGTTCCTTCTGATTTTGGTGGCTGGTTTCTTACGTACTGGAAGCACATATTTTCCAAACAAGACCATTGTCATGAAAATATATTTCCAAGCAGAAGCAAAACCTTGGAATCTTTTCTCTTGTCAATCCCTTGGATAACTACTCAGGTTTAGTGTTTTGTAGATATGAGTATGTTAACATGAATTTCTGGTCTAATTATAATTTATGAGCAAGGAACCACCCCAACTGTGCTACATAGAAACCAACGCATTTGTTCAGAATCAGTGGCTTAGAACTTGAAAATGTAATAGCCAGAACATGGAAACAGCCGAAGTGTCCCTCAATAGAAGAATGGATAAAGAAACTGTGGTACATATACACTATGGAATACTATTCAGCTATTAAAAACAAGGAATTCCCGAAATTTGTGGATAAATGGATTGAGCTAGAAATGATCATAATGAGTGAGTTAACCCAGAAGCAGAAAGACTCAAATGGTATATACTCACTTATATCTGCATATTAGCCCAACGGGCATGTCCCACGAAAGCCTTCACTTACCAGGAAACTGAGACAGAGGAGAGGACATTCTAATGGGATTCTAGATGAGAGAATCATGGGAGAAAGGCAAAGTAGAAGGACCCAGAGGGTCCTAGAAGCCTACAAGTAGAACATTATGATAGGCAGATTTGGGCACAGGGGTCCCGCTCAAACTAAGGCACCAGCCAAGGACAATACAGGCGGTAAACCTTAAACCCCTACCCAGATCTAGCCAATGGACGGAACACTCTCCACAGTAGAGTGGAGAGTGGGATATTACTTTCTCACATACTCTGGTGCCTCACCTTTGACCATGTCCCCTGGAGGGGGAGACCTGATGGCACTCAGAGGAAGGACAGCAGGTTACCAAGAGGAGACTTGATACCCTATGAGCATATACAGGGGGAGGTAATCCCCCTCAGGAACAGTCATAGGGGAGGGGAGTAAGGGGAAAATGGGAGGGAAGGAAGAATGGGAGGATACAAGGGAGGGGATAACCATTGAGATGTAACAAGAATAAATTAATTAAAAAAAAAAAAGAAAATAGAAGGTTTCTGCTCTGTGTTGTAAGATCCTTCTGGACAGGGTCAAAGCCTGGCAGTGAGCTGATAGCCTAAAGCACGCAGCCTGCTAACACGTGTTAACACGTGTTACTCCAGATCACACCAGGTCTAGGAGGACCAGAGCTGCTAGGGAGAGAACTGGTACTTAGAACAACTGCAAAGATTAGTTACTGCAATATTTGGTGGCTTTGCCTTAGACAGACTTCTTAGATGGCCCTTTGCAGCTTCAAGCATGACTGTTTGTACCAACACAGAAAGAGATGATGGGCATCTGTGACAGAGACATGCCTTGTCTCTCCTGCAGTGTTCTACAGGTTACAAATGAATCACAATCGAACAAGCTTTGAGGAGACACTTGCCAGGGACTTTCAAAGGGAAGATTTTCAGGAAACTGGTGGTTAAAGCCTGTCATGATTTGGAAGCACAGTCTTGCAAAAGCTGCACAACTTTCGAAAAATGACTCCATCACCTGGAGCCCGAGTGCTCAAGCAAACAAGACTGTGAGGGACATTGCACAGTCAGACTACATGTGAAATTATCTACTGTGTATACATAAGCATATATTCACTTTGAATAGGTCTGAAATTTTATCTCAGACAGAAAAAGCAGAGTGCATGTATTCCCTCTGTAGCTGTATATTACAACTACAGTATTCATAATCTTTGAAGTTTCTCACACTTACGTAGGACATGACTTTTAGAATAGATGCCTGAAAAAAATCTAAAATGAACTTGAGGCATAAAGAGAATAAAAATAAACACTATAATCAATGGCATCTTTAGAGAAGGTATTTACACAATCTTACTCAAAGATATTATGAAGTAAGCTATAGAACACACACACACACACACACACACACAGAGAGAGAGAGAGAGAGAGAGAGAGAGAGAGAGAGAGAGAGAGAGAGAGAGGGAGAGAGAGTCATGGTTTAACTTTTTATCTGTTTTGTATCTGGCACTTTAATGATGATTGTATAGTGGAAAGAAATTTTTTTTTTTACCATGAATCAAGAACTCACTCTTAAATTTCATCAGATGGCTGTAATATTGTTGAAGATCCACTTATATTTCTCTTTTTATGTGTTTTTCTGTTCAGGTATAGCAGAGCATGCAAATATTTTAACTGTGGTTCGCGTGCATCGTGTGGTTCACTAAAATACAGAGCATCCTCAACCACAGAGACTGACAAGGCCCTTGCCATTATCATGGTTATTGCTTAGCTGTATTTTTTATTTCTCCTGGATGGGCACAGGCAGCGTGATTGTCCGGATGCAAACAACACACAGTATTTTTGCGAGTAGAGTGGATTATGAAGCCCTTCGCTGACTGCTCAACTCCAACGTTTTTAGTGGTTTCTGCTTCATATAGACTGATGGACCAATTTCTGAAATGCCTAGGTTTGTTACCAAAATTAGAAAAAAAAAAAGATGTTTAACAAATCAACAATGGAATGTGCTAGTAACACATATATGGGCATGTGTACTCCCTTTAGAGTGACACAGTCAGGGGGATTCTCTTATGGAACAATGGCCTCGAGCTCATGAGGGCAAAGTGAGTATGAGATGGAAATGAGGGCTCCAAGCATGATGATGACAAGGGTGGATGATGTTAGGGAAGGAAGAGGGATGGCTCCTCCTGGGTGAACTGGAGAACTGCTGGGATGTGGAAACGCCACAGAAAGGCTGGGATCTTAGCGTGGAAATGCTTGGATGTGCAGCTACTCTTTACAATGGCTGGAAGAGCTAGAATCATTGAAACTGTGCTTCAGTGTTAGCTTTGAAGGAGAATTTGCATTAAAATGAAATGTGAGGGACCGTGACACATGGTAAACAGTCTAAATGCTTTCAGAGTTATTTCCTTGCCAGGAGATCTTGGAAAGACGCTGTCTCTGCAAAAATACAAAATGCTCTCAAAGGCTAAAATGAGTTTCGTTCACTTCAAAAATATGTACAAACAGTGCTTTCCCCCTCTTGCACAGTAAAGGAAGGCTGGAAAAGCACAACTCAATGTCTTTCTTTTTAAGATTTTGGTCTCTGTGTGTGTGCCTCTTTCTCTTTGTCTTTTTCTGTGTGTCTGTCTTTGTTTCTCTCTATTTCTGTCTTTCGGTGTGTGTGTGTGTGTGTGTGTGTGTGTGTGTGTGTGTGTGTGTGTGTGTGTGTGTGTTTACTGATTTCATCTCAATTTGACACAACCTATACTTATCTTAGAGGAGGGAGCCTCAATTGGGAAATTTATCTCCATAAAATAGGCTTGTAGACAAGCCTATAGGGAGGGCCCAGCCCATTGTGGGTGGTGCCACCAGGAGGCAGATGATCCTGATTTCTATAAGAGAGCAGGCTGACTAAGCCATGAGGAGAAAATCAGTAAGCAGCACCCTCCATGGCCTCTGCATCAGCTCCTGCCTCCAGGTTCCTGCCCTACTTGAGTTCCTGTCCTGACTTCTCACAATGATGAACAGTGATCTGAAGTTGAAGTGAAAGCCAAATTAACCCTTTCCTCTGCACGTTGCTTTGGTCATAATGTTTTGTCGCAGCAATGGTAACCTCAACTAAGACGCTGTGTGTGGGGGGGGGGGGGGGAGAGGGCAGCGAACTTATTGGGACTTGGTTCAAATAGACAAAAGACTGTATAGAACTCATTGTTTAAGAAATTATATAATGAGAAATTTGTAGAGGACTGCTGCATCGCTCAGAGTTTTCAAACATGCACAGAGAAAAGGCAGCAAAGTAGCAAAAAACAAAAAAAACAAAACCATAAAAGAGTACTAATTAAAAGCAGGAAAGCCATAGTAGCTCACACATTGTGAGTTGTGGGTTTATCTAGAAATATCAGTATTATGTAGAAATTATTAATAATATCGAGTGATAATTTGGAGATGATAAAAGGATTATCTTGAACTCAGCAGTGTGACTTTAGACTGGGACTACGCCCATTTGGATGACCCTCAGTGAGTACTACTGAAATAGTCTTGAACCCAGCCTTTAACTCGTAGCCTTATTTTAAGTTTAATGCTTAATCCTCACAATTCAGGGGCTTCCTATTGTAATAAGGAAGATCAAATAAAAATATTGTGTCGTATAAACACTGCACAGCAACACACCTGAAGGCTGAAGAATGAGAAAAAGAAGTTTCTTTGCGAATCTATTGAGCTATGTGTGATTACAAAGGAGAGTGGAGGCGATGCAGGATGGGTCTTAACTGCCATGTCGTCAGGAGTCATGACAAACTTAAAGAAATATTTTGCGCTGTGGAATACACGATGGCTAATCGTCATTTTCCACTTGCTTGGCCTTAGAATCACCATAGAAATACACCTTGGGGTGTGTCTGTAAGAGTGTTTCCAGACAAAAAAACAAATTAGTGTTGAGGGAAGACCCACACTGAATGTGGAATGCACTGCCCCACAGGCTGGGGACTCAGAATCCAAAGTAAGAGACAGTCAACTGAGGCACAGTGCTCCCATCTCTGCCTCCTGGCTGTGGAAGCCATGGAGCGAGGTACGTCACATTCCTGAAACCGAACGTATCTTGCGTTGATGAAATGCAACCTAAATAAAGCCTCTCTCCTTTATGTTTCCTCTTGTCAGGTGTTTGGTCACAATATAAAGAAAATCCACTAATACGGAGTACATTGCAGTTTCTGAATATGATCAGAGAAAGAAGATATTAATCATTCTAAAAGGGAATGTTTTAACAAGTCCCAAAGGAAGACAAAATAATAATAATAATAATAATAATAATAATAATAATAATAATAATAATAATAATACAAGAGTTTTAAAAGCATGCTGGCACCTGTGAAGTGGCTGTTTTTCATTTAGCTATTATCTGGAATTAAGGGAAAAAACCACTGTCTTCATATATTTCCGTTCTCCATCTTCTTCGCTAGGCATCCCCTCATTTGAAGGTCAAAGGGGTCAAAGTCACACCACTGATTAGAGACAAATTAGCTTTCACCTAAAGGCTTCATTGTTCCCTTCAGCCATTCTAGAACATTCTTAATAAATACAAGCCACTCAACATATCAACAAAGGAATATGGATTTAACAGTCACATATGGTTGTAAGCCACTATGTGGGTGCTGAGAACCCTGTCCAGGGCCTCTGCTGAAGCAGCAAGAGTTCTTAACTGTTGAGCCTCCAACTCTAATTATATTAGTTTTCAATGCATTAGTTTTAACTAATTTGTTACTTTCTTTGATTCTCAGCTAACAATAATGCTGGATTCAGAAAATTCACCAAAAGCCTTGTCAAGTTGAGCATTTGCTCACAAATACATGGCGGTTTATTTGTGCATGCTTCACTAACATTTACTGACATTCTAAAAAGAATTGTATTTTACTTTGTGGATGTACAAAAAAAGAACTATTAATGTTTAGTTATGTATGTAAATAAGTAAAAGTAATTATGCTAGGACACTAAAGATAATTGTTAAAGAGTATTTTAAAATATCTAGACTGACAAACATGTAAGAATGTCTTTGCTTTTAATTTCCTATACAAATGTACAATTGAACTTTTTTTTATATAATTCTCAAAGCCTCAATGTGATTATCATTAGTTTTACATACATAACATTGAATGCCTGTATATAATTTGACACATGCAGCCAAACCTGTTCTCCCCAGCCTATTCTATAAATGAATGTCTGGTAAAAAACATCAATTTCATTTTGAATTTTAATTCATTAAGTTCAATTTTTTCCCATATCCTACCCCTTTCCCTGGACCTAACTCAACTGGTGTCTTATGATCTGATCAGATTAGGGAACAGTTGTTGCCTAAACCTGAGACTCTTTTTACAACCAAAACCTTTACACTTAAAAAGGCCAGAAGATTTGCTAAGGAAAGCACCCAGTGACTTGTCAGTGACTATACACTGCCCAGGCACACAACATTGAGCAAGGCCCTTAGAAACAAATGATGCCCTTATATGGTGAAAGGAAAAGCTGTGCCCAACTCTGAGCATCATAGTGAATGCTTTCTCTTTACAGCAGCCAGTATCATTCCACTGTGGAGGACATCTGAGTTTTATACATCTGTGTTTATTCTATAACTCACTTTGAAGGTTCACTTAGTAGGTAATTGTAAGAATATAGCTTTATATGACCATCATATAAAGATGAAAAACCCTGTACCTTCTCCTCCACTGCCATTATCCTTGTCACTCATACACCGGTGTTTCTTAGTGAATCACTACTAAATTATACATAATCTCACAGTAGGTCCACAAAAACTTTCTCGTAATTACGTTTCTCCTGTGTTTAAATGCTCCTGAAGAACATAGTAATAGTAATCTCTAGCAGCTTTGTCAGATTGCAGGAGATACCTCACCATTTGTTTGTTGTGTTCTGTGTTGTTCTGTTGACAAAATGATTCGCCCTTGAGAAGCACACTTCCTCCCGCCCACCCCAGGGCCCGTTCTACAGTCCTCTTGCACGCTCTTCCTCTCTCCTAAGCCACATGTATATGTATGTTAAAAATCTTCCCTTGGTCTTCCAAGAGGGCTCAGTGGGGAAATGTTTGACCCAGGAACTTAATGACCTCAGTTCAGTAGAACTTACACGATGGATAAAAGGATGCAGCCCGGAAACTTGTTCTCTGACCTTTACATCGCACCGCTGTACACAGGCACCTATATACCTACATACATGCACATACACATTAAATTACTAAATGAATGAATAATAAACAATACATGCACATGTATTTTTCCATAATAAAACCCAAGCTCATTTCACAAAATAAAGGAATAATGAAGGAAGCAAATGCTAAATGTACATTCCTGTTTGAAATTTTTATTATTATTTAAATTCATTTTAAGCTACCATTTCATTGTTTTCATCTCTTCTTTTTAAAATTATTTTTATTTTTAATTTGTTCATTTTACGTCCCGATTGTAGGCCCCTCCCTCGTTGCCTCCCAATCCCACCCTCCCTCCATCATCCCCTCTCCCTCCCTCCCTCCCCTAGTCCTCAGAAAGGGAAGCCTTCTTCCCCTAACATCTGACCTCAGCCTATCAAGTCTTATCTGGCCTGCCTGTATCTTCTTCCTCTGTGGTCTGTCAAAGCCGCCCCACCAGGGGGAAGTGATCAATGTGTGTGAGCCAGAGTCCATGTCGGAAGTAGTCTCCACTCCCCATATTACGGACCCACAAGGAGACTATGCTATCTTCTACATCTGAGCAGAGGGTCTAGGGCTACACCATGCATGGTTATTCGTTGGTGCATCAGTTTCTGAAGTACCCCCCCCTTCTCTGCCCAAATTTGTTGGCTCCGTTGGTCTCCTTGTGCATCTCCTGACCCCTCCAGGTACCTCTGTCCCCCAACTCTTCCGTAAGACTCCCAGAGCTCCACCCCAGGTTTGGCTGTGAGTCTCAGCATCTTCTTGGTTATCCTGCTGGGTGGACTCCTTCAGAGGACCTCTGTGGTAGGCTCCCTTCCTGTTCCCTCTCTTCAGCTGCCTCTGATGTCTATTCTATGTGTCCTTCTGAGTGAGAATTAAGCATCCTCCCTAGGGTCCTCCTTGTTATTTAGTTTCTTTAGGTCTGTGTATTGTAGTGTGGTTATCCTGTATTACTTGGCTAATATCTGTTTATAAGTGAATATATACCATGCGTGTCTTTCAGGGTCTGTGTTACCTCACTCAGGATGATCATTTTACGTACAAGAATGTTTAATTTAATGTTTTTGTGTAAATAGTCTTAATGAACATTTAAAGAATTGTTAGTTTAATTTAACTGAAAATAGATATGCTTTTAAAATTCCAGCCTGTTCTATATTGGGCTCTAGAATAGCTAGGCCTATACCATAAGGTCATGTTTTAAAAAATAAAAACAAACAAAAAGTTTCAAAGCCTAATCCACCATATTATACCAATAGGAAATTACTTATGCATATATGTTTGCAACTCAACTATTCACAGCTGATAGTTCCTGAAGGAAGGAGAGTCACTCTCCTTTGGGATGTAGTCCCTGGAAGGTTACTCATGGCCCAGTGGAGAGCCCCACACCCATAAACACATGAGAAGCATGAGCTGGACTCTAGGTTATTAATAACAAAAAATGAGACGTGTAGATAGGATGGAGATTATGTGGGAGGTACTAACAGAGTTTGGATCTGTAGTGACAGACAGATATGATCAATATACATTCTATAAATGCACAAGATTTTTGAACGATAAAGATTATTATTTAAAAATACAATTCCTTTGTTGTAGCTACAATGCTGTACAACACACTTCATTGTTATTTATGGTTTTATAATTATATATATAAATAAACATTCTTTTTAGTGTATGAAAGCCAGGTATCAGAACTCATAGCAAGTGACAGTTCAGCTCTGATATTTGAGTCGTTAGAAAATGGGCAGGATGTAGAAAAATTAGCTGTCCCCATTTTATTCCAGCAGCAATCAATATTTTATATTTTTTAACACTCTCTGACTTTGTCTGACTCTACAAACTAGCAGGAAAGGATGCACAGACGATAGTATTAATCTAGCTTGATAAATGTTGAAATAGATGTAAATAATGGAGTTTAACTAAATATATCCAAGTATTTTAAGCAGGAGAGACTAAGCACATAAAATGCGTATCTTTGCTGACTAGTTTATTTGAATCATAAGTCATCTCATCAAGATGTGATAGAAGCTATTAGCATTAGCCTATTTTATCAATGAGGAGAGTGAAATAGAGAGTATAATCCATTTTGGTATTACCATTTAGACTGATGACTCCTGGAGCACGGCCCTAAATGGAAGAAGATTGGCTAGTTCCGTGCAGGAGTTACGTCTTTTACTCCCACTGTTGCTGTTGCTTCATTTAGCTATTTGGTTTCAAGTTGATTGAACATATTGCACATTAAATTAAGAGGAAAAAGGACTGTTTGTGTCTGGGTAACTTCTAAAGGAGATCTTTGGCACAGAATTTTTTTTATGCAAAATCATCTTATCTCTAAAGCTCTAAGCTGACTCCTAGATTCCCAGACTACACTAGCAGAAAATCACCTGCAGAAAGCTTGTGCCTCCAACAAAGCATGTTCCCAAATAACATCACGTGTCCACATACTCAAAAGCAAAAGACACAGCCACAGAGCGCAGCTCCCAGATGCAGCAGATGAAAGTGCAGAGTGCCCAATTTAAGGGGATGCACAGGTTCAACTCTGCCGTGTGTTTTTATTTCGTCTCCCAACTCCACCACAGAGAACAGTGGGAAGGAGAAGATTGCTAGAGAACATAGAGCAGTGGGCCACATGTGTCAGTTATGACCCGAGTCTGTCGTGACCACTACAGGCGGGTGAGAGCTACCCGTCCATGTCACGCTTAGGACTGTGACTTTTAATCAGTTTTAATGCCTAATTGAATTGTTGATTTCCAGGGACTTACACGTTTAAAGTCACAGATACAGCCCATGACTATACGCAGCTTTAAACCCATTTCCATTTGGATACTCACAAAGCCTAAGGACAGATGGTTCATTAATAACTCAACAAATGCAGAGCGATGTAGTCTAAAAGACTTTCAAATAAATATCATCCAAAATACAGAATGTTAATTATACTCTGTAGTGGTAGGAGGTTTTATGTTATGGGTGGTTTTGCCTCCTGTCCCTTAGCTCCTGGAATATTATTTGTGAGACTCATTAAATATTATACTAATACCAAGGCCATATAGCTAGGATTTTCTCTGACTAGCTCATAACTTAAAATAACTTGTTATGCTAATCTACATTGTGTGACGTGGCTGGTTACCTGTGCTCAGGCACAATTCATCTGTCTGCCTCACAGCTTGCCACCTGAATTTTCCCTCACCTCTCTGCCAGAATCCTTTGTGCCTGCCAGATGTTCCACTCCAATTTCCTGCCTAAGCTACAGGCCATAGGTTTTTTAATTGACAAGTGTTGCATCCGTACAATACACAAGAGATTCCTTCTACAATACTCCTAGTTTTCTTCAAATTCTCTTTTTTTTCTATTATTTTTATTTTTATTTTTTTAATTAATTTATTCATATTACATCTCAGTTGTTAGCCCATCCCTTGTATCCTCCCATTCCTCCCTTCCTTCCACTTCCCCCCTACTCCCCTCCCCTATGTCTGTGTCAGAGGGGGACCTCCTCCCCCTGTATATGCTCATAGGGTATCAAGTCTCTCCTTGGTGACCTATTATCTTTCCTCTGAGTGCCACCAGGCATCTCCATCCAAGGGACATGTTCAAATATGGGGCACCAGAGTTTGTGTGAAAGTTAGATCTCCTTCTCCACTCACCAGTGGAGAATGTCCTGTCCATTGGCTAGTCTGGGTAGGGGTTCGAGGTTTACTGTCTATTTTTTCCTTGGCTGTTGCCATAGTTTGCGGAGGACCCCAGGGCCCAGACTCGCCTGTAGTTTTCCAGGACCCGCTGGATCCTTCTATTTCCTCTTTCTCCCAGGCTTCTCACACCTAAAGTCTCAATAGGATGTCCTCCTCTCTTACCCACTTTCCTGATAGGTACAGTTTTTCATGGGGACGTACACCTTGGACTAGTGTCTTGATGTAAGTGAGTATATACCATTTACCTCTTTTTGCTTCTGTGTGAACTCACTCATTATGACAATTTCTAGTTCAATCCATTTGTCCACAAATTTTGGAAATTCCTTGTTTTTAATAGCTGAGTAGTATTCCATAGTGTAGATGTACCACAGTTTCTTTATCCATTCTTCTACTAAGGGACACGTAGGTTGTTTCCAAGTTCTGGCTATTATGAATAAGGCATCTATGAATATGGTTGAGCATATGTCCCTGTTGTGTGGTAGTGCATCTTCTGGGTATATTCCAAGGAGTGGAATAGCTGGGTCTTGAGGAAGCCCTATTCCCATTTTTCTGAGAAAGCGCCAGATAGCTTTCCAAAGTGGTTGTACTAGTTTGCATTCCCACCAGCAATGAAGGAGTGTTCCTCTTTCTCCACACCCTCGCCAGCATGTGGTGTCAGTTGAGTTAATTATCTTAGCCATTCTGATGGGTGTAAGGTGGAATCTCAGTGTCGTTTTGATTTGCATTTCTCTGATGACTAAGGAGGTCGAGCATTTCTTTAAGTGTTTCTCAGCCATTTGATATTCCTCTGTTGAGAATTCTCTGTTTAGTTCTGCACCCCATTTCTCTATTGGGTTATTTGGTTTGGTGGTGTTTAATTTCTTGAGTTCTTTATATATTTTGGATATTAGACCTTTGTCAGATGAAGAGTTGGTGAAGATCTTTTCCCAGTCTGTAGGCTGTCGCTTTGTTCTCTTGACAGTGTCACCTGCCTTACAGAAGCTTCTCAGCCACATGAGGTCCCATTTATTAATTGTTGATGTTAAGGCCTGGGCTGTTGGTGTTCTGTTCAGGAAGTTGTCTCCTGTGCCTATGAGTTCCAGCATCTTCCCCACTTTTTCCTCTAACTGGGTTAATGTCTGTGGTTTTAGGTTGAAGTCTTTAATCCAGTTGGACTTGAGTTTTGTGCATGGTGACAAATAGGGGTCTAATTGCATTTTTCTACATGTAGACATCCAGTTAGACCAGCACCATTTGTTGAAGATGCTGTCTTTTTTCCATTGAATGGATTTGGCTTCTTTGTCGAAAATCAAGTGAGCCAGTGTGTGTGGATTCATCTCTGGGTCTTCAGTTCGATTCCATTGATCCACTAGCCTATTGCTGTGCCAGTACCATGCTGTTTTAATTACTATTGCTCTATAGTACAACTTGAGATCAGGTATGGAGATTCCTCCAGAGGATCTTTTATTGTATAGGATTGTTTTTGCTATTCTGGGCTTTTTGTTTCTCCATATGAAGTTGAGAATTGTTCTTTCAATATCTTCAAAATATTTTGTAGGTATTCTGATAGGGATTGCATTGAATCTGTAAATTGCTTTTGGTAAGATGGCCATTTTTACTATGTTGATTCTTTCTTCAAATTCTCATCGTCCATTCTGCATTCCACCAGCAAGTCCTGTCTTGCTGTGTTCTAGAAGCACTGGGAAACCAATCTAGCAACAAAGCCAAATCATAAACTCCATTAAGAGAGCAAGGGTTTTTTTGTTTTTGTTTTTGTTTGGTTTTGTATTGTTTTTTTGCTTTGTTTTGTTTTGTTTTAACTTAAGAGCAAGAGAAAGTTTCAGATGAAAATTTCAGTCAGAGATCCCTGGGTTCCTAAGGAGTTATGGTGTGGACTTTGTTCTCAAGCGAGGGAGTTCCTTGCTCATGCCTGACATGTCTGAGGTAATTATGAGCAAATAGAGCACTTAAAGGGGGATGTATTGGACCATTTCCTGGTCTTGTCCTTTCTCAACCCCTCTACAGCAGGCTGGCACTGTTGACACACTGCACCGTCCTCTGTCTATTAGCAGGATTTTCTCAATGCCTTATGAACTAAGACAAATGTAATATAACCTAAGACATAGGGCCTTATAACAATATATGATAATAATAATTACATGCACAAATGTTTTCTTCATAAACATGTACTTTTTTATTAATTCATTCATATTACATCTCAATAGTTATCCCATCCCTTGTATCTTCCCATTCCTCCCTCCCTCCCGCTTTCACCCTACTCCCCTCCCCTAAGACTGTGACTGGGGGGGGCGACCACCTCCCCCTGTATATGCTCATAGGGTATCAAGTCTCTTCTTGGTAGCCTCCTATCCCTCCTCTGAGTGCCACCAGGCCTCCCCATCCAGGGGATGTGGTCAATATGGGGCACCAGTGTTCGTGAGAAAGTCAGATCCTACTCTCCACTCAACTGTGGAGAATGTTCTGTCCATTGGGTAGATCTGGGTAGGGGTTCGAAGTTTACTGCACGTATTGTCCTTGGCTGGTGCCATAGTTTGAGCAGGACCCCTAGGCCCAGATCCGCCCATCATAATGTTCTTCTTGTAGGTTTCTAGGACCCTCTGGATCCTTCTATTTCCTCATTCTCCCATGCTTCTTTCACCTAGAGTCCCAATAGGATGTCTTCCTCTCTGACCCACTTTCCTGGTGAGTGAAGACATTCATGGGACATGTGCCTTGGGCTAGTGTCCAGATATAAGTGAGTATATACCATTGGACTCTTCCTGCTTCTGGGTTAACTCACTCATTATGATCATTTCTAGTTCAATCCATTTGTCCACAAATTTCGGGAATTTTTTTGTTTTTAATATCTGAGTAGTATTCCATAGTGTAAATGTACCACCGTTTCTTTAGCCATTCTTCTACTGAGGGACATTTAGGCTGATAAACATATTCTTTACAATGTTTTTTTATCCAACATAATATATGCATTTAAAACATAACTCGCTATTTTCCTATTTTTTTTTTTTTATGATAGGCTACCAACATAGCACTCTTATCCAAGCCAATAATACCATCTGGCATTCTATAACATTTTTTTTTTGCATGTAGCTATTGTCCACTTGTATTTTTTTACATATATACAGTAGAATGATGTCAAGGTGAAACAAGAAATTGTGTCCAAATCAAGTGTCTTGTCTCTCAGAATTGCCACACTTAGAAGAATCAGTTGAGGCTGGGTCCTTTTATACTGGTTAGTTAACACAGTTTTCTTGTAGACCACCAGATATATGTCAAGACATTGTTTTACTCATGCCATTTTGATTAGACATTCAATTTGTCTTCTCAAAGCTCGAGAGTATGAAAAAGAGGCATAGATATCTATTTGGTTATCCTCATTTATCTCGAAACTATAGTGCTTTTTTTTTAACTAAGGATATCAAGAAAATCCCCTGGAAAGAGTTAGAAAGTCTTTGCTCACTGATCTATGAGATCTGTATAACAGGAGGTACTTAAGAACATGATGAGGTGTTGCACTGAGATGTAGAAAGGGTATGTGTGTGCATTTGCTCATGTACCACACAACCTTGGGGAGGTTACAGAGCAACTCTATGGAATACATTCTTTCTTGCATCTTACCGTGTGCTCAAAGGATGGAACTTAGGTCAACAGGCTTATATAGCAAGTGCCTTTATCTGATGAGACACCTTGTTGACCACTGAAATCAGCTTGTGTCTGTCTCTCCAGCATTGGGATTATCTATAATTCTGTACCACCACACCTGGCTTTTCTTTTTTTTCTTTTTAACTTGAGTTTTGGAGAAGCAAAGTCCTCATATTCAGCAGCCAAGCACGTTGCCAGTTGAGTTATCTCTTCAGTCTGGTTTTGGTTCATGTTAATGTCTCATAATCTGCATTTTTGGCACATTGCAAGTGAAAACATAAGGTTCAATGAATAATATCCTTAAAATAGTTCTGTGGGAGTATTTACGCACATGAGAATCATATCCCCATGGGAGTAAAATGAAAGACTGACCCAATAATAGCTGAGAACAAGTAACCCAAGTCTTACCAAGAAGATTCTATTGAGCTTTTACCTGAACTAAGTCCTGGAGTTTCCTCAGATACTGCAGGTATCTGGCATTTCATCAATAATACCAATGTTGCTTCCCTGATATGCCTTTCTGACCAATTATCCCACTGTGATGGGTGAGAAAGGCACACTTGCTCTCCTTTTACAGGGTTAGAAGAAAAAATGCCTTTCTTACCTCTAATTCTAGGAATGGTGCTGACCCCCTCACAACACTGAGAAAACAATAAGGAATGAAATCTGAAGAAATATGCCATTTAAGTGATTGAATATTAGCCAGATGATGGTGGCACACCCCTTTAATCTCAACACTCAGGAAGCAGAGGCAGGCGATCCAGGCCAGCCTGGTCATAAGACCAGTTCCAAGACAGCCAGGCCTACACAAAGCAACTCTGTCTCAAAAAAGCAAGCAAGCAAACAAAAACTGTATATTTTTTATTGAACTATCTGAGAATATTGAGAGTAACATTAGTTGATGGTTTCATGATACATAAGCACACGTCTCAGGTAAGGCTCTAAAAAACATCTCCCACTTGATATTTTATTTTCATTTATACTTCCATGTTCTGATGTTTATGAGAATGAGCACTTTCTCTATTTCTTTCTCAAAAGTTCTACTCCAGAGATGACATGAGCATGAAGACCTTGTGCTCTGTGTTGAGAAATATTTTGTGTCTTAAGAATAAAAACTTTCATTAGTGTTAGCCAATGCATCATGTATATTACCTTTCCTGACAAGAGGAACACAGAAGCACAACACTGTGCTGGGATATGGTTCTCCACGGAAAAATAAAGCTTTTCAAAATGTTAGTCGTTGCCATGGTGGATGTTTCTTTAAGTCATTTTTACAACCTGTTTTGATGGATTCTAAGAATCTATACTATGTTATTTTTCTATAGCTTACTGTTAAAATCGTATTCATAATATTAACTATCAGACATTGGGTGCTGTATACAAACACTGTGAACAAGAAAGTAATTTATATTTAACCTTCAAAACAACTGTGCAAAGTACGAATTATTAGCCTGTATTGGAGAGGAAACGCACACTTGGAAAGGTTATAAATTGCCAACGTCACAAAGTTAGTAAGTAGTGGGACCAGAATGCAAATACACAAGATTCTCCTCCCTACAGAATCAGGGATGTTTCCTTTGTTAGCTTGTAAACCTTTCTGTCTTCAGGAGAAATGCATTCAACTTCACATTAAAAAATATACCTCTAAGGAAGGCCATAAAGGAAGTGGATATGGCGTCTGAATATGGTGACAACTATAAAAAAAGTTTGTCTTTAGAGCTTTGTGAAGAAGACAGCACAGTGACTCATGGGAAATAAGGTCTCATGCACACAGCAGTTCTATCAAACCTTTCTTTGTTTCTTTCTCTCTTTCTTTTTTAAAGATTTATTAATTTATTATATATACAGTTTTCTACCCGAACGTAACTCCTGCAGGCCAGAAGAGGGAACCAGATCTCATTATGAATGGTTGTGAGCGGTCATGTGGTTTCCAGAAATTGAACTCAGGACCTTTGGAAGAGCAGCTAGTGCGCTTAAATTCTCAACCATCTCTCCAGCACCCCATAAAACTTTTCTCTGTGACTGTATAGGCTAGTTTTGTATGTCAGCTTGACACAAGCTAGGTCATCAGAGAAGGCGTCTCAGTTGAGGAAATGCCTCCATGAGAGCAATTAGTGATCAATGGGGGAGGGTCCAGCCCATTGTGGGTGGTGCCATCCCTGGGCTGGCATCCTGGGTTCTATAAGGAAGCAGGCTGAGCAAGCCATGTGAAGAAAGTCAGTGAGCAACGCTCCATCATGGCCTCTGTTCTAGCTCCTGCCTTCAAGATCTTGCCTTGTTTGAGTTCCTGCCCTAACTTCCTTTGGTGATGGACAGTGATGTGGAAGTGTAAGCTGAATAAACCCTTTCCTCCACTTCTGTTTTTTGGTCATGGTGTTTCCTCACAGCCTGCGTTTGTTCAGGTGTCATTCCCTCTGGACTTGTTTCATATTGCTGCGTCCACCCTCAGTATGACTTACTCACCTGCCCCCCTCTCTTGTTTTCCATCTTCTGCAAGGAAACCCGGCTCTCATCTTATAATGGATCTTTAATTTTTTTTTCTCTTCAAAAACTTTTCTAGACTGCATATCTACCATCCTTTGTTTCTGCTTTTCTCCATAGCATAGCAAAACAATACTTAAACGGAAGTTAAGAAAGATCTGCCTTTGCTTCCGTAGGATTTCCCAGAGTTCCATAGGTAGGTTAAGGAGCTTCAGTCTCTTTACAAGAATTAGAATTGTCCTTGGCTTAATGAATAGTAAGTTTTAATTGTGATTTCTTGTGCCGTGGTCCTTGTCCTCTGATATTCTTTACTCTCAAGTACTTAAAACGTGGAGTGGTTCTGTGCCTACTCTGATCAGATGTAATCTCCTGCAAGACTTTTACATGAATCCTGAAACCTGAATTAAAAAAAAAAAGATTTCTTAAGTTTTGAATTAATTTTCCTTTTTTTTTTCCTGGAAAGATATTGTGATTAGCTTGATTGCCAGTAAACGGCTTAGGTATTAAGGGGAATAATCCTTATGATAATAGCTAATATTTCTTGGCACAGACAAGTCTCCACATTTTCCCTTAAGATGGGAGAATTTAATTATCCCGTTAATTATTATGACAACTAAAAAAGTAGTTGTCTACTTTATTCCACCAGTTTTGCCAAACGTAGCAGTGGGCAGACAAAAGCTGAGTGAGAAGGGATAACTGCTCTGGCTTCGAACCTGGATCTGGCTATGTGTTCTTCTACAGTGCCCATGGTTACCTTAAACCCCAGGGGCAAGCCAAAGAGACAAAACAGAAACAGCAAGCTCTAGCTAGAAACAGCCTGCTCACGTTCTAATTATATGTATATAGTATAGTCATACATAAAAGCACATGTGAGTGAAAGGGGATAGAAATTCAACCAACGACCTTGTGTGTAGCCATTTCATTTTCTAAAGATGGATACATAGTAACAAGCTACAAGTTTGTAGTATTAGTAACATAACTTTATTTGTACTGCAAACGGATTTTTCAAGTGTTTGTTATACGGATAGGCATCATAGACTGTCCAAGCAGTTCATCTTAAATTACAACGAAAAGAAGGGAATTGAAATAGGAAAGTATTAATAGCTTTAAATCTTGCTGTTGATATTTGAAATTAGAGCAATGATGTGAACATAAACTCTTGACGTTGACACAAACATTATTTTCTGCTATTCATTCATTCAGCTCTGCCTGCAGAAACCAATCAGTAATTGTGTTGGTCTGACAGTTTGAACTATAATTATGCTTTTTCTTATCAATATAAGCCTTAATCCTTTAATCATATTCACCTGGAACACTGGAGAGCAGTTTTACCCATGAGATTAGCTCTGGATAACTCACCAGACATAATCAAATATGTAAATGTTTTCTAGCAAGATAGCACACCAGCAGCAGTGGCAGAATGTCATAGTGGTTTTGGAAGGGCAGGAAGAGTGGTTAAAAGTACCTAACTTAGTTTCCGTTCTGTCTTTATGACAAAAATAATGGCCAAAAGCAACTTGAGGGGTGAGTTTTTTTCAGCTTAAAATTTCTCCTATATCATGAATGGAAATCAGGGCAGGAATTCAAGGTAGGAACCTGAAGCAGAGACCATGAAGGAGTGCTGCTCACTTGCTTGCTCCTTGGCGTCTGCTCAGCCTGCTTTCTTATAGCTCCCATGACACAAACCCACAAGTGGCACCATCACAGTGGATAGGCCCTCTGATATCAGTCACCAATCAAGAAAATGCCCCACAGATTTTCCTTTAGGCCAAGCAAGTGGATGTATTTTTTTCAGTAGAAGTTCCCTCCTCCCAGATGGCCCTACTTGTCTTAAATGACAAAATTATCTAACAGTACAACTTATAGTGAGTTCAATGAGAGTTACAAAGATCCAAGGAAATGTACTTTCACATGTCTACATTCATTTAGATTTAAAATATTAATAATATTTTAAGTTTAATATTTTGATAATATTCAATTAAATATTTAAATAGACAAATAAGTATTTTAATTTAAATAATAAAATATTTTAAATTAAAAATAATGTTTAAAATGTATTAATAATAAAATATAAATTATAGAATATGAATTATATTTTATATATATTTAATTTATTTATATTATATCTCAATTGTTATCCCATCCCTTGCATCCTTCCATTCTTCCCTCCTTCCTACTTTCCCCCTATTCCCCTCCACTATGACTGTGACTGAGGGGGACCTCCTTCCCCTGTATAGGTTCATAGGGTATAAAGTCTCTTCTTGGTAGCCTCCTATCCCTCCTCTGAGTGCCACCAGGCCTCCCCATCCAGGGGATGTGGTCAAATATGGGGCACCAGTGTTCATGTGAAAGTCAGACCCCACTCACCACTCAACTGTGAAGAATGTCCTGTCCATTGGCTACATCGGTGTATGGGTTCGAAGTTTACTGCATGTATTGTCCTTGACTGGTGCCATAGTTTGAGCAAGACCCCTGGGCCCAGATATGCCCATCATAATGTTCTTCTTGTAGGTTTCTAGGACCCTCTGGATCCTTCTATTTCCTCATTCTCCCATGCTTCTCTCACCTAGAGTCCCAATAGGATGTCCTCCCCTCTGTCCCACTTTCCTGATAAGTGAAGACATTCATGGGACATTGGGCTAGTGTCCAGATATAAGTGAGTATATACCATTTGACTCTTTCTGCTTCTGAGTTAACTCACTCATTATGATCACTTCTAGTTCAATCCATTTGTCCACAAATTTTGGCAAATCCTTGTTTTTAATAGCTGAGTAGTATTCCATAGTGTAAATGTACCAAAATTTCTTTATCCATTCTTCTACAAAGGGACACTTAGGCTGTTTCCGTGTTCTGGCTATTATGAATAAGGCTGCTATGAACGTGGTTGAGCAAATGTTCTTGTTGTATGCTGGAGCATCTTCTGGGTATATTCCAAGGAGTGGAATAGCTGGGTCTTGAGGAAGCCCTATTCCCACTTTTCTGATATAGCACCGGATAGATTTCCAAAGTGGCTGTACTAGTTTGCATTCCCACCAGCAGTGATGGTTTGATATATGGAAATCCATCAATGTAATCCACCATATAAACAAACTGAAAATGAATAGTATTATTAATGATTAATAATATTGACAAAATTAAAAAGACCTATAGTCTTTTTGACTACCCACTATGTGTGCTAGGTGCCAAACAGTATGCAAACAGACGTAAGCCTGCATCTGAGGGGATGAGCTTCCTATTAATTTCATGAATAAACATGTATGCCTAGCTCAGAGGCATGTATTAATTCTACCAACCTTTATAGTAACAATGCCAAAATATGTTCATATGAGGCTTATGGAATGAAATGTTGATTCTTACTGAAATACTGAATGTGCAGTAGGATCCAGTGCTGGCCAAATTTAGATGACCTTATGGTAAAGAGAGCTTTAGTGAAGGTATTTATTTTGTTTCAGGAACTATTCTCGTTCTTCACATTAATTAATCCTTTCACAGTTGATGGGATAATGTGAGTGCAAGTAAAGGATGACTCAGCTCAGCCTCAGAGGGTGTGAGTCAAAAACCTGGATTCACATGACCAGTGAGTTGGACAGTTAGACTTTGAGCCTAGTTATCTGGAACAGTTGCCTGGTCCTGTGAAGGATGCAGACATTCAGAAGATGCATCCTTTCCAACATTGACTTGAGTCTTATCTTAGTAGTTGGGAACATATTATAATCTCAAAAGTTCAAAAAAGCCCCAGGAAAGAATTACAAGATTTCCCTGTGTGACTTCCATATTAATGTGTATGCAGATTCTAAGCTTGGGCAGAGATGGTGTAAGCAGAAACAAGTTTAATTTAAGGAGACACAAAGGGTGGCAGAAAGCATCTCCTGCCTGCTGCAGAGGTTGGATGTCATTTGTTAGTGTTGTAAAACTTTGTAAGGCTGCTTTGAGTGTCTTTGAAATTTATATATAACGATGAGACTAGATACTTAACCATCTGCTGTGCATGTTTCCTAGGAGATTTAGTTACTCAGATTTCCTACTTTCTGTAGTTTATTTCCATCCTTTGACTGTTCATCTTTTGAAATAATTTCAGCAATACAATCTGCTTAATTTGTATTGTTCGGGGGGGAAACATTAGCTCAATGACAAATCTAACTATTTAATCCAATAGGCCTTGGGTGGTATGTCTTAACATGTAACCGAGTTAGTAAAGAGACTGATTCTACTTCTTAGAAATGAAAGGAGTGGGAGTGATTTCAATAGCCACCGTGCTGTTGTAGAATTTAGGGACCAAGCGCTTTACCACAAACAACAGCCAGAACGGCAATGATTGCTCACTAATTCCTCCACACAGTGAGAAAGAGCAGATATCTCTTTTTACAATGATCAAGTGGAAGAGTAAGTGATGTGGGTCAATGAATGAATGAATGAGTGATTGAATGAGTGATTGAATAGGCATTGAGTGACAGAATGGAGGAGTGAGTGACGGAATAAGTGGGTTAGTGAGTAAATGAGTGAGGGCTGAGTCAGTGGGTGGGTGAGTGAGTAAGTGGGGGAGTGTTGCAGCTCATCTGGAAGCGTAGCCTAATCAATGTTTATCATTAGGCCGTAATTGCTACCGTAGTGTTTTCTAACCAGCTATCAATCAATAAAAGCACACCTGGTATGTTTTAAAATAGCACCGGTTCACCTGGAGCAGGGCAGATATTAATTCTCTAAACTAGCCCCCATATCTCCCTGCCCCAATCCCATGCCATCTGCTTCTGAAATTTCTATCGAGCTACCCTCCCATCCATAATCCCAAAGACTTGCTCATGCACTTTATCTGGGTGAGTGAGTGAAAATGTGAGTAAATGAATGTCTGTTGAGTGAACAGTAAGTGAGGAAGTGGGTGAGTGAGGGCGTGACTGAATGAGTGAAAAAATGAAGGCCTACCTGTCTGTGACACACTGGAAACCCACACTGGCAAATCTGTTCATACCTCATTCTAACCCCATAGGTAGGGGGCACTTACTGTCCAGTTTGTTATGTTAACACCCCTAGCGCAATAGTCAGACGAGAATTTTTGCAAACAACTTCAACACTCCACAAGACCTCACTTTTGGAGGGGATGGACACTTGAGTGTGTCAGTTGTGATGCTAATACTGGGAAGCAGAGCTACACAAGCTCACGATAACACACTTTTCTTTATGCTTTTATTTGTATCAATGATGCCTCAGAAAAACTTTCTAAGAGAGAAAAACTAAATAGAAAACAAGCAAACAACAGCAACAAATTACTGAGGATAGAGGCTAGTGTTAATCTTAAGCTTTTTTTATTTATTAGATTTTCGTTTTAGTGCAGATTTTTTTCCAGAGGACTACAATAACACATACTAGTTAAAATGCAGACACTTCTTCATTCAGGAAGAGGCCTTCATGCAGTAATAATCCTATGTATGGATGAACTTGGGAAAAGCAATGGATGTTTTTCCCAATTGTTTACTCGTGTTAACAGCCCTTTGTGTCAGGCTTGAGAATAACCCTGCACAGGCAATCTGAGCACAGCGTGTCATGTAGGTCCTATAGAAACATCTTGAATACAGGCAGGCCAGGTGCTTGTACAACCATTAAAGCTCACGGGCACTGTGCTACCACTGAAACAAATGTGCATAACCACACCACAGGTTGTACTTGTAAGTCAGGCTCGTGAAAACTTGCTCAGCGCTTGTGACAAGTTTGAGGAAGAAAAGGAAATAACAGTCATGATTTGTCGCAGATTTAATAAACAGTGTTCTCTACAGAGAGCCCCTGAGTGTTCATGGCTCCAGCCGGCCACTGACGTGCCCCTTCATTTTCTGTGCTTCCTGACATAACAGGCGTGACCTCTCTCCTCCCCATTAAGCTGCCTCCCTCACACAGCTGAACCTGGGCCTCTCCACTTCTTCCTGCCTCTTTAATACCTGAAGCAACAGAGATGGAAAGGTGGGATGCTCTCAAGGAAGGCGGAGTTCCACTTGAGCTCACGCAATATCAGTTATAACAAGGTCAAAATTGAAGAAAGTGCTCAGTTCCGTTGCTTTTTCATATTTTGTGTAGAGTGCTCCTTCAGAAAATGACACATTCCTCAGCCGCTAATCTCAAGCACTGGCCTCCTAGGCTCTGTTTGGCTATTAGCTAATGGCATTTTAACACTGCTATTTTTTTAAGGCCCTATATGTTATATTTTTTTCTTGATTCTGCTCAATTATTGTTTTAAGAAAAACACTCTCTGCTCTCTTACATTTTCAATATAGCAGGAAGAGGAGATTTTTTTTCTTAGAGTTTGTAGGAGTAGAATTCATTTGGGATCAACTGTAAGTTTGGAAGGCACCTGCCAAGTGGCATTTCATTCACTCCAAGAATTTTTAAGCTTACATAAGGATGCACAACCCTTCTAGAGTTCCAGTGATTGCTGGCAATGTAGGGGAAAGGTCTCAAGGCACATGTGCTGTGAATGCCTCTGGCCATAGCTCGGCTGTTAAGGAAAAGACCTGTGTTCATTCCCTGAGACTATGAACCATTCAGAGATTGATTCCCACCCCAAAAGCAAGAGGGGATTCTAACAAATACTGTGACTTTTCCTTTAACAGCAATGATTTTTAAATAGATTCATGTCCTAAAATAATGGAAGTATTTACCAAGAGGAGACTTGATACCCTATGAGCATATAAAGGGGGAGGAAGCCCCCTCAGTCACAGTCATAGGGGAGGGGAGTAAGGGGAAAACGGGAGGGAGGGAGGAATGGGAGAATACAAGGGATGGGATAACCATTGAGATGTAATAAGAATAAATTAATAAAATAAAATTTAAAAATTAAAAAAATGGAAGTATTGAGGTATAAAATATGGAGGGGCTCCTCAGCATAGGGGTTCCACTCAGAGCTCTGTGGGAATGGCTTCCCGACTATCTTATGTGCTTATGTGTCAGATTGGTTGTACTGGAGCGAGGGTGGGGGTTCTTCCTCTGTCATTGTCAAAGAGAGAGAAAAGTTAATGATATTAGTGACTGGTGGAGGGGGAACAGCTGTAAAATAACTGACTTCAACAGGCCTTTGGAAGTCAGCATAATAGAAGCATAGGACATTCCTGCCAAATTGAGGAATATGAAGTTAAAAGGATGGGGAAGAGATAGGTAGTGAGGAAGGTGCAAGAATTCACTTCCCGGGCTCATGCAATAGCTGTCATTTCCCCTCACCTTCCTGTCCAGAATCCCTGTTGTTAAAAAATAAAGGGATGCCTAGAAGGTACTGTGCAAGGCCTAGAAGGTGCTGTGACAGGCCTGGAAGTTATGAGGAAGGCCTAAAAAGTACAATGACAGACGCGAAGGTACAAGGAAAGGCCGGTGAGGTACAACAACAGACCTAGAAGGTACTATGAAAAGCCTAGAAGGTATGAGGAAAGGACTAGAAAGTATGAGGAAAGGCCTAGAAGGATATGAGCAAAGGCCCAGAAGGATATGAGGGAAGGCCTACAAAGTACAAAAAAGGCTCACAGGTACAAGGAAAATGCTAGAAGGTATGATGACAGGTCTAGAAGGTAGAAGGTACAACTCAAGACCTAAAAGATATGAGGAAAGGCCTAGAAGGTGAGATGACAGCACTAGAAGGTATGATGGATAAAAGGTACCATGAAAGGCTTCGAAAGGATGAGGAAGGCCTAGCAGGTATGACAGACCGAGAGGCTATGAAGACAGACGTAGAGGTGTGATGACAGGGCTAGAAGGTACAATGACAGGAGGATCAAAGAGAGTGGATCATACATGGTGGACAAAAGCAAATCAAGATCTTGGTTTCTGCTTTCATCTTAGCAGACTGTTTCAGAAGAGTTGAGAAGCAAAGGTTTGATTTTTCTGTGGTGGCATTACGGATTTATGTCACTCTCCAAAGTAGTCATGGTGTTTGCCCTCCATTGTGGAGGGTGAAGACCAAAAACACAGTAGGGTTCCATCCTCAAGTCTTCCAAGCCTGAGGTCAGAATCACAAGACCCTATTCTCCCTGAAATATAATACTGTCTTGTTTTTTTTTTTCTCCCAGATCCAAATGCCCAAGAAGAAAGCATGAGAGGAAACTATTTATTTTATTCATCTAAGAATTTACAAAGATAATGTACTGGTGGCCTAAAGCACTCAGATTTGAGAACATATGCCTCAACTGGAAGATGGTAAGAAATAATAAAATATGGTCATGCAATTGATTGTGCTTACATAGAAATTGTAGAAGGGACTACAACTAAAATTTAAAAAGTGTTAAGGTAAACAAGGTGACATTTGCACTGATATAAACTAAAGATTGCTAAGATTGTGTCTGGGTGAGTTAATAAAGATTAATATGGGAGTGGCTATATTTCATAGGGATACAGGAGTGAACATTAAAAAAACAGGCGTTACATCTCTTGACAAATTAAAGTACACATATGAAAGCTTTAAACGAGAGATAAATCTATAGGGAGATGCAAACATACATATGACAATTCATGCACATGTGCATTTGAAGATATATAGATGACAGAGAAGAGGTCATAGATGTAAGTTACATATTGATAATAAATTAATAGATGACAGATTATAGATGGTAGGTAAAAATGTAGATAAGTAGACAGCTTGTAGAGTAAATCACTTTTGAAAATGGATTATGAAAAATGGATATTGTTAGAATAGGACCGTGGTTGAAATCCTGGTTCTAGCAGAAATATCCAGGTAGAATTACTACTGAGGGTTGCTTGGGTTTCTACATTTCTAGCGCTGAAAATCTTATTTCTCAAAGGTGAATGTTCCAGCGTTAAGTAATTTTGTTCTCCCGTATCTCTGGCATACGTTACTGGCCTTAGAAAACACTGTGGGGCAGCTACACAAGGACACACAGCCAATGGTCCCCTCATGTAAGAAGCCAGAGACTACGATCTGCCCTCTGGATTATGATGGCTCAAGCCCCAAGGGTCAACATCCTTGAGCCCACAGGAACTTGGTACACTCTGTCACTAGTTTATAGTTGGTGCAGCATCATAGGTATAGCTCCGTAAACAATACTCCCTGTGGCTTTACATGTATGAAGACAACAAATTGAAACCTCAGCTTCTTGGACGGCATAAAGCTGACGTGCCTTACCCTGTCAGGAATTGGTGATAGAGTGGTGGAGCCATGAATAGGGGACAATGGATCCTGCAGATGTGCTAAAATCCAACTGGAAAAACATAGGTATTTTTATTATTTATTTATTTATTTATTTACTACTTCTCAATCAAAGCCCCCTCTTTCTTCTCCTCTCAGTCCCACTCTCCCGTCTTCTTCCCCATTTCCCACTTCCCTTCTCCTCAGAAAAGGGGACCCTACCTCACCAACCCACCCCAGTACATCCAGTCTCATCAGGACTAAGCACATCCTCCTCCACTGAGGCCAGACAAGGCAGCCTAGCTAGGGGCAAGTGATCCAAAAGTAGGCAACAGAGTCCGTGGCAGAGTCAGCCCCTACATCATTGCTAAGGGTCCCCCAAGAAGATCAAGCTGCCCATCAGTTACGTATGGGTCAGGGACCCAGGTTCAGTCCATGCCTGCTCTTTGGTTGGTGCATCAGTTTCTTTAAGCCCCCATGGGCCTAGGTTAGTTGATTCTGTTGGTCTTCTTGTGGGGTTCTTGTCCCTCCTGGTCATTTTATCCTTTCCCCACCCTATTCTTCCACAAGTCTCCCCCAGATCTGCCTAAGGTTTGGCTGTGGGTCTCAGCATATGTTTCGATCCACTGCTGGGTACAGCCTCTAAGAGAACAGTTTTGCTAGGCTTCCGTCTGCAGGCATAGCAGAGTATCATTAATATTGTCATGGCTCTCTCTTATGGGGTGCTTCTCAGGCTGGGCCAGTCAAGAAGCATTGACATATTTCAGTGGGGAGCTAGCTCTACTCAGGCCCTTTGACAACTCCCTGTATTTTTTAAAATCTCTCTCTCTGCATTATTGGTTCTATGTGTTATACCATCATTTTATTTTGATAAATCTTAGCAGCCCATCGTATTTGAGCAATGTGCTAAACTTGAGACACTCATGAAGAAGTTCAGGGGTCCATTTTGAACTACTTGCCTCTTTGTTGCAAATTGTTGCTGTTTTGCATAGCTGTTGTGGTGGTTCCCATGAGACATGTCCCCCTAGGCTCCTGTGTCTGAGCAGTTGGTACCCAGTTTGTGATGCTGTTTTGATAACGTTATGGAACCTTTAGGAGGTGGAGCCTTACTGACAAAGGACATCACTTGGCCATTTCCTGTTTGGTCTCTCTGATTCCAGTGTGTGGTTGAAAATGTGACAAGCCAACTTCCTGCCCCTACCACCATGCCTTCCATACCTTTTGTGTCTTTCCACCAAGATGCATTCTACTCTCTGGATCTTTACACTAAAACAAATTCTTTTCTCCTTAAGTTGCTTTTAGTCTGGGTATTCAATTGCATCAAGTGAAAATTAACTAAGACAAAATGCAGTTATCTTTAAAGTCACATTAGGATTTGCTCCGTTGGATAAAGGCCAAGAGGCCACACATTTCAAAAGTAAGATCTTCTCTCTTCAATGCTATGGACAATGCTATGGACAGTCACTACATCTTGCCTTGTATCACACATTTCATATCTTGGAGGACTTTCTGTCACTCAATCTTTCTGAAACCAAGTCAAATAATTTATTTAACCAGTACACCTTTGTCTTCTTCTTTGTGCTGTACTTTACTGGCGGTGATTTGGATTCAATCTTTCCCATCATTTGTCATGTGGGATGTCTGAGTGTGTATAAAACCACTAAGCTCATTATTGGAAGTTACTTCATTTTACTATACAAGGCAGCACATGCAAGAAGGTCAACGGATAAATATTTTGAAATGTAGAAAGTATTTTCATCAGAATGATTTCAGTGGTTGCTATTCTTTGAATATGTCTTCTACAGTTTGTGTGTTACACTCATTTCTGAAAGCAACAATTGGGAGGTGGAGCCCTCTTTCCTTTGATCACTCTCTTTGTTGCTGTCCATTCCAGTAGCTGTGATGAAAGTTGTGAAAGGATTTCCCCCTCACTCCCAAGTGTGAGTGTATTCTTACATGAGAGGCCACTCTGACAACAGTCAGGCTACGCCTTCCTATCTCTTGTGCCACATGAAATCAAAGCAGGTCTGGCTTTATCAATATGCTCATTGGGGGCCACCTTTTCTGTTGTTCTAGCCATCTAAGTAGACAGAGCAGGAGATCCCTTGAACTTCCCCAAGCTGTAACACTTTATTGCAAAATCTCTGTGGCTTGGTACACATGAACAAGCTTAGCCCTACTCAACTGTGAGTCCCTTCTATTTCCCATACCTAAAAAAATAAAATAAAAATCAGTTACCACATACATCCCTCAGGTTCTATCTGTATAAATGAGGAGTCTTTGTGAAAGAAAGCCAGATGTCTTACTCCTCTTGAGTCATGATTTGTATCTCACTATTAGGGGACTGCTGTGACTTCAGTTAGAGGGAGGGTTAATATTGGCAACTCGGCAATGTAACAGTATCTAGGATCACCTAGAACACAATTCTGAGTTGTGATTGGGTTCATTGAGGTGGAAAGACCACTGAATGAATAACAATAATAATGATGATGATGATGATGATGATGATGATGATGATAGCAATAATAGTAATATTTTTTTTTTTCAAAAGGAGAAATCAAGCCAGTACCAGCATCCCCTTTTTCTGACAGTAGACACAAAGGTACCAGTTACCTCATGATCCTGTCATGGTGTCTTCCCAAATATCCTAGAATGTTCTCTCCTACTATGAGATAACATACACTCTTTACTCCACAGGTTTCTTTCATTAGGCATTTTGTAACAGCAATTAAGAAATGTACCTAATCTAATTGGTTGCCATTATGACGGGAAACAAGAGTCGAGTGGGCAGTGTGGAGACCCAGCATTGTCTCGCTTTTTTATTGTCTAAAGGGAGCCATTATGCCATCCTTAGACAGTACAAAGTTGGCCCCTTAAGCAACTCCTTCTGTAAAAGAGAAAGAAAAAGATCTCATACTTTCAGAGGAGTCATTTGAGTTAAGCGGCCAAGGAGGTAACCGTGTGATGTTGCGATGGCCCTAAAGCTTTCCTTAACAGTGTGTAGAAAGGCATTTAGGTAGAAAGGAGTTTGGCATCTGTAAAAGCAGAAAGACCTTCATATGTGGGCTCCCCATGCTTACATGCCTTAAGTATCATGGGCAGGTCTCCCACGCAAACATACCTCACGTGTGGAATTAACAGCTAAGCTTTTTTCCCAAGAGGAAAAAGCCTGATGACTTTCATTGAATACCACATTTTGAATTACAGCTAAATTTCTCTATCATAAAATTCTTTTCTTAGAATCTATCATGAATTTGGACATGGTTGCATATGCCTGTAATTACACAAAAGACTGGCCTACACGAGACCCCATCCTAAGAAAAGGAGAATATCTTAATCTATTGATTTGCAGTTCATTGATTTTCAGGGTTACTGTAACTGCCATCGTAAAGATCTTGTTCAGCTGTGTCTACTGAATCACACACCTCACTCACTCTCCCCTTGTTCACAAGTGAGGTATGCTGTCAGTACATCATCCTTTTAGCCCCAGTGCAGGAGTTTCATTTGCTATTCGAAAGAACACAGGAAGAAAGAAGCTGTGATAGAAAGATGTGTAATAAGAGTCTGAAGGGAGTAATGAGGTAGATGTTTCCTTTTCTTGGTTTCCAAAGAGAGTTTCCTGAGCTGGCTTGTATTAGCATTCTTGCTTTCAATGACAGTGGCTTTGAATCTAGGGTCTTGTAGGCTTCTGTCCTATCACTGTGCTGCTTTAACCATCACCACTAAAAACAGCAGCAGCAGCAGCAGCAGCAGCAGCAGCAGCAGCAGCAGCAGAAGCAGCAGAAGCAGCAGAAGCAGAAACAACAGCAACAATAAAACAGCTCTCTCCTTACTTTTTCATTTTAAGACAGGGTCTCATTAAGTTGCCCAGATTGGCCTTGAACATATGATTCTCCTGTCTCGGCCTTATGAATACCAGGTGTCATTAGTCTACACTACCAGTCTTATCCTGCACATATTCACACGTGCGTGTGCGCTCAAACACACACACACACACACACACACACACACACACACACAGGGCTTTTTCATTCTAAATCACATGTCAGTAAGCAGATGGTTCTTCATAGCTTCTTGCAGATTAAATTGTACATTATTGCTTTATTAATGTAACAATAAACTCCCATATTATTGCATGGACAAAAAAAAAAAACACAAACAGCAATTACCAAACCCATAAAAATTAACAAGTAAACATAGAAAATGTGATTTCCATATTATTCATGATAGTCTCTTTTGCATAGCTTTTAAGGTTGCCTGTGTATTTGCAGATATATCTGGCAGCAATCAAAGTGAATCAACCTAATCATAAATACAAAGTAATGTCTCTGGCCAGAGGTCGCTCACTACTAGGATGTGTGCTGAAAATATCTCTCAAGACACACTTGTGCTCACTGACTTTGAGCAAGATGGGGAGGTTGTATGTGCTGGGACTTGGGAAAGGCAATGACTGAGAAATAGTTACTTGTAACTAAAGCTGAGGTTTGTATCTATGTCCCTAGACTGAAAGACCTAGACCAAGAAAGAAAATTATAAAAAAAATCTACAGAAGATTCTTAGGTTTCAGTGGGAGAATTATCTACTAAAAGATGTGTGTGTGTGTGTGTGTGTGTGTGTGTGTGTGTGTGTGTGTGTGCGCGCTCACTACAAGCCTCTGGGTGTCCATGGAGACCAGAATATGGCAGAAGTTGAAGATACATGTGGTTATGAGCAGCCAGATATGGTTGCTAGACACCCAGATCTCTTAAATAACAAGCCACCTCTCTTGCTCTGTTTTGTTTCTTTGCTTGGTTGCTTGTCAGTGTTAATTCTGGATATAGGATGCCATTTATGGGATCCTTATGTCATTATCTTGTCGAAATATAACAAGGTATTCAGGAGGAGAGAAAAAAAGATTTGTGACCTGCTTTGAATTCCTTTCAAAGGGACTTTAACTGAAGCTGGAGTGAAAGGAAGAAGGAGACACTCTTGGGGACAAGTGACAACAGATTTTATTGATCCTGATTCAAACCTGTTATCAGCAAAACTCTGTGCTTGTGGAACATGTCTTTCTTTTGTCTGTTATGCTCACAAAAGCCCAGGAACACCCACCCTGGGTACATAGAGATGCCATCCTGTCCCAGAGACAAACCAGCCACAATTTTCTTGTCTAACCTGGGAAAACTCTTGTCATCATAACTTACACACATTATAGGACCAAGCCAACAACTTGGTACAAAATATGTATTTTCCCCCTCTGTTGTGGAGAGGGCAGACCAAATGTTCTTCAGTCAATAGTGCCCCCTCATTTTTTCCTCTGTTTTCCGGCCAATCAAAACTTGAGCTCAAGAGAGTTCTTTCTCTACAACTCAGGTATCATTTCGGTAATCTCTGGGATAAATGTTCCATCTACCATCACAGGGTAGAAACCTGTGAGAACTGAGATATGGAAGCCACATTTAAATTTCATGCTTAGAATACTAGAATACTTAATAAGGAAAGTATAAAGATGTCACCTCTTTGCTGTGTACACAGAGAGAGCAGCTACCACATAGGAATTTCCTCATCTGCTTCTCAGAGGTAGCACGGAGGACACCATTTCCTTATGCTTGCTGCATCATAGGTGCCTTTCATGTTACATGACAGAATGGGCTATTTTTCAGAATCTGAGCCAACCACTTCATTAAAATAATTACCTCGCATGTGCCCTGTCAGAGCTGGATCTTGTGGCGTAAGTTAGGGTCATTATGTTGTGATTTCGTATTATGAGGCATGCTTTGGGAGACAATGACTGCTTGTGGACTGAGCTTCGTTAAGGGTGACTGACAGAGAAACACTTGTGTAGCCTGGAACGGGGCACAAGGAGAGGATGTATCAATAATAACTACCCAGAGCAGACAGTTCATATAAGTCACCTACACAAAGGCACCTGTCACCGTTTTTGTATATTTATCTTGCTGTCCAAACACTTCTGGCAGGTGGAGAAGTGTTCTGGGTGGCATCTCGGTCTTCTCCATTTATCAGTCAGTGACTTCTCTTCTCATTACCTGGCCAGCTCCCCTCAGGTAGGATCTCACAGAATCACAACGGCTGTCACCACAGTGCTCAGCGTTCCCTGTGCATTCGGTGGGAAGACAGATAGGTTTTCTATCACACACACACACACACACAAAAAGCACATGTCACTTCCACATGCAGAAAACAAAACATACTAGAAACAAAAATATGAGGAGATTGTGATGGCTTGTTTCATTTCTTCAGAAAAGGGCAGGAGATGAGATATGTGTAGAATTTGTATAGGAAGAAAGAGTAAGCCCATATTTGCATTCCCTGCTATCTGGCATTCTATCACTGTCCTCCCAGAAGTGAATCTCAAGAATGCCTTTTTTTTATGACAGTTAATAATGGGAAAGTTTTTGATCTCAGTTCTCTGGAGAAAATGTGAGAAATGGCGCATTCAAAAATTTACATTGATCTCTCATCCAAATATATTGTGACTGATAAAATTGATTTCCTTCTCTCTATAAATGCAGTGTTCAGTCAAATGAGATTTGTTGGCAAGTTAATAGTGAATTTCTTCAGCCTGACTGAGTTATGCAAACATCAGTTTGTTATTAACAAACATCATACATATTTTTTTTCGTATTTTCTTTTGACAAATAGCCCAGTGCTGCTGGTGCAGTTTAAATAGGAAATAAAGGTGCCTCCTCGGGGGTTCCCATTGTGAAAACAGAGGAATTATTCTTGTAGACAGGAGCGGTAGTATATATTTCACTGCCCTAAAGTAGTGCATATATATTTTAATACTTTAACTCCCTTCCAATTTAAACTAAGTGTATATGACAACCTGGTGGGCAGTGTGTTAGTTATGTTCCTCGTGCTGTTGTGAAGCCCTATGACCAAAGAAATGAACAAAATGAAGAAGTTTATTTATCTGAGGCCTCCAGAAAAGCAGCCATAGTGGTAAGGATGGCAGGGCAGCTGGCTGGAGCAGGAAGTCGGCTGATAGCATTTCGTAGGCATGCCAGAAACAAAGAATGAGATGGAAGTGGGCTGGGCTAGAAACTCTCCAGCCCCATCCCCAGTGGCATACTTCCTACAGCAAGACTCCACTTTTTAAAGGTCCAGTAACTTCACTGTAAGGGCCACTAGTTGTGGACTTAAGTGTTCAAACACCTGGCGTTACGGGGCACATTTGTCATTAGGATCACCACAGCCGGTTAACATTCAATTGATAGCGATTATGCATAGAGTAGCCGTTCACACATGGTCTTGAATGGCTGTGTCTCAGTTTGTCTCATATTTCATTTTGGGCTTAGGACTTGGTGTTGATCAGGAAGGTTCTATCGGTGGGTGTGCATTCGTTAGAAACTGATGATAGAATCTGCTGAGGACATCAAGCCTGATATGAATGGAAAAGGCACTGGAGGACAGGTGCCTTCAGCAATGGGTAAGATGTAGGCAGAATTACCTCTGGACAAATTGAAAACAAAACCAAAAACAAAAACAAAACAATGGAGAGCTCAAATATTACCCGCACTGGAGGTGGAAGGAAAAACCTTCGGGAGATGTATCCTTAACTTAGTAAAGTGACTTCTGTGAAAAGGACACCTAACAGTGAGTAAAATGATTTCCGTGAAAAGGTCACCGGGACCTTTGTGGGGAGTTCATATTGATGACTGGGGGTGAGGTGGGGGTGGTGGTGGATAAGACCGTCTCTCAGAGCTGGTAGCACTTTGTGGCTGCAGCACGTATATAAAGAGATCAGGGGAAAGCAGTACCGCTTCCCCTGAACTTCTCACGGTGAGTGAACCTATGCCGGAAGGGATACTACCTTTCGCCCACATCTGATATCAGAACCCAGATACTTTGGCTGCCTTCCTCTGGGGTCTGAAGACCAATGACTCTGCAGGGATAATTCAAATCCTCAGCAGCAGACTGGGACTATTGAGGCATCCAGTTTTATGGACTGGTTGCTACAGAGTTCTCAGTCTCTCCAGCGTAAAGACCGCCTTTTCGGACTCTGCGGATGCTATCCTGTAAAAGGGCGAGAGGTTCCCTCTCGTAGCGTGCAGTCAGTCTCTGGTTATTTTCCTCTACAGCTTCCTGCCTTCCAACCAACATCCGTTCTGAATGAGGAGACGCTGTCAAGGTAACAAAAGAATGGACGCGATCTTGTTTTCATTGTTATCAACTTAGAAATCTATGGAAAATTTTGGGGAAGATATTGACTCTGAGCCTATGGTGTGCTGTAGAGAGAATATAAACAGAATTTGAGACCAATAGCTAGTGAGAGCAATAAATTCTGCTGATGAGAGCAGTGCTAAGGAGCATGCCCAGCCCCATGATAGCAATAAAATAAAACTACCAAAAGGAGGATGACTGTCATAAGAAGTAGAGTACTTCCAAAGGAGGAAAAACTTTTTTTTTCCTCAGATAAATAACTGCAACAAATTTAGTGCCTTAACATATGCTGCCTTTTATATTTACCTACCATTCTTGAAACGCTCCCAGGACGCTGACATTTGATGTGACTAGGCATTCTGAAAAAAAAAAAATACATGGTGTCATTTATGTCCACAACTTGGGATCATTCTCCTTGAAAAACAACTTCTGTTCTGACAATCAGCTTTTGGGTTTTTGTCGGTTGGGAGCGCATTATCACATTAAAACCCAAAGGTCAGACATCTGTGAAACATTGTGTTAAAAGCCAAGAATCTAAGGCAGAGAAAATTCTTTCTGCTTCAACTCAATATAAATTGCAGATCAAACAGCGATCCCGGCTGACAATAGCTGTCCAGTCTGAACTGAATTGTATTCCATTTAACATCTAAAATGTCATACTGGGTGTTGCATGGGGCTTTAATTTTCAACTGCCCAGTCTTGCTCCTGATATTTGTTCCTTCCAAATGTGCTTTCTGACCTTCAGATGATAGGATTTTACACCAGGATAAACAAGTAAAATCTTTGCTACATTTACTATAATCCATCATTACTTATTTACTGAGTCATTTATTTTTAACATATTCTTTTGTGAATAAACAATAAAAATATAATTATAATTGAATATTTTATTTTAGTATGTAATAGCATATAAATCAAATATTTTCATAGTCTGTACAATAAAAATATTTAAATATTGTTTTTTTTTAAAGCATTCTTACACTAGGGAGATAGGTCAGATGGTAAAGTATTTAGCTTGAAGCATTAGGACCGAAGTTCAAGTCCAGAGTACAGGTAAAAAGACTAGGTCTGGTGGCATATGCTTGCATTATCAGTGCTGGGGCTGCAGAGCCAGGTAGATCCCTGAGACTTTCTGTTCAACCTGCATTGTCTCTTTGATGAGATCCAGGCCAGTGAGAGACTGGGAACAGCACTGAGCGGAGACACCAGAGGATGTCTTCTGGCCTTACAGTGCATGTGCACACATACCTATGCACACATACACACACACACACACACACACACACACACCTGCACACATGCACTCACACACACATGCATTCCCATACTCACACAAACACATCAAAGAAAACAGCCATATTTTCTTAGCAGATACAAAAATTCACATCTAGATCTACCATATACTCCAAACTTACTATTATATATATTAGTGTTATTACAAATTATATTACATATATATAGTATATATGTAGCTCATAGGGAACTTCACTTGGCCTCCTAAAGCAGTTTTGAGAACTGCTCTCAGCTTTTTATTCTCTGGAATATGCAAGTTGTTTCTGTGAATATTAAAAACAACAACAAAAATGCCACAGCTGGTGAGCAGAAAGCATGGGTATTTGGGTCAGGGGCATTACAAAGGCCGGATGGGTTGTGCAGGCCATTAGTGTCAAATTGAACTCTGGACATTACTGTTTTTGCTATCTTGGGAAGTCACTTTTCTCTATTCCAGTTTCCTTAACTACAAGATGGGTTTGATGTTGTTTACTTCAAGGACAATTGCTAAGAACCTTATCTGATGCCTAAAAGTATGTGATAAGAGTGCAGGACAGTTCAAAAATGAGAGAGATGTTTGCTATGTGACACAGATTAACCCCAAACTTGTGATCTTCTTGCCTCAGCCTCTTGAGTGCCTAAAGTCCAAGTGTGTACCAGTATGCCGGTGAGACCATTAAAGAAAACAAAACCATAGTCATCATTATGGTATCATCAAAGTGAACCTCGTTCTCACTACCACACAAGGCAATTGCACATATTATGGGCGTATTTCCAGACTGGATAATCTCCATCTGTTTAATAAGTGAACAGAACCAGTCAGAACCAGTGTGCCCTGTAATCCTGGAGCACAGCTACAACCAGCGTGGAATCAGAAATCATTAAACACTAGCTAAAAGATTCAGAGTATCGCCATGAAAGGTACATTTGTGGCTGGGATAGCGAAGAACTCTTCAGCCAGCATGAACTTCCAGTAAGAAGACAGGAAGGAAGGAAGGAAGGAAAAAGAAAGGAAAAAAGGAAGGGAAGGAAGAAAGAAGGAAAGAAAAAATATACAGAGAGAAACAGTACTACTATCCTTTAGAACTCAGTTGCATACCATCCTGACCTCAGAACTCTAAAAGCATCCTGTGTTGGGCCTTTCAGGAAGCCTGGCTTCCACTGATGGCAGGTCCACTGAACACGGTTCATAAACCTACTTGCAGAAATCACTCCTCTGACAACTGCCCTCATCTCTGCCCTGCCTGCTTTGCCTCTGCCTGCTCTGCTCCTGGCTCCCAGAGGGAACATGGAAAGCCAAGTGTGGAAAAGGCCAGAGCGTCTCTGACTTCACATCATTTTCCTTAGCGACATTACGTATTTTGACCGTAGTCAGCCCTTCTTCCCGCCTGCCTCTCTAGTTATTTCCATTTATCCTCTTGGTCTCTCTTCTACTTCCATGCCCTATGCACATAAATGACGTTATGCTTCTCCTAGCGTTTAGAAACCACAAATGAGAGAAAATGTACTGCATTTGTCTTTCTGGGTCTTACTTTTTTTTTTTTTCCCCTCCTCTCTAATCTTACGGATCCAATTGCAGCCTCTCTTAGAAAGGATGTTTCATTTGTGTACATAAGCCACGTTCTCATTCCTCCTTAATCTGTTGATAGACATATAGGCGCAGTCCTTTGCTGAGATTTTTTGTTCACTAAACCCTTCCCATGCCCTCTGGATGACACAGGTCAAACAGACACCACTGACTGCTTAGCCTTCCCACCTCAGATAATGCGCCCATTCCTTCAAAGTTCCTTTTTTGGAGATAGGCTGTCCTCAAGGCCACTCAGGGAGATGGTGTCAGTTGGACCCTAACTTCTGCCTGAAGACTTTCTTTTACCCAGTCCTAAACTGTAGACTGCATTTTTCCTGGTCTTTGAATGCACAGAGCTTCCCACCCCACCCCCACAGGCAGTACTCTCCCAGACTTTGATTTTCAAGGAAGACTTAACAGCAGCCTGTCAGTGCCACAAACTCTGGAAGACACGTGTCAAACTTCCAGAAAATGCCTGCGACTGCTTTCTCTTGGCTGAACACACCCGTCTTTCTAATACTGCCCTAGTCCCCTTGCTTCTCCAAGGATGTAAGGATGCTAGCTGGACCCTATTTTTAATCCCTTCACAAGGACTCACTGCATAGGCAGATGCTCTCTTTAGACCACATGAGCATGCTTTTAGCTTTGGGCTCTAAACAAAACTAAATCCAAAAGGGGAAACCACAAATGAGAGAAAATGTACTGCATTTGTCTTTCTGGGCCTTACTTTTTTTTTTCCCCAAAAGGGGAAAAAATTCCAGTTACTGTTATATTTTGGAATAAGAAATAGTTTTTGCATTCTCCCTTTGGCTACAAGAAAATCACTCTCCTCAAATTTCCCCTCACGTCATATTATATCTGACACAGCTGAACTAGTAAGTCTACATTCCACAAATCAAATTAGATCCCAATAGTCTTTGAGAAGCTTTTATTTTTCTGGTGATTACAGGCAAAGAAGCTGGCTGTGACACCAAGACTGGGGATGCCTGTTGTTTCAAAAGCTGTTCATTTGCTTCCTCTAAATTTTCACCAGTCTTGCTATTTAGAGGGCCAATCTGAACTTTATTCCTATTCTTTGCTTTCACCTCTTCTATGAGGAAGCCATCCTGACGAGGATGTAACATTTGACAGTATGCTGGCCCAGCATGCAAGCTCTAGATTTGACCCTAGCACAGCATAAGCCTCAAGAGGTAGGAAGTGGTGAGTGCTGGTACTCAGCTAGCCATCTCCTTTTCATTCAGGACTTACAGTGGGATTTTCCCCACTTCTATAAAACTGGTCTAGAAAGTCCCTCTGAGATTTATCTCTGGGGTGATTCTAGACCATGTGAAGCTGACAGGCAGTATAACCCATCACCCTGACCAAGAAGCACTCTTGCAGAAGGAAGAGTGCTTTCCCTCTCAAGAGGAAAGCTCATTTGTTTTCCACACAGACATCTCAGAGTCAGTGTAGCATGGTGAGCACCTAACGAATTTATTACAGCTACAGATTCCTAGAGGTCTAGGAACAAGTTTAGTCAAGGTCAATCAGTTTTTACACTTTTTAGATATTTAAGGGTATTATTGCTATAAATTATATAAAATTTTTTTCTATTTTAGAGACACATTTATATTTTATAAAGTAAATAATGTGGTAGCTAAGATAAGGTTTAAGTGAACAGATAGGTAGAAAATGAGGTTGGCTTGGAGTTTATAACTTTTAAGAGCAGGTGTTTTTTTTAATATTTAAAGTTTGTCATTATAAAAATATGAAAAGTATTGCTATTCCCATAATTTATTTGAAAATTTTGGAATGATGTAATAAAATAGAGAAATGAGTTTTAAGCCATCATGCATGAGCCCTAGTTGTGCATGAGCCCCTGCATCATCTGTTGTGATGATGAGACATGTGCAATATGGGACTTACTTGGCTTATACTTGCAGGTCACAACCCATCACTGAGAAACGTCAGGGGCAAAAGCTCAAAGCAGAAGCTTGAAGCAGAGCCCATGAAGGAATAATACTCCTGGACTCATTCTCTGTCTTGCAATTGGCTTATGATACTTAGATAACTTTTTTTACACATTGTCTTCCTTAAGGTTTCTATTCCTATGAAGAAACACCATTGGCCACAGCAACTCTTATAAAGGAAACCATTTCACTGAGGCTGGCTTACAGTTCAGAAGTTTAGTCCGTTATCATCATGGTGGGAAGCATGGCGGCATGCAGGCGGGCACGGTGCTGGAGAGGTAGCTGAGAGTTCTACACCCAGAATGGTAGGCAGCAGGAAGAGAGAGTGAGCCAGTAGGTCTGCCTGAAGCTTCTGAGACCTCAAAGCCTGCTCCACTGACACACTTCCTCCAACGAGGACACACCTCTTAATAGTGCCACTCCCTAGGGGCCTGTAGGTGCCATTTTTATTCAAACCACCACACATATCCTAGACCCAATTGTGTAGAGATGATGCCTTGTGGCCCAAACCCTCCCACATAGATATCATCAGTCAAGATGATCTCTCACAGAGGTGGCCACAGGTCGAGCAGAAATCCTCAGTTTAAGTCACCTCTTCACAATGAACCTAGGTTCTGTCACATTGACAGCAAAACCTGACCAGAACATCCTCATGTATCCCATTTTATTTTGTTTTTGTTTTTGTTTGTTGTTGTTGGTGGTGGTGGTGGTGGTGGGTCTTGTTTGTTTGTTTGTTTGTTTGGTTTGGTTTGGTTTGGTTTTTCGACATAAGGTTTCTCTTTGTAGCCTTGGCTGTCCTGGACTAACTTTGTAGACCAGGCTGGCTTTGAACTTACAGCGATCCGCCTGCCTCTGCCTCCCGAGTGCTGGGATTAAAGGTGTGCACCACCACCGCCCGGCTATGTATCCCATTTAAAAGCCAAATTCTATTATGAACAATCACCTGAGTAATTTTTCAGGCATATTGAGGAGACAGCACATCAGTGTACACACTGACACAGCCATTTTAAAAGGTACCAAGATCACTTCTTGATCTGTGTAGGAAAAGAGGGCTCACTTTCTTGTTCCATTGATGTGTCCGGATTCTGCGGCAGAGCCTGCCCAATGCTACAGTGATGGCACCACTATGCTGTAAGTACAAAACATGACCAGCTGCAGCCAGTGCTCAGAATGATTTTAAGTGCGCGTTGACCTGGAGCTGACTCATTCCCTCCAGCAATGATGAATGAGGCTCAGCGCTCGCTGAAGCCTTTGGATGCTCTTGCTTGAATTATAGCTACTTCTGATGATGCCCTCTCTTGAACCTCCTCACAAACTTCTCCATGTGGAAAACAGGCATCTGATCTCATAGCTGTCCCGGCCATTGTTGGGCTCAGAGATCTGTCATGTGTCACATTCCTCCACCCTGCACCCATGGTTGTCCTTCATATTTATATAAAAGATTCCCCAGATGTCTAGTCTGGGCTTACAGAAACGTATCGAATAGTTGATGAGCGTCTTTGAAGCTTTTATTGTCAATTTAAGTGCCAGCTCTTCTACTGTTGGGAAGTAGGTCTGTAAGCCAGAGAGTTAATGGTTTATAATTCAGGTATTACGGCTTTCCAGGTGACTAATAAATTCTGACTACTGCTTGGGTTTTCAATGATTGTCCTCTATAATACATTCCCAGAGACCTCAACACCAATGGGATGTTGTTATTAAGTGGAAGCTTTCACAGATGACTGGGTCATGAGAGAGGAGAGTCCCTTTACTATGCTCATAAATGTCAAGGAAAGCCGCCTTGTGAGGACATTTCAGGTATGATTTTGAAGGATAAAATAGTCTCGGCCTGTGAGCATTCTGCTATGCACATCCCTGGACACCTATTATTTTAATATTGCTGCCTCATGTGTATCTGAAAACAAATAATGAGTCACTTATCCTGCAAGTTCAAATTGTTTTGAGAGAAGAGTATGAGGGTACCTGTGGAAGAGTTGTTTTTCAGAGCAACTTCCTCATAAGAGTATAAAGCTGATGGCCCAAATGTCAGCCTGCAGTCTCAATTACTTTTCTATCAAGTACTGGTCAAAGGCCTATGCATTTCTATGCATAGCCTAGATACTGAAGCAGAGGCCCCATCTGTAAAATGATGCTCTGTACATAGGCAAACTGCATACACACATAGATAGACATACACGTGCCTTCACATGAAGCCACACTGTCTCACTTTATTACTACATTTCAATCATATTATATTTAAGGAAGGAGAAATTCCATTGCAGAAGTTTCAATGTGCTTTCTTCTCAACATATTAAAATTAACTTATTTTAAAATGTCAATCAGTGCAGTGGAGCCTGCTTGTGGCTTTTGTTGAATATTAACCCAGGAAGACCATCTTAGTTGCACTCACAAGTAATTTTCTAAGAGACAGAAAGCAAAAGCAATGTGTTTTCTTAAGCTTATTCCTTCAGGCAGGTTGAGTGTTGGCACCACAAATCCACAGAACAAAGCTGAACGTGGAATGATGTCACTAGGACAGATAGTATTTTCCTGAAATGTCCTATGTCTGCAGTTGACACTTCCCATTCCTGAAACTGTACTCCAAGTCTTTTTACATATTGCCACTGATAAAAGCTCAAAAGGACAACAGAGAAAAGATGGTCCCTCTGCCCCCATCTCCATAGGGCTAGGATACAGATTTTCATTAGCACACAAACTTTGGAATGGCTTTTATAATATTTCTATTGGGTCTGGAGAGAAGGTTCAGTAATAAAAAGTTCTTGATGCTTTTTCAAAGGACCCATATGGTTCTCAGCACCTAGGTCTGGCTATATACAGCCACCTGTAACTCCAAAAGGACCGGAGGCCTTTTCTGGTCCACAGGCACCCTTACACATCACACACACGCGCGCGCACGCATACAAACACACACACACACACACACACACACACACACACACACACGTTATCATTTTTAATAGTAAATCATTAAAATACTTTCTATCAGGACTGGAAAGGTATAAAAGAACCAACTATCTTGCTGCAGGCCTGTCCTATGCTCTCACGTTACATAAGAGAGTACATGTTACATTTTACCTCCTAGTTACCATCGTCATCCAGTGCTATATGCAACGTTGCCTGTGTGTTTAGGTGTGAAACATACTTCCTCAGTATGTTTACCCCAGGGCTTTACATAAGAGTTGGAAATACAAGTGTGGAAAGACTGAAAAGGGGGGGGGGGAGGGATTGACTCCAGGAACTTCTGCCCCAGCCTACTTATTTTGTTATTGTTTCTTTAAAAATGTGGGTTCCACATTTTGTTCCACATTAATGGAAACTGTTAGACTTTTCATAAAACCCCCCTAAAAACATGGATACGTGCTTTGAAGTTGTAAAGCTCTATGACTCACTGCACAACAGTTTCCCTCTTGAGGAAAGATGAAGACATTTTGTCAGATGATAGTAGGCACCCCATAAATGGTTGTTTACTGTATGGAATATTGGTTTTCAAATAATCTTTTCTTACAGCAAATAAGGCAACAAGATAACTTCATGGAATATAAATACTATGGAAGAACAGGATGGACTGAAGCATCTTTAACTCTTATCATCATCATCATCATCATTATTGTTGTCAATGTATATTATTAAAGTAGATGGCGCCTTTTTATTATTGCATCATAGCAATTTCACATTCATTTTAATAGGTTTTGATGATGTCTTATAGTTACCAAATAACTAGGAATTTGTTTTCACCTAAACGTAGAAAGGACTAAATCTTGTAATGGCTGATCTGACATTCATTACCAGAGAAAAGGATAGAGAATATATGAATTCATATATATATATATATATATATATAATATATATATATATATATGGAGTTGGATACATTTTTAACACTCAAAACTAAAGTAAATGTTTCCCCAAATACCCACATTCTTAATATATGCCTAACACCTAGACTTTATGGATTAGAATTAAGCTTCACTGTGGATAGCAAAGATCTGGGAAAGTGATATCTTTGGGCATATTAGTAATTATATCTCTGTAAGAATTGAACTCTGGTGCCCCCCAGTTTGATCACTTCCTCTTGGTGGGGAGGCCCAGCAGCACCCAGAAGGAGAAGCAGGCTATCCAGATGACACCTAATACGCTATGGCCATATGGTGGGGAGAGGGGAGGTTCCTTTCTGTCAGAGGTCTAGGGGAGAGGAATAGGGCAGAAGAGGGAGGGAGGGTGGGAACGGGAAGATGCAAGTGAGGGGATAACATTCCGGATGAAATATGAATAAATTATAATAAATTAAAAGAAAAAAGGAATTGCCTCCCAATGTGCTTATCTCATATTGTCAGTGTTCAAATTCAACATGAGAGGCGGGCGTGGTGGCGCACACCTTTAATCCCAGCACTCGGGAGGCTGAGACAGGGGGATCGCTGTGAGTTCGAGGCCAGCCTGGTCTACAAAGCAAGTCCAGGACAGCCAAGGCTACACAGAGAAACCCTGTCTCAAAAAAAAAAATCAAATTCAACAGGAGCAGAGACAATAACACCAAAAGGAGCTTCTCACACTGCCATGTTGAGTTACCGTTAGTTTGCAATTCCTCTCTCTCAAACCCACTTGATGTTCCAAAGGAGCATCTCTGATCTGTTCCCATCAGTTCAACAAAAAGCTGTGATTTCCTATTCAGAGACACGATAATGACTGACATCAGAGCACTGCCACGGCATCACTCAGGCTTTAGAACATTTCACTCCTGTTTAACATCTTACTGTTAATCCTGTGAATTAAATGAGGGTGGCACATCAAATGAAGTAACCACACCAATGTAGAGTAGCCATATCAGTATAAATTTATTACCTCAGTGTAGACTGACCACATCAATGTAGAGTAGCCATATCAGTATAGATTTATTACATTAGCATAGACTGGCCACATCAATGTAGAGTATCCATGTCAGTATAGATTTGTTACATCGATGTAGACTGGCCACATCAATGTAGAGTAGCCATATCGGTATAGATTTATTACATCAGCATAGACTGAACATATCAATGTATGTAGAATTGCCATATCAGTATAGATTTATTAAATTATTGTAGACTGACTACATCAATGCAGAGAAGCCATATCAGTATAGATTTGATACATCGATGTAGACTGACTGCATCAATGTGGAGGGCAGTACATAATTTTTAAACTGTGTCTTCAAGTCCTCAATCTCCTCAAAAGAAATAACGGCAATATATTTTTACCTCAGCCAAGAGACATGTTCAAATATATGTTAATTAGTGAAAACTTGCTGCACAAATACATAAGACCACATCCTGTCCTGTTCCTAAATATAATGTTGCTATCCACAAGGAGGCTGTGTTGGCTATAGGTCCTCTAGAGACGATTCCAACAAACTAAAGTGTGGGAAAATGATAACAAAAGACTAAGTTTCACACTCTACCTCATTGATGTTGGGCAAGAACTAAAAAAAAAAAAAACTATATGTAAAGATAGAATTTAAAATCCTGTTTAAGTCTGACTCTAATTTTCCTTTTACTATATTCAGGAGACACTAGGATGGGGAAGAAATACAGAGTAGAGGGAGAGGCAAAAAGGGAAGAAGAGGGAGTATAAGGAGAAGCAAGAGGAAGAAAAAAGAAATAAGATATATCTTTTGTGAATGCTTTTTTAAAAAAAAAAAAAACTCTGTAATTAATGATTGTCATCCCTTGCATGCAATACTCATTATCCTGGATCCTTTGAGTTGGCAAATATCTTAAAGTTTTGTTTTTGTCTGGTTTGGTTTGGATTTTCGAGACAGAGTTGCTCTGTGTGTAGCCCTGGCTGTCCTGGAATCACTGTAGACCAGCCTAGCCTTGAACTCACAGCGATTCGCCTGCCTTTTCCTGCTGAGTGCTGTGATTAAAGGCATGCACCACCCCCACCCTGCTGAATATTTTTAAAGTTTTAATAGTTATGACAATTGAGTTGCCAATCACTGGCTTCCAGGAGCTGTGATATAAAGGAAATATTTAAGCACAAATAACAAAAGAATTTTTTCCCAAAAGTAGTTGAACATTAAAGACCGATGAAGTACACCTGGAGTCCCATGGCTGGAGGGAAGCTTAGCAGCAGATGCTCCAACTGCCTGCTTCAACTTCTACAGTCACGCCCCAGAATCCAAAGTACGCATCTCTCCACATCCCACTCTGATATTCTGAAGGGAAAATGTTAGTGTTACATAAAAAGAGTCCAGACGTTGTCAGTTGTTTAGGGTGCTGTAAAGGTCAGTGAGAATGTTTCCTTTATCTTACACTTAAACCATCTCAGCCTGTGCAACGAACTCGTCTGGAACCAGGCAGCTGGCTGTTGCGGATGAGAGGCTAGGTGCCAGGCGCTTGATAATTCATTGTGGCTTTTTCCTTCAAACTTCCTATTGCCTTCTTACAGCATCAAGGCCCAGGTTAATCCAGCAAAGCAGTGAGGCAGTCAAAGGCATCCTTGCTAAGCCTGTCTCTACTCCCTCTTCTTCACCACCAAGGCTTGAATCCTCCCAAGGATTCAGCCTCTGCCTTTCCTTCCTTCCTCCTCTTGCTTTCATCTTGGGTCTATAAATCTAGAAACCTACCAGTGTGATGGGTCAGAATGCAATTGCCAAACACAAGACAGCAAAGGCAAGCTTCGTTTCTGCAATGAAACAACTCATTAAGTACTAGTTGGAACTTTACTTTCTTTAGGAGGAATACACAGATTCCCATTCTCCTTTGTTATTCATTTAAGGGCTGTGGCCTTCATTTCGTGTAGCTCATTCATTAAAAAAAGAAAAAAAAAACAGATTATAGTTTAATAAGTAACATTTCATTATGTACTGTTATGTTGAAATTTTAAATATGGTCAAATTTTTTTATTATTTATTCTAGTTAACTACGGCACATACTGGTCTTTCTTCCTTCTTATTGAGAAAGTGCACAAGCATATGCATTTGTTTACAAATATACTGAAGAAGCATTTGGCCTTCAGTCTGAAATGCAAACTATGTTTTTGTCTCTGTATTGGTATTTAATTTTAACGCCCTTCAATAACGCATTGTCCTGGTAAAATAAAATGAAAGAGCTAATCAAATTGCGTTTCCTAAAAAACCAAGAAACACAATTTCATTAACCAAAAACAAGCAGAGCACAATACTTAAGTGATTTTATAAGTAGAACAATCAAGTGCTTGGTACTTTCCGCCTAAGGAGGGAATCCGACTGTGTCCTACAACATGATGAAACTATATTAAGTGAAATAAAATAGTCACAAGATGAAAAAATATTTTATGATTCTATTTATGTGTGTACATAAAAAGTGTCAAACTTTTGGAAATAGGATGTGATGTGGTAGTTGCTAGGAGCTGAAGGAATGGGGAAAGAGAAGCTGCTGTTTCATAGCTATAGAATGTAGCAAACTTCAGTTGTAAAAAAATGAGAAAATTCAAGATATTTTACGTACAACTATGAATGTGGAGTTAACAAAAACTTATCTCAGACCTTTGCTAAAAGTAAGGTTTCATTTTCGATGTTCTTACTACAATTTTAAAAACAGAAATAAAATCATTGTAAAAATGGCTTTATTCCACTCAGGCTACAAATCATAAATATATGATATGATTCCAGATTATAATGAGGCAATATACCGAGGCTGATTCAGGAGCACCTGGCTAAAGCTAGGGCTACCAGAGTCAACAGAAAATGGCTTGCAGCATTCATGTCAAAGAGGGGAATAAAATAAGCCTTCCTTTGCAGCAGATGGAAATTATTTCAGAAAACCACAACCGGTCAAAATGCAGCGAGGAAGTAGTAATGTGGTGGTGCTCATCCTCAACAGCACCACTGCAGCTAAGTCTCAGGGAATGGCTCAGAACAAGGGCAGAAAGACTGTAAGAGGGAGTAGAGCAGGATGTCGGCTGTGAGAGGGTATCTCCTAGCAACGTCGGGGAAGACTCATGCGTGAAGCTCCAACAGCACGGCTGGCTAAAGAAGGCCTGTCAGAGACACTGCAAACCAGCAGATGGGCTAACGTGAAAGGGGGACAGGTCATGGGGTCCCAACCTTAGACAAAGGACTACACTAAGGACTATTGAATCTGAAAAGAATAGTCTTCTCTGGATAAGAATGGCAACCATGTATTTGTTCAGAATAAACATTGAAAGACAAGCAGCACAAGATGGCGCAGGACAGCCAACTCCACAGTGTTGTCTCCTGAAATCAGCAATGCCCTCCACGGCAACAGCAGCAGCAACGATGCTAGAATAAACAAACAAACGAACAAACAAACAATGGAAATCCATGTTTTTGAAAGCTCAGCTGACACGTGGGGCAAGCGTTTGCAAAAGCTCATGTTAACTATGTACAATCTTCCTGTTTGCATTTGAGAACAACAATGTTGTCTTGTGAGTTCATGTATATTATTCTCTACACTTGCTAAGGGTAAAGCTACAGCACTTGTTTTTATAAGATGTCTATGATAATAGCTTGAATACCATGTTAACTATCCACTTATATGTTTTTCTTTTCATTGACAATTTGCTCTCAGTTGTAAGATCACTTTTGTTGTAGTTGTTTGATGCTTTTAGTTCTTAGTGAGGTTGGAAATAGAGATCAGACATGAAGCCTCGGCATTCCCCCAGTGGCTTCGCGCCTAAAAAAGCTTAAGTGCTGATGGCGTCTGAAGCGATCTGCTCTGCTAGGCATCAAGGCAGAGGGTGGTGATACAGATGCAAGGACACATGCTTAAATTTGGAGCAGAAGTCTCAACAAGGGCACAGACTGCACTAACAGTAGGATGGGCATTAGCCATGACATATTTGTCCTTGATGCTCAGAGGTAATAGTCATTGAGTAGATTGCCCTCAAAGTACAAGTATATTTTGAAAACCAACGTGCGTGACCATATGCTCACAGGCAAACTTGTGTCCTTCAGTCTTGGAAACTGCTTCCCCTCCTACTCACACATTTCCTGGCGTGTAAGAACCACGGACTCCTGCTGTTCTGCACCACTTCCACATCTTGCTTTAGCTTCCTACAGCTGGGACCCTGTGTTTGAGTGTGTATGTGGTCTCTAGAGCTGAGGCTCTAAGTTTTCCCACAACCACATTTAAGAAGAACATGATTGTTGTATTGTTTAAGACCCAGAGTGTCTCTTTAAAAATAAGAGAACGGTGACCAAATTGACATTTATTGATGAAACTTCTACAGTGTTGTTATGACAAATTGTGTTCCTTCCAGCACATAATGCTAATGTACTCCATTGACAATAGCCACTTCTCTTAATTTTCCTTCCCATCTTCTCACTCTTCATTTGCTTTCTTTTTCTCACCTACCCACCCTCCCTCCCTCCCTCCTTCCCTCCCTCCCTCCCTTCCTCACTCCCATGTATTCACTTCTTAATTCATTTTTAATATACTCTTCTTTTCCAATGCTTAGCATATTCTGCAGTCACTGCATATTTTTCAGAAGATAAAAATATTATAGTCAGGCATGGAAATGCCTATGATGTCAACAGAAGAGTTACCTTTGTGACTGTCCACTTCGGGCTGTATAGCAAGACACTGTATTGGAAACGTTATTCAAACCACTGCTATAAAATCAATAGCTGAGCATTCAGAAACAAGATGAAATCAATTCGTTTTCTCATGCGACTCCTCTTTAGGCACAGTTCCATACTGGCATTTAATTTTACAGACAATTAGAGAACTCTGAGACCCTGAGAAGAAGAAGGCTGACAAGGCTGAGAGTACAAGATTGGGAAACAATGTGGTGATGTTCCTGGGTTTTCTTTTTATCTCTCAGATAGCACAGGTGTTGAAGGGCCCTAAAGCAGCGAACTGTCAACAGAGATAGAAGGAAAAGGAAAATGATAAACAAATCAGAAAATAAATGCCATCCCTCCCAGCCCGGAGATATTGTGGATCACCGGGGACTCTAACATATTCTGCCCAGCCTGTCCTTCATTCATGCCAGCTCTAAGCCATGCCCTTCTCTGTGTGGAAGCAAAGCCACAGAGAAGCTCCACCCAAGCAGAACCGGAAGTGGAAGTGCTCCATCTGCCCACAGCAGCTACATAGTAAAGACTTGTCTCCTGACTTCCACCTGATGGCAGAAAGAGAATAAGGTCTAAAGCTTTCTTGCCTCATCACAAGGTCTCCTTGTGGCCCCACAGATGCCTCCCATTGGGCTAAACGGGATCCCCAAGAGCAGACAAGCACTGTGAAAGCTCAGGAGTATAAGAATTACACTTCTTAGGAGATTGGAAAACACAGGTTACAGTTGGCATCTGGAGTTCTAGCTACTACTAAAATATAAGACTCCGAAAAGAATCAGCCTATGAAAATAATGAGAATTTCTGAGGAACAAAGTTACTATGTGGAAACCCAGCAGGCTCAACTTAGGAAAAACAATTATCAAATGCCAATATAGAAATAAATTTCATATTGTAGTTTTCTGACAAATGTTTCAAAGTATGTATTCTAACAATGCTTTATAAATCATGTAGAAATTCTCTCAAAATTAAAAATTAGTCTCTGCAAAGAAATAGAATGTACATAAAACACCTAAATGTCATTTCATGGCTAAGAAATAAAATAACAGAAATTATAAGGAAAATTTACTTCTGTAAACTAACATGTACCTACAGCATATACTTACTTTTAAGTATTAAAATATATAAATATAGAAACTTAAGACATATTTTTCACAGTAGCTTAAGGCATATGATGAACAATACATTTTTCAATCATAACATAGGTTACAAACAAAAGCGTGGTAAATGATGGTCTATAAACCTTAAATACTGGACCATTGCCTATGTCAATCTAAGAAAGTTAAAGGTGGAACTAAGTCAAGCTTGTGCCTACCTAGAGTCTGCATGCTACCAGAGGAGAAAGGTAGTCATCAACACAGGTTCAAAACCTTCCATCTATAACGACGACCTGTCTGAAAGATTCACTGGTAGAACAGTGGCACAAAATTAGTGGAGGCAACCAAGTACCACCTCATAGGATTTAAGCTTTGCTCTTGAGATGGAACCTTATGCCAGACCCTGTTTAGGTGGCCAAGAATCTGAGACTAGATAGGTCATGGACCTAGGGAAAAACCACTTGCTCCTGTTGTGTTAAAGAACATAGCAATAAAATGACTCCTAATACCATTCCACAAAACTCATAAGTCAGTGTCTTGCTCAGCCATCATCAGAGAAACTTCTTATTACAGTAGATGGAAAAATACAGTAGAAACACATTCACAGCTGTAAGGCTATGTCCTTAAGTCAATCCCATAGCTCATTATTGCTAAGAAACTCATTCTCAGAACTTTATGGGCATATTAAATAAAACATAATCCACTTGAGTTATATGAGTACAATACCTCATATTAGAGTAGAAATATATATAATGTATGTGAAGAATAATCTTAAATTTGAATTCTATACCAATGTATCAAAATTAAACTTATTTTGCATCAATATATAAAATCTTATACTGGTGAGTTAAAGATAACCTTGTGAGTAACAATTAAGGCCTTAAGTTAAGGAGTAGATTCAATAATCTACTTTTTGTCCTATCATCTCTATGTATTTCTATATTTCCCCTTCTTTCTTTTCAACCTCTATCTCCAAACCTAACAAAGAAAGATAAAGGAAAAGAGAGACAACCCTGAGTCCAACCTCGTTTTCTCTCTAAATAAGACCAATAGTAATAATACTTTGAAAGTGTTATTGCAGGCTGTTTAGGATAAGTAAGTTATACAAGTTAATTGTTAGTTGATCAAATCATGGTCATGTTGATTACTAGACTATTTATATTACAAGAATATACATCCTAGGTTTAACAGATAGATATGATTCTATAGATAGATAAGGTTAAGTAGTTAGATAAAGTCTTCAAAAACCTCAGAGACATACAGAATACGGCATTTAAAGATGTTTTAATTATATTAACGATTTATAAGACAGGTTAATTCCCGGCAACATCCAGCCTACCTCAAAGAAGATGATGAACATCAAAGAACTTCCTTATGGAGATGGCTTCAAATGTAGGAAACCAGCCACTGGCAAAATGCCCTCAATTCTGCCTAAAATAGGTAAGCTTGGATGCAGGCAGAGTTGACAGCCAAACTCTGTCAAGTCAGGGTAAGCAAGTCCTCAATAGTTCCTGCCTCACATATATGTATGTCAGATATACTGGACCAGAAGGCTGAAGATGATGTCCCAATGTTATAGAGAGTTTTGGGTGACTGTTTAGGCAGTAAATGTCTCTGTAATTTTTTTTCACTTTGGAAGCTGCTAACTTCTGCTTTACTCAGGTAATTAATTTTATTCATTCTCAAGTTGAAGATCAGATAGTTTAGTCTTACAATTAAGCTTAGCTGTTTCAGGTTTAAGATGTTTTTAGGTCTAGATAGATGTTTTAAGTTGATAGAGATGAGATATGATACATATTGATTTACATTCAGAATTTTAGACTCACCAAGATAAGAAAGATGTTTTCTTCAAACATCTGCCAAATATAAATAGCCAAAATACTATGAATGTAACATTTATATAATTCCTGATTGTTTCCTGGTTCTTCTTGTTGTATGTAGTTGTGTGTGTGTGTGTGTGTGTGTGTGTGTGTGTGTGTGTGTGTGTGTAAAAGAGAATTAATTAATAAAAAGAATAGGAAGACTCTAGGTGAGAGAACTATGGGAGAATGGAGAAATAGAAGGATCCAGAGGGTCCTAGAAACCTACAAGAAGACCATCACGACGGGCAGATCTGGACCTAGTGGGCTCTGCTCAAACTACTGCACCAACCAAGGACAAACTTTGGACTGAACCCTTAGTCAGATCTAGCCATTGGACAGAACATTCTCCACAGTTGTGTGGAGGGTGGGGACTGACATTGACATGAACTCTGGTGCCCCATATTTGACCATTTCCCCTTGGTGAGGAGGCCTGGTGGCACTTAGAGAAAGAATAGCCAGGTTACCAAGGTGAGACTTGGTAGGCTGTGATCATATGGTGGGAGAGGAGGTCTCCTTCTGTCGCAGACCTAGGGGAGGAGAATAGGGTGAAAGAGGGAGGAAGGTAGGAATGGGAGAAGACAAGCAAGGGGATAACAATTGAGATGTAATCTGAATAAATTAATAAAAAAAAGAAAAAAGAAAAAAGAAAAAACCATAATCCAAGTTTGAGGATGTCCATTGCAGAAAGTAAATTACACACTTTGAATGGAAATGCAAGAGCCACAACTATTTCCAATATTGGGAAATCAATGAAACTTAAAGATAAATACTGATCTATTTTTTATATTAAAGACAATATACTGATTGCCGTTACAGCAAATATACATCCACTAAGGAAATGTAATTAAGATATTGTTGGCATAAAATACACATACTGATAACCAGAATAGAAAGCCCATGACTAGAACCATGCAGATACCTTCCATTTTGTTTTACACTAAAATGCCAAAGCAATTCAAAGATAGAAGGCAAAAATTTTCAACAAAAGCTGCTGAACCTCATGAATAGCAACATGCAAAAGGCTGAACCTCAGCGTTTATCTAACATTAGAACTCAAAACTCCAGGTGTAAGAAACACGACCTTTCTGGTCTCACCAACTGAGAAAAATCTGTGTCCTGCTTGTGGGGGTCATAGTAAAATTAACTGTGTGAATGCAGGCATCATAAAATAAAACTGAGATGGGCTGGAGAGATGGCTCAGAGGTTAAGAGCACTGGACTGTACATCCAGAGGTCCTGAGTTCAATTCCCGGCAACCATATGGTGTCTCACAACCATCTGTAGTGTGATCTGATGCCCTCTTCTGGCCTGCAGGCGCACATGCAGGTAGAACACTGTATACCTAATAATAAATACATAAATAAAAAAAAAATTAACCCTTTGGTCTGGAGAGATGGCTCAGTGGTTAGGAGCACTGACTGCTCTCCCGGAGGTCATGAGTTCAATCCCCAGCAACCACATGGAGGCCCACAGCCATCTATAATGTGATCTGATGCCCTCTTCTGTACATGCAGGCAGAGCGCTGTATACATAATAAAAAAATAAAATAAAATAAAATAAAACTGAGCTATGTCAGGCTAAGACCAATTTCACATTAATTGTCTGGGAGGAATCCCATTGGTAAAAAAAAAATGATACAGATATAGTGTCATAAGCCTTCAGTGCACACAATTGAGAGGTCAAAGCGAGAAGAACTTGTGAGCTCAGAAATCGGGGGGCGGGGAGGGGGGAGGGGAAGCTTAAGCAACACTGTGAGACAGTTTCAAATAATATGTAAAGTTAAAACTAAGGAAATATCTAGGAATACACAGCACATCATTACTTTTATAACATCCCAGTACATTATTATAATGAGATAAGGAGCACTAATGTTCCCACCCTGGCTTTTTCCCCCGTTTATTTACTGGGACAGTTGCACAGCTGTCCAAACCAAACTGCTTTGGGACATCCACTACTTGATAATAAAAAGAGACAAAGAAAGGGGAAAATCCCAATGACTGACATTGCATTTCTTTTTTTTTCTTTTTTTTTTTCTTTTTTTTTTTAATAAATGGAACTCTTAACCCAAGAACTCATGGCTTATTTCTCTTATTATTAAATAAAAATTTCCCAGGGGGATTAGGTAATTCTACAGGAATATTTCAATGCCATAGGAGAGACAGACATGGGTAAGATAGACTAGGAAACTGAAATGGTCTCCCGGTTTTGTCTGTCTTTCCCAGGACACCCTGCCTATGGGTCACTCTTGATGGGTATTGAATGATGACGCTGAATCAATTTAGCACTTGCATTAACTATGGAGAGTTAGTTGTGAGAGTGAGAGTGAGATGGCTCTTTTCAAACTGAACGTGAAATTTGTGGAAACAAGGCAATACGATATCCTTTTAAAATGAGTCGGAAAGCAAGCAGAGCAGCCTCAGTGTGATATTAAGTATAACGTACATAACATTGACTTTGGGACTCAAATAAATAACTGCTTTAACTTTTAAGCTTTCCTAATGGCGTTTTGGCTCATTTCTGCCAGGAAACAGATAGTAAGAAGCTGGAGGGCTAGACTGATTAGGAAGGATTCATCGGACTTGAAGAAGGGATTTGCTTTCAGTAAGTCATCCTTTCTCACAAGGGCTTGCAATTCAGGTCAGGTGGTCCGTGTCCAAATTGCACAGAGGCTGAGCACCACAAGAGGAACGGCACACCGGAAAGGGAATTGCACAGTGAGCTAGGCAGAATCTATCCGTCTGAAACGCGTAACCCAAGAGGGGAATCGCCTTAGGACCTGCAATTTAGATGCTAAAAAGGGAGATCCTCCCTAGAACTTAATGGGATATCTTGGTCTGGAAGTTCCAGAAAAGCAGTTGTAGCTCTAACTTTATGCTAACACCGACTTTCTGAGTTATGGTTCCTGGACGAGCAGTGATACTGTTCCTGAGATAAATGTTTGGCATCTGGGCTGCTGGTTCTTAATTGTGGCTTCGGTGAAACTCACCGTTAGAGTTTTAAGCGTATCGATCAAACTGACAATGGAAAATGAGTGGGAGCAGACCCTGAGAGGGGAACGTTGTGAATCACAGGAAGCGTTACTAGAACCGGAAAAGGCGAGTTTATTGGAAAATTAGTCTAATTCATGTTTTACTCCTGTCAACATCCCCTAAGTTATTGTGCAAAAGATTCTTCTCAAGAAGTCTCTGTTGTTTTTCATGTTTTGCTCTCATTCAGTTCACACATGGCTCCTACAGGGAACTGACAGGCCGAGAAAGTAAAGCATTAGCAGTCCTACTTCATGTCACACAAAAATGAAAAATACTTAAAAAAAATATATATGTATATACACACACATACACCTTTTATGGCTTTCCAAAAGAAATGTTCTCATAGTTGTTATAAAGAAATACTCTCCATCTTAAGTCTTTTTAGTAAATGGCAAAATTAAATTCTCAATTAAGTAATTCATTCAAGGTTGTTGATGTACTAGGTGGTTGAATTCAGACTGGATTTGAATTTCTTTTTATTCCAGAGTGTTTTCTGTGCATTGCCATGCATTGTGCAGCAAGTAAGCTAATTAAAAATCTCCTGTTACCGGGAAAAACCAAACTCTTTCATGAAATATGCCTCTCTTACCTAATACTGGCCTTTAACTGTAGAACATACACAGAGAGACTTAACATCTAAAATGCTAGTCATTTGGGTATTACGATTAGAGCATTTTTAAAATAGAAATCTGTGTGTGCTACCATATCCATTCTTTGTCTGAAATTGTCAATAAATATTTTAGAAATGTTTAAATATTAAGGAAGGACATATCGGGGGCTGGAGAGATGGATTAGCAGTTAGCACTGACTGCTCTTCCAGAGGACCTGGGTTCAAATCCCAGCACCCAGATGGCAGCAAACAACCATCTGTAGCTTCATGATCTCATACCCTCACACAGACACACATGGAGGCAAAACACCAAGGCACATAAAATAAAAATCAATAAATGCTTTTTTAAAAAGAAAGAAACGACATATTTCTTCATATAGTTAGCATATATGGTGCTTTCTACTCTTCTGTATATATTCACATTTTTATGTCACTTTTTCATATGCCTAATGTATTTTATGTTTCTTATATAGGGTGGGTCTGAAAAAAATCACTTCCACACTAAAAATTCCTTTAGTTGTCATTTTGAAGATTGTTTGCTGCATCTAGAAATCAAGGCTAATTTGCCTTTTTATAAAGTGCTTTAAAGTTGTCCCACCAACTTAACAATAATAACAAAAATCCTATAGTCATTTCATTTGCTTTTCTACATGTAACATTCTTTTTTCTTTTGACACTTGCTTATGTATTTTATTTTTACTAATGGTCTTGGATAAAGTTAAGTAATTATGGTATGCAGTGGTAATTTCATTCATGTTTCTTGTGTTAGGGCAGTTCTCAATCTGTGGGTCACAACTCCTTTGAGGGGTCACCTAAGACCATCAGAAAACATATATATTTACACTATGGCTCATAACAGTAGCAAAATTACAGTTATGAAGTAGGTAGCATTGAAAATAATTTTATGATTGGAGGTCACCACAACATGAGGATCTTTTTTTACGTGTCACTACATTGGGAAGCTTGAGAAATTTTTGGATTTATAATTAAATTTCAACCTTGAGGGTCTTTGTCAGTACTCCCTTGCTTGTTTGTTTGCTTGCTTTCCCCGACTTGTCTCATTGTCTTTTACTCAGGAACTCCATTTAGAAGGGTACCAAGTTGTAAGACCTTGTGTCTCAGTTCACTGTAGAGGGAGTTTTGGTTTCTTTAAGAACTCGGTTGTTATGTAAACGTGCTTTTCTTTTAATCCTAGGTGTAAGATATTAGACTGCTTTTAGTTTATCCACCGCTGAGAACTGCCTCCTGCAGCTCAGAGAGGGGTGTGGTCTTTGCCATCTGAGGTTGGTTTAATTCTGAGGACTGGGAGAGCTGGGGTGGGGGCCTTAGGCGGTGAGGCTGGGAGGAGACAGACAAGAAAGAAGAAGGCTGCTGGTTCTGGGGGTCATGTATTGGTACCCCACTTTTCGTTGTTGCCAGTTTGTATTACATCGACAGTGTGTGAATTTAGTTCTTTTCATTCCTTCTGCCATGATGGGTTTGCCCTACTTTAGGTTCTTATAGATTTTGCGTATTATGTTCTTTTGGTGTGTGTGTGTGTTTATATTTTGATTTCCTTTGTAATTATACTTGAGAAATTATGGCTCATTCAGAAATTCTATGTTTAACACTTTGAGGAAATGATACATTGTTTTTTTTCCTTTGATAAAATTATTTATTTTTATTTTATGTGCCTGCACGTATACCCACATGAGGGTGTCAGATTGGAGTTACAGACAGTTGTAAACTGCCATGTGGGTGCTGGGAATCGAACCTGTGTCCTCTCGAAGAGAAGTCAGTGGTCTTAACCACTGAGCCATCTCTCCAGCCCTGCTACATTGTATTTTTCAAAGCACATGTTTCATTTTACATTCCCAACAGCAACATGAGGGTTCCCCTTTGCCACATCAGTACAGCATTTTGCTTTCTGTCAATTCTGTTCTTTCTTTGGAACATTCAGATAGATGTCCTTACGACTGCTGGTCTGCTGTCTTCACATACACTTCAGTTCTCATCAGTGACTTCTTTTTCTAGTAGTAAATTTTCCTTTAGTCACGCCTGGTAATGACTGAGTGAAGATCAGAAATTGTAAGATGAGCCTGTTGGAGGACCTTGCTGTTTGAGGTTTGCAGTCCTCCTGTTCCTGACAGCCTTTCTGAGCTTGGCTCAGCAGGGCCTCCAACTCTCTGCCTGACCTCATCTGGAGAGTATCTTTAGGCACAGAAGCCTCTAACCATATATGGTATATGGCCTTTGACACAGTTCCCTGCTAGCTGTCCCCTCTCTGAGCCGACAGGATAATTAACTGATCTGTTCCCTTTCACATGACAGTACTGTGCCTGTGACACAGTTCCCTGCTAGCTCTCCCCTCTCTGAGCCGACAGGATAATTAACTGTTCTGTTCCCTTTCACGTGATAGTACTGTGCTGCCTTAACCAAATAAATATACACCTATCCTGTGAATGCCCCACACACTCCCCAAGAACTATATAACCTTTGTTCACCACGAAGAGAGTTGAGCTGTGTCACAGAAACGGTGCCTAGTGGTAGTGGTGGTGGGGTGTCATTAGTTGTACTTACAAGCCATCTGAAACCCCAGATCATCGCTTCTGCTCCCTTGTTCCTGAGGACCAGTTGGGCCAAAGGCCCCGGGAACGAGGCAGAGTCACATGAACCTGTTGCTTGGCGACTTTTGCGGTTTAGTCCGTCTCATATTAAGATGATTGCTAAATCTCATTCCTTTAATCTACTAGGTAGAACCACAGCAGCGCACAGTCTAGGGCAATGCTTCTCAGTGGTTTATCGACTCACCACAGAACATGCATTTTTCAATCCCAATTTGTAAAAACGGTAACTAATATCATTCTGCTTTCATCTCCAAGCATCTTTAAATAACACAACAACAACAACAACAAAACCCGTGAAATGTCCTTAGATGTTGCTCAGGATTTAGCTGAGTATTTCAGAAAGCTACATGCCCCGGGTTCTCTAGAAGTAGCCTTTTTTTTTTTTTAAATCCCTCTTTACTCTGTTGATGGTACCCTCCTCAGTTTCAGTTCTTATCCACACAGGAGCCTGACAGAGCTGGTTCTGCTGGTGTCTCTGATAACGTCTTTAAAAAAACACAATGTTTTGAATTCCTACTGTTTATTTATAAGAAAAGTATTCTTCAGCGTCCTGGAGGAGAGCCCCACTTTCTTTCTTTGGCAGCAGTAAAATTTAAAAAAGAAAGTGTGAAAACTGCCAGAGAGACAACGTAAACAATAGCCCTTTCTCCCTGGCCACGCCTCTGACCTTCAGCTGCCAGTACTTCCTACCGCGCAGGCGCAAAACTTGCGGCCCCGGCCACAGGACCCCACACGCGTCTGCGCGTGCGTCAAGGGGCCGGCTCTGAGTCGGGACCAGCCAATGAGAAGCGTCAGTGTTCTTTAAGAGTCCCGCCCGCCGGCCCAGAAGCCAGTTGCTTGCCTAGGCGCGCAGTCTGGAGGAATCCAAACCCGCCGAGAGCAGCGGAGCGATGGCATCCTCAGAGAATCTGAATGCTAAGACCGAAGAGTGAGTGTGGAAGGCGGGCGGCTGGGGTGGTGGCGGCGGCGGCGGCGGCGGCGAAGGGACGGTGTTACCCTAATTCAGCAGTGCGGCCCCTGAGAGACCGTGCCACCCTAACTCAGGATCGAGGCCCCTGAGGAAGGGTGTCGCCTTAACTCCGGAGTGCGGCCCTGGGTGACCTTCCACCCTAACTCAGGAGCGCGACTTCGGAAGGCTGATGTCACCTCAGTTCAGGGGTGCCGATTCTGAGGCTCTGTGACAAGCCGTCTCTGGAGTGCTGCCTATTAGGGACCCTGTGCTCCTCTGCTCCGGGCATATGGCTTCGGAAGGACTTTTTTTCTCTCTCTCTTTTTCAAGAGTGCTACCTCTGGATGGCTGTTTGTAGGTCGGCCACCTTGTGTCAGGTGCTGCCTTTGAGGGACGGTCCCCACCCATCCCGAGCCCCGGAGTGTATTCTAAAAGAGTTTTACATTACAGTTTGTTCTAAACAGCCCTTCGCCATTCTAGGAGACTTACTTAATTTCTGTCACAACATTCCCTCCCCCCCCCCCCCGCCGCCCCCTTTGGTGTCTTTTATACTTATCTCTTTGCCCTAATGGGTTGTTCCAGCTAATCAGGAAAGTCTCCTCATCATCAGGTGTTCTGAGCTGAGCCCTTGCCCCGGTGACTTCCAAGGCTCACCTGAGTTTTGTCTTTTTTTTTTTTTTTTTTTTCGAGGCAGGGTTTCTCTGTGTAGCCTTGGCTGTCCTGGACTCACTTTGTAGACCAGGCTGGCCTCGAACTTACAGCGATCCTCCTGCCTCTGCCTCCCGAGTGCTGGGATTAAAGGCGTGCGCTACCACCTCCCGGCTGAATTTTGTCTTTTATGTGTCTGTAACTATGACTCTGGCTACTACTTTCAGACCGGCTCAATCCAGCACTTCCTATCTGAAAGTTTAGCCACCGGCTCGCTTGTGCTTTTACAGGGTCATGGCGGAGGTAGAAGGCGTTCTGGAGCCTGTAGGCTTACAGGAAGAAGCGGAGCAGCCAGCCCGGATCCTGGAGGAGTTTGTGAAGGTATGTCCACGGTGCTTTGACCCACCTTTTTGGAAGATGGGGGTCTGGTCTTGGGATGGCCTATTGAGATAAGTGGGCGGCGGCTACGGTCGGAAGACCAAAATGGAGGGCAATCTGGGTCAGAAGGTAAAGGACAGTTTCCGCTTCTGTCTCTTGCTCTAAACAGAACTCTCGGAAGAAAGACAAGCTGCTTTGTAGCCAGCTTCAGGTCTTGAATTTCTTACAGACTTATGTGGCTCAGGAGGATACCGCCCAGAGCCCAGACAATTTGGTTTCCGAAGAAACGAGCCGTGAGTAGTTCTTGGGTTTGTGGTAGGGTCTGGCCGGCACGGTGGAAGAGGAAAGAGGTGACTTCTGCCTGTCTAGCTAATGGGAAGGCTGTGGGGGGCCGTGCGCTGTAGAGGGCAGGCCGCAGGCGTCCTTACTTAATGCTCTCGTTGTCTGGCTCACTGTAGGACAGAAGGCAACTGAACTTAAGGAGGAGTGGAAGAAGCTGAAGGACGTTTACCTGCAGCACATGGAAATGCTAAAGTGTGGCTTCACCAAGGCCTTACCCCAGGTTGCAGAGATCCAAAGGAAGTACTCAGAGCTCCGCGAGGCGGTGGAGCAACTCCAGGCTAAGGTACACCTAGAAAAAACTTGAGGGAATGAAGGACTGGGCAGGAGTGGGGAGGGGGGGGGGAGTGGAGGTAGGGGGGAGGGCCAGGATGGAGTAAGCTGGGCTCCTGATGCAATCTCCAAAAATCGAAACCTAAGAAGGTCAGTCATTTTTTTTTTCTCCCTGCAGAAGCAAATCCTTGTGGAGAAACACGAAGCAGCTCAGAAGCACTGGCAGCTGCAGCAGGTGGGTTCTTCACTTTGCCCAAGGCTCTTGTCTGCCCTCCCTTGAGGTGATGTGGTAACTCTTTCTGTCCTCTGAGCAGGGGAGCTGGGAGGGATGGCTCCAAGATGGCAGGCAGCGTTGTATGAGTCAACGCTCTGCACTCTCCCCTCACCCCCACCCCGCCCTGCCCCGCCCCGCCCATCAGAAGCGTATAAAGAGCCTGGAAGAGATTGCTGCCGAGATAAAGGGCCATCAGAAGAGAGCTCGGCAGAAGCTTGACGGGTCGCATCAGGAGCTCGAAACCTTGAGGCAGCAAGCAGGCCTGGAACTAGAGAAGCTCAAGAAGTGAGTGAGGCCGCGTCCTGGCTTGAATGAAGTCTCAGGCGAGTCTGCCCGAGGCTCCCGTCATCTCCCACCATCCTTGTCCTTTTAGGAACCAGACCTACCTCCAGCTGCTGTATGCCCTGCAGAATAAGCTAGCGGTCTCCGAGGACAAAGACAAGGAAGAGGACAAAGACGAGGACGAAGATGAGGACGAGGACGAAGATAGCACAGCACTTCCTCCTCCACCTGAATCTCTTTAAAGGTGAGCCCGAGTCAGAGTCAGCTGACCAGTCTGGGGGGGCAGAGAAGACAGGGAAGCCCTGGGGAGGCGGTGGTGTGTCCTTCAGAGTGAGTTAGAGTTGACTTGGCAGAGGGAAAGAGAAGCTGGCAACTCGGTCTCACTCATCACTCACATTATACGTTATGGCCAAAGGCCCACGGCTTCAAGCGACGATGGCGGCTTTCTGGGCCATAGCAGTAAGCACAGAGATTCTCCAGCAGGTAAATGCCAACTCAGCGTTTGGTGTCCTTGAACTGCAAAGGACTCTGAACTCTTAAATCTGAGCGAGTGGGAAGGTGGGAAGAACAGGTTTGTAAGATCTTCCGTTGTTTGTGAAAAAGTAATGGTCCTAAGTGCTAGGAGACCCCCGTTCCCCTCCCCCCCATCCCCCTGAACAGCAGTTCCCCTTTGGATCTGATTAGGCACAAGCCACACCCACACACCTGTTTTCACAGAGCGATCCTTTATCAAGCAGGGAAAGCCCAGTTGCTGCTTTCTGACTCAGGCAGCAAAACAGCAGCAAATGACTTTCAGGTGTAACATTTAAGAAGAGAAAATGGGGAGGTTTGTGTGAGGGCTAGGGTGGGCAGGGCATGTTTAGATTGGGCATGTTAAATGGGTGAACCAAAGAGGGCTTTCGATTCCTAGACTTCAGTACTTGGGTGGCTGGACCTTGGCAGTCAGCCTCAGGAGGAGGCGTTGACCTCATAGGGGAATAGACGTAATCTCATGGTTTTGAAGCAAGGTAGAGGCAGTGGAGAAGAGCAAGGCCTGCCAGAGCCATGCTGGCCAGAGTCCCTTCATTTAAGTATATTTTAATTTTTTTAGAGAATGCCATTGTAATAAATGCTATTTTTTTTTAAAATTTAGATAGGAACAACATTTGTAACTTCAATGTGGACTTTGTCTAATGGTTCCTATGGGTTTGGATTATTTATTTTAGAATTGTGTAACTTTTGGTTTCTATTGGATTGTGTTCTTTTTTTCCACTTACATCGTTAATGTAATTGGTTTTTTGAGGTCTCAGTGAAGTGTGTCCACATTTTCAACTATTACCTTTAATTTACTTATTTTTCATCATACGGTTCTTCTGTGTCAGTCCTGTAGCATAGCATTATGTACTTGCCCACTTTATGTCTACACACATGCCTTTGACTTGAAGTACAGCAGTTTTGACACTAATGTAAGCTTGCCAGCTCTCTTCACTTAGCTTTTCCTGCCTATCCTTTTTCCTCGATTTCCATTTTTAGTTTCGGCCTTTTTAAATTCTTATATTTGTCACTTGCACACAACATTTTTAGGGCTACCTTTTAACAAATCGGATTCAGTAATACTTATCTTTAAGATTTTAATTGTCAGTTCTGTTTAAAAAAAAGAATTTTATGTTTTGCCATTTTTACTATAATTTCTATTTTTAAAATTTTCTTCGTGCCTTCATTTTAATGTATGTTTTGTTGTTATTCCTTTCATTCTTTTCCTTGATTAAATGCTCTTCTCTGTAAGCTCAGCTATCATTAGCCTAAAGTTGTATGTAAGGAAATATTGATCCTTTTCTTAGACACAGAATGAACCCTGGAAGGCATTACCATTGATATATCATTCCACCTTTGATAAAAATGTTCATCATACCATTTCTAGCCTGCTTATAGCCTCACATATTAAAACTTTAGTCATTCAGTGCTATATTCATACCTAGGTATGGACTTAGCATTTTCTCTACCTTGATTTCACATTTTCTTTCCTATAGAGTAACTTCATCATAAGGAAATGTTTCATAATATCCTTGAGAGTTTGTCCCATTACTTTTTTTTCTTTTTTATTAATTTATTCATATTACATCTTGATTGTTAGCCCTTCCCGTTTCCTCCCATTCCTCCCTCCCTCCCACTTCCCCCCTTCTCCCCTCCCCTATGTCTGTGATTGAGGGAGACCTCCTCCCCCTATATATGCTCTTAGAATATTGAGTCTCTTCTGGTAACTTGCTATCCTTCCTCTGAGTGCTGAGAGTAGCATGGAAGAATGGGGAAATAGTAGGATCCACAGGGTCCTGGAAACCTACAAGAACTTTATGACAGGCGGGTCTGGGCCCTGGGGTCCTCAAACTAAAGCATCAGCCAAGGAGAATATAGGCAGTGAACTTCGAACCCCTACCAAGACCTAGCCGATGAACATGATATTCTCCACCGTTGAGTGGAGAACGAACATGATATTCTCCACCGTTGAATGGAGAGTGAGACCTGACTCTCACACGAACTCTGGTGCCCCTTTTCTGACCACGTCCCCTGGATGGGGAGGCCTGGCGGCACCCATTACCTTTCTATTGCTGTGAAGACACATTGCAACCAAAGCAGCTTATAAAAGAAAGCATTTAACTTAGGGCTTCCTAATGGTTTCAGAGGGTTATTAGTTCATGACCAATTTGGCAGGGAGCGTGAGAGCAGGCAGGCAGGCAGGCAGGCAGGCAGGCAGGTAGGGATGTTGCTGGAGCAGTAGCTGAGAGCTTACATCTGCTTCATAAGCAGCAGGCAGAGAGAGGAGAGACAGGATCCTGGCCTGGGCTTCAGAAACCTCCCACTCTACTTCCAGTGTCACATCTCCAAAAGGCCACACGCTCTGATCCTTCCAAAACAGTTCCACCATCTAGGGACCAGATATTTCACATATCTAAGCCAACGGTGTCCATTCTCAGTCAAACCACCACAGAGTACAAAGACTGTATAGCATGAAAATATTATTTTGTTTCGTTCTCAAGGTATTCCCTTACACTTTTCTGACTCATCGTTTCCTGTGAGAAATCAGCTACATATTTCAAAGCTTTTTCTGTGGTATCATTTTCTGTGTTTTAGCTTTATCAAAGTAAAATAGAAAAACAGTATTAAGATATACAACATGTTTTGATATATGTATGTGCTGTAAAATGATTAAACCAAACCTAGTAATATGTATTACTTCACATACTTTCTGCACTGAGACTACCCAAGATCCACTAACTTAACAGTGTTCAAGAATACAATAAATCACCTTGTCACCGTGCTATACAGCAGATTGCCAGAACCCATTCACGGGTTCATATCTCACTGGCTGCTCATAGAATGTTTTCTACTATGTTGTTTTATTGTGCTGGGAATAGTTTGGGCTTTACTTTTACTTACAGTTAATTGAGCAAGTACCAGCCCCTCAACAGTTCTAGAATATTCTCAGCCTTGTACCTTTAAAGTGTACTCTGTTGTGTTATTCTAAAGGAGCAATTAGATCTGTTACTTTTTTTACCATTTTTATTTTTAAAAGTTGTATTATTCTTTCTACCTTAAATTTTAGTTTTCTTAACTGTCATTGTACTTATATGTTGCTATCCATGATCAGTCATCTGTTTTTTTTTTTTAATTTTTATTTCCAGATGTATTAGAGCCCAGTATACTGTGTTTGTTTATCTTAAGAATGATGCACAGATGTTTTGTCTTCTTTGTTGGCTAGGTTACTGGTTTACAACTCCAGCACACTGGCACACTGCCTATTTGCATGCCCCCATTTGTTTATATTTGAATAGTCTTACTGTGAGCTCTCCATTTCTAGACCTTTGTTTTTGGCAATACTTTGTGCCTCATTTATAGTTGAAAGGGTTCTCTGCCAGTGGCTCGTGACTTACAAGTTACACACTTGTAAAAATTTTACATTGCTTATTTTTGTTATTCTTTATATCTGTATGCTATCCTAGCTTACAGTTTTGCTATCCATATTTTTTCCTCTTTCTCATTAGTATTTCCTTAAGGGCTTTTGTGTCTGTTCTATTTGTCTTAACACACTCTAGCGTTAGTCTGAGGGTACAGATAATGCTTAGTACTCACAAGGCTCCACATTTAATCCACAGCTCCACAAAAGAGCAAACATGACAGAATACTTCAGATTTTGCCCCCCCCCCTTTTTTTTAAAACCTCAGTCAAATCTTATATTTTGTTGTTTCCATACTTGTGGCATATATTTTTAATATTTGTATAATTTAGAAAATACTTGGTAGATGAAAAACAAATGCACTTCCTTTGCTTTATAGGATTGTATATTTTGTTGAGGCATTGTTAGTTTATAAATTTGTTCTTCCAAACTTAGTTACCCAAAAGGTATACTAAATTATCAATCATAGCATTTAAAGTTCCTGCTAACTCTGAGAATGGGAAGACCTTGTTTTATACACTGTTAGTCCTTTCCCATCTTAGCCTTTCTGAGATGAATACATTTTATCTCTATCTTACAGAATTTATCTAACTTGCATTAAAATGTCTCTACTTGCCACTCTTTGTGTCTTTTTTATGCATAGTTTTGAAATACTCGTGGAGTGTGAAATTGAATACATTGATTTAATCATTATTCTTAGCCCAGGCTTTGAGTGACCCGTTTGATACTTAGATTGTTGGGCTCTGAAAAACTTGCTGTTAGGATTCTTAGTCTATTAACTAACAAACATGATTCATTGAAACATTTTGTACTAGAAGCAACATCTGTTTTGAAGACTTTTTCAAAAAGTTTTTTTTTTTGAGAAACATAAATTATCCTACTTTAGTTGAATTAATAACAAAGTCTTTGAAAACACTTTTTTTTTTTTTTTTGGATACATGGTCTCTTACTTTGTAGTCCCGATTGTCTTGGATTCATGTCTTCCTGGATCAGCCTACATCTTGTTAAAGAATCTTTCCCTGAAATCTGTATTATAGAAAGATTGGTGCCATACTTATATATATATCTAAGCATGAAATTATGACATGGAATTTAACTAGTCAAGAAGTTACTGTACTAAAATTTTTCAGATGCTTTTAACATTAAAGTGGTAGCCTAAAATAGTCTATTTAATTAAGCATAGTATTGTCTCTCAGTCTTCGTTTTAGTAACTCTGTGAATGTAAAGAGTAGACATGCTGTTTCTAATTTGAAAATCTCTCTTCATAATGATAGCCACAGTGCCTATTTTCAACATGCCATGTACAATATGAGAGGAAATATGACTAGAAAGAAATGTTAAGTTCAGAATATGAATTCAACCACAGAGACACATAAAATGAACATATATGTATGTGTTTGCACACAGTTGCACTCGCAGTGGGCAGGGAACCAGAAAAGGTGGACAAGGGCATGACTACTTGCTAGATCCTAGGTTTCTGTTTTCAGATACAAATCCAGCCAGTAGCCATTTGTTCTGCAAATTCCTCTGTAAAACATCATATATAATGTTGTCATCATAAATAAATGTATACTCTGAATTGTCATGTAGTTATACATGAAAAGTACTTGGGAAATATTCATTATATAATATTAAGGGAAGACTTCCTAGAGAGCTGGAGGGTTTTAGCTCAATCTCAAACATGTAATCACTCATAGGCAAATATCAAATATTCACAGTGTGTGATGACCTAAGTCCTGAGCATGGAAAACAGTGGTGTTGCACTCCTAGTCTTAACGTTTAGAAATGCGAAGAAAAAAAAAATCAGAAAAACATTCTATTCAGAAATGATAATACGTTCTACCACTTAAGTCTTAAGGAACTATTTTGTGTTTGGGTCCAGCCCCTGGTGAGGGCAGGGCTTGAAGTGGGTGGATGGCACAGCAGCGGAGGAAGAAGCAGACACGGGGCACCATTTCATTTTGTTTCATGAGAAATGGGACAGAGAGGAGGGACATCTTGGGATGGCTTGACCTGCTCTGACAACCTGAGTCTCTCACAGGCTTTATGTATATACAAAATCATTTCCTCAAAAACTGTAGTCATTTATTACGCAGCCTTTTAGAATACATTTTTTTCTAAAATGTTCCTTGATTACATAAATATGTTGAAATAAAAGAAACAAAGCGAGCAAACAGCAAATTATGAGAACTAAAACTTAGACTTATAATAAAGTCAGTTTTCTTTTAATCCACTGTCTTCTTCCTTCAGATTGCAGGAGTAAAAAGCCTTGTGGTTACAGAAGTGCTAGACAGGATGACTGTTAGAGTTGGATCCTGTTTCATTCAGTTTGGCCCAGAATTAAGAGATCAGAAGTTATTTCTCTCTACCTGTTACATCAAACTTGTATTTCTACCGAAGTCCAATCTCTCTGACCGTTGCTTAATTCTTCCTTTCCTTTCTCTGTTTTTTCTTTTATATGACACAAGATCACCGTCCTGTGCTTTAACTCCTAAATACTGTAGAGCCTTTTGCTTAAGCAAAGGCAGCCTGGTCTTTGTTTTATGGTATCTGAAAAGTCCCGATCTAACATCTGTTCAGAAAGGCAGGCGCTTCACTGAGCCAAATGCTTTCCTCTGTGTCTTTGTCATGAACCCTTGTTTCAATGTGCTCCCTATCGTTATTCCAATTTTGTAAAGGATTAAAGAACATCAGGATTTCTAAAACTGCTTCCTTTGCCTTCAGGAAGGTACCAAGGTTTGTATAATCAAAATCTTCCTGTTCATACAAGTTCCTTATTTCTGAAGCTGGATGTGAAAACCTAATGATCCAGTTATGTTTGTCAACTTCTAGAATTTCCCTAAGTTTTCCTTCTTTAATAGTTTTCCTCTCTCATGCTTGCTGTTATCACTTATTAATAATCTAAATGTGTGTCGAATAAGTTCTTTGAAAGACTCAACTTTCTGCATAGCTCCATTAATTTCTCCATTAGTTTTATTCTTGTTAACACCAGCTTTTGTTACATTATCCCTTCTCTGGCTTTCAGTGAGAGGCCTTTAACAGTAAGGTATATAAATACAAGCAATGTTGTATAGCAGATTTCCAGCAAGGGCAGTGAAGGATCAGTCCAGGTCACTCGAGCACTGGAACTTTGTCAAACAGCACCTTCAGGACACTTGACACTGCCAGTTTTGGCCACATCAATGATTTCATTTCTCAGGCTGAAGAAACATCAGAAATGGAATACTGCAGTGAGGGTTGAATACAGTCAGGAATACTAGGACTATAGGAATATTGAAGCAAGCAGGGCTTACAGTACAGTAGAGGAAGTAGAGAGTCTTAGGGCTTGTACCCTCATGGCCATATAGGGTACAGAATTTTCACTCAGAATATATAGAACCTGTTGAAGAAGTTTCTTTCTTTGGCACACAATCTTCAATTACATTTTAGCTCAGGGAAATCATGCCACCAGTGTTGCAGTTCTTGGCAGAATGTGCATCAGAAGAAAAAAATTCAAGTGCTTCCATCCGTATTGCTTTTGGGGAGTGGGTAATGACAGTAGCTAAAAAGCAAAATCCACTTCAGGCAATTAGATACTACATGAAAGCAACATCAGAGAGGCATCAAGATGGAGCCTCCTCTTTTGGAATGTTGCTGTGTTGAAAAGCCTACTTTAAAAGAGTGCAGTGTAAGTGAGCTACAGTACACTATATTCGGTGATAATGACTAAGGTAGTTGAATGACTCTTGTATTCCTAGATGGTAGTCGTTATGAATTTAAAAAGAAAGATACCTCTGGAAAATAAGGAAGCACGTGCTTCTACAGCAAATACTTCATGGTACTAATCACTAAGGGCGAGTGGATGTTGGAAATCATTTTCAGCAAAGCGAAATCATTCGTTGTAACTGAGTAATGATAGTCTGCTTTACCTGTAGGGGCTGATTGAATATATGAAAGGAAAAGAACCCCCATCTGTATAGAAACATTAGCTAAGAGCTGTACTTGCATACTATGTAACAATGAGTGTGGCTTGTCAGTTTGTCTAACAACTTTAATATTTAGGTTCGACAGTATCCTTAGATTCCTAAAATTTAAAGCTAAGAGGAAATATCAAGTGCCTCTGTCATCCTCGGTGCTAGAGATAGGCTGCTTTAATTGTTTTGACAAATTAGTTAAACATTTCCTTCAGTGGTATCAAGGCGATGCCTCAGTTGATAATGTGCTTAGTGTGCAAGCTTGAGGACAAGAATTCAGTCCCTTTCACCTATTTTCAAACAAGCTGAGGGTGACCTCAGTTCCTGTTGTAGCGGTGAAGACAGGCATATACCTTGGGCTCTGAATCCACAAGCTGCAGGTTCAGTAAGACACTCTCTCCCCCAGACAGAATGGGCACCACCTGAGGAATGACTCCGAAGGCTGTTCTCTGAGATCCTCAGACATGCATACACATATGCATGCACACCAACACATACACGTACATCCACATGCATACACAATATATGCATATACATTACTTAAGGGAACAGTTGTTACCATTAGAGGTTTTTTTTTTTTTTTGTAATTTTTTTTGTAATGTTTGTTTTTTTTAACCATTAGCTTTTTCACAATCGCTGAGATACTTAGGAACTAATTCACTACCTTAATTATGCTGGGTGGTGACTGAAAAAGTAAGTGTTACTAGAAAAATGTGTCACAGCAAGAAAAAGAAGACTAGTTAATGGGTAATTTTTACTAAGCATCATTGTCAATAGTTTGCTGCTCTTGTGCCTCAGATTAACAAGTTGAAGGAACCCAAATCTGGGCTTCTGACTTCAGAAGTTTCGGTCGCGTTCAATTGTTTTAATGCTTTGGAGAATGTGAGAGGGTTTCTGGACTGCAAATGCTTATATCATTGCAGAAAGGTCTAAATGGAAGAGAGTGTCTCACCTCATAGCATCCAGGAGTGGGAGGGTGCGTATATGTCTGTGTGTGTGTGCTCATGCCTGCCAACACAGAGATACCCTTTAAGGCATACTCCCAGTGAGGCACTTCCTTCCTCCACCTAGGACCCAGCTCTCAATGCGTTTAGCTGGATTAATCCGTTGGTAAACGCAAAGCTCTCATGATCCAGTCACTGCTCCATCCCCAGTTCCATACTAGGCCTTCAGCACTTGAGGCCTTTTGTGGCCTCCTTCATATCTAATGCATAACAATCACTGTAGATTGTGGATCTTCTGAGGAAAGTTTAGCAGTGAAGTTTTCTATGTCCAAAGTATTACTTTTCCATAAAATACAAACATGTTTACCATGCTTTCTGTATTTAATACTGCTTTGTAATTTTAGTTTATTAAGCTGGTGCATTTTGTTTTCTCTGGGTTTCTAGAGTCTAATATGGAAGAATTTTATAAATGTACAAAATTATGTATTCATGTAGATTATGTGTGAACTGTCAGGTCTTTTGTTATTATTTTGTTTTTTCTTAATCTATTCTGCTTTGCTTTAAAGGGACTCGTTTCAGTCGTGAAGACCCCTGGAAGCTACAGAAATCTTGACTAACTTTGGAGTCTTGATTGCTATCAACAGTTTACTATATTTCTTTTTTACTGGGTTTCATATTCATTTGTTTACAAAGCTAAATGACGGCCTGGTTCAGTTTTTAATTTTGTGTCAGGAGCAGTGGTTACGGTGTATTTCAAGAGATGTTTGCATCTCCAAAGTTTTTCTCAATATCATTAAAGTTTTTTGAGAATGTGTATTTCATTCACATATGGCTTTCCCACATGGCTAATGGGTAGTGTAAACATATATGTGCAACCTGCTGCATTTTCCTCAGGTACCACTGCCTTCACAGCTTGTGCATTGCAGGAAATGTAGATAAAGTGTCTTCATACTTATGACACTTCCTCCAATGCTCTCCACAAGTTTCATGATGCCCTCAGTCCCTTACTTGTAACTTCTCTGGCTGCTCACTCCATTCTGTATTAACAAGTTCCCTATTGACTTGGCTGAAGTCTTTCTTAGTTTTCCTTTTTTGGGTTATTGAGTAAGAAACCGAACCTAAGTCTCTCTCAGCACTCTGAGCACTGGCTCCTTCCTTTCTTAGTGATTATTAATGGACAGCCTGTATCTGGAAACACTAACAAGAAATTGCTGAGTTATTTGACCAAGTATCCTGTGTACATCTGGCATGAAAGTCATTTTTTGGAGGTAACTGGAGATTCTGTGAGCATTGCATTTTCATAAAGGAATGGTCCTTAACACATGTTGCCACTCATGAACGAAGACATTGAAGAGGTAACCTCTAATGTAATCAAGAAAAATGATTGAGGTCCCCCTTGAGTACAAAGATCTTTGAATATCTGTGGTAAGATTTCGTAGTTTCGATTAAAGGTTTCTACAACACTGTGTTGTGTGCAGTTCTTTTCAGTTTGATTCCATGGTGGAAATTGTTCTGTGTATGGCAGTTATCCCTCATGGCTCAATTCTGCTCTCATCTCTGTCTGTAGTAACAGGGACCTTAGTAGATAAGGAAACAGTCCAGACCTTTTCTTAATGGCACACATGAAATGCCACCACTTTCCTACCGTAGCAACCATTCAGTAGACATTACCCATTGGAAGTGATTTTGTTCTCCTGAACATTCTATGACCAATGGAAGCTACTCAATTTCCAAGAGACTGTCTAACTCCTTGGAAGTTGAATATATCAAGACAATATCTAAGAAATGGTGAGTGAGGTGTGAAATAAATCTTTGTAGAGATAATGTTTTAACAAAAAAGCATTAAAGTTTATTTTGAGCAAAATAAACATTCAGATTTCAAATACAAGAGAGATGGCATAAATATTTTGATGAACAGTAAAATGTCGCCAAAGAGGATCGATCTAATAGTGGCTCGTGTGGCTATCAGAGGACATTGTTTGACTCAAAGCAATCACTGGATGGTGTGGTAAAGGATATACTGAAAAGATTGAAGCTTAGAGACTAAAAAACAAATGTTAAAACTTTAAGCTTTTATATGTCCTTTTAACATTAGTTTATTTTGTTATCTTTTATATGAAAGTAAAGTTTTTGAAATTCTACAGTTTTTAGCAAAGATAATAGTCTATGGATATTATACACCTTTCACCTTAAGACCATTAAATACTTAAATATTACTGTTGTCATTTATAGACTGAGGGTGAGATGCTTTGACTAAGGTAAGAAGAATCCCAGCAGTTGCTGTAGCATTTAAATTCAAGAGCAGCATACTAGTCATAGTTAACATGTTTATATTTCCATCTCTTTAATAATAAAAAAATACCATGTTGAAACCTTTGTTCAGTTCAGTAGAATCTGTGAAGGTGTTCCTTATAGCAAGATTGACTGTATAGATTTGTCATTTGTGATTCCTGGCTTAAGCCTTGAAAACAATAAACACGCCCGGTGATTGTAATGCAGGATCCTCAGGGACCATGTCTCAAGGAATGGTTGGCATTTAACAGCATTGACTTCTTAACAGGGTCAGCTCACTAATTAGCTTTTACAACTACCATCGAAAAGCCTACTGTAAATTCATTTTTTTTTCCTTGAATTTCTTGAGATGGGGCCATGTTATGTAGCTCAGCTCTGTGTCAAACTCATAACATTCCTGTTTCCACCTCTCATTTGATGGGATTATAGGCCTCACAGCTAGCTGGAAATAATGTACATTTTGAAAAGTACTGGGGATCCAGCAAGCATCTTCTAGGGTCCTGATGTGCTTTGGGAGTTGGGTGTGACACAGTGAGAGAAACTTGGTAATCTGGTCTGAAGTTTGAGTTGTGCAGAAGAAGCAGCAGGGTGGATCCCAAAAGAATAATACACTGGGAACAAAATTCTGCTTTAGGATGCTTTGGCAAAGTGGTCTTTTAGCTCAAACATGTAAATGCAAAGGCTGATGGTATGAGAGCAAGGAGATTGGATAAGTATGAAAGTTTATGCTCGTAGGAAATAACTCAGGGAAGGGAAATAATTATCTGGGAAAGGAGAGTTGCCAAACTCCTGGGTTCCCAAATTCTCACAGCTGAGCCATATTCACTGCTGTACCACACATGAGCCTGGATTACAGCCAATAGGGATTGTGCAGTAAGGAGACATAGCACTCTAAAATCTGGCTATTATATGCTCCTTCATTCTACTCTATGGATGCTGGAGACCAAGAGGAGGGAAGAGTCCCAACCCAAGTGGAGGGATTCTAGGTTCTCCAGTTTTGAAAGAAATGGCACTAGTAAGGATAGTTGTGCTGGACTGCCTAAGAAAGGAAGAAGCAGGTTTGTACCTTATATGTGACCTCAGAATGGTTCTGTCACATACCAACATTCTGATATCTCCAAGCAAATATTTTATGGGACTTGCTATTGCTTTTAAAATGTATCTGTATTACCTGTAGGCCCGGCTAGCAATCAATCAAGACACAGAAACTTGTTATATTTTAAAATAGCCTTAGTTAAACTGGGGCAGGGCAGATATCAGTCCTCTAAACTACTTTCCATAGTAGGGCCTCAGGCCTGGGATCCCTGTCTCAATCCCATGCCATCTGCTTCTAATAACTTCTATCAAGCTACCTCCCATCCATAATCCCAAATTCTTGGTAATTTCTTCATCTGGCCTGGATTCTCCATCCACGCCCCCTGCCATGTGCTTCTCCTCCAGCTAACCCATGGCGGCCTTCCTCTCTTCACTTTAGGTCTTTCTCCTCCTCCTGGTGGTGATCCTTCTTCTTCCCAGAATTCCTCTCTCTCCTAGCCTCACCTATCTCCTGCCCTACCCAGGTGGGATGGCTTTTTATTAAGCAAAAGGTAGGTCGGACAGCAAGCAGTAATTAGCATCAAAATACATCAAACCATCCCCCAACAAATTGCCATCTACAGTTGGTATTAGTCCGTTTTATTTTCAAACATGAGAAGCTACTTCAAGTATTATTCATGCCCAGTTCTAAAATAACATAGCACTCAAGTGGCTTCTGTGTTCATTAGACTCTGTCCTCCCAGAAATGATGAGAAACTGTACCGCTTTGTAGTTACTGTTTCTTCAAGAAGTCTTTATGCTGAAACACAAAGCCCATATGTGCTTTGAAGAAATCATTACTGAAATATTTGTACCCTTAAATATCTCATGAGTTACGAAATACCACTGTGTTCTCAGAAATAACCAATACAGTAGTCAGTCAGTTGCTTTGTACTTGGGGAATGTCATAAGCTCACACACAAGGAGTTAGAGTGCTAATGAGTGCTTTTGCTGACCCTTGACCTGATACATGCTTGATTGACAGCTAGTATCAATGCTTGTAAAGGGAGGAAATAATTGACATGGTACTTTTGACTTTAAAATATTCTCTAGCCTATTTGAGAATCGTTTAGTCAGTTGCTGTCTTTGGGGTGAGTCACTTATATCCATCCAAGCAGTGTCTGTTCCCCTTTTCATGTCATTTTTCTTGCCTGTATCTCCTACCTGCATCATATGCTCATACAGCTGGAAGGAACAGGAGAAAAAGAGCATCATGAATTGTAGGCTGAGACACTTTTAAATATTTTCCTCTTGGAGATTTCATACTTCAGTGGAAAGTTTAAGTTTATTTTTTATGAGTATGGATTTTTTTGCTTGTATATATGCCTGTGTACTATGTGTGTACTATACCCAAGAAAGCTAGTATAAAGTGTTACTAAGCTGGTATAGTATAGTCTTGTGGAAGAGCAATCAGTGCTCTTAACTGCTGAGCCATCCGTCTGTCTAGCCTCCAATAGAAAGTGTTTTAAGGTTGCAATGGCTTCTTTTTGTCGACTTTCTAATTTTCAGAATCACGTGGATTTTTAAATGCTTTTTAATACATGCTTTTTTTATTACTCTTAAATATTTATTGTATGTATACAAATGTTTGCTTTTCTGATTATTCTTAAAATTTATTGTATATATATATTATATATGTACACACATATATACACACATATATATATGTATATATATATATATATATATACATACATGTGAGTGTTTCCTTATATGAGCTTTATTGTATGTGCCTGGTACATTAGAAATCTAGGAGAGATCATTGAGTCTCTTGGAAATGGAGTTAGAGATACCCTTGAGACCCCAAATGGGTGCTGAGAACCAAGCCTGGGTCTTCTACAAGAGCAGCAAATGCCCTTCACTGCTTATCGCCTCTCCAGCCCCTTAGGATTTGCTTTGTGATGATTCTCACCTTCAGCCCTGCCTGTCCTCTCTCTTCTTCCTCCTTACTTCTCCTCTAAATTGAGAAGCATGTCAGGTAATGTTTACAGAAAGTTTTCCTCATTTGTGACCCTGAACTCATTGATCTGGAAGATTTTATTTGCCCATAAACATCTCAAGTGTAATATCTGCTAAAGGTGTGATTAAAAATTAAAGTGAAGATGTTGATTTTTTTAGTGTAATTTCTGAATATCTCAAGATAATTGAGTTGCCATAGAAATGCCTTAGAAGTGCAAATGCAGGAAAACTTTTAATAAGAGAGGTCTTTACTGCATTTGTTCCTAAATGCATTGTGTGTGTGCGTGCATGTGTGTGTGTGTGTCTGTGTCTGTGTGTGTGCGCGCGCCCGCAAGCGTGTGTGCAGGAGCACTTGCGTGCACATGTGGAGGCCAGCCAACCCTTATGACTTGCATTAGGTAGATGCATAGCACAGGAAGAGTGCTATTTGAAAATTGACTAGTGCAAAATATGGTAGAAACTGAAATCAGTGATGCCAGAGTAGCTTCCAGAAAGGTGCAGGAAATATGAAAGCAATCGCCTTGAGACAAGGAAGTGCTTCGTGTCTTTGGAGACTTGTAAGAGGGCTAAGGGTAAGAACAGAATAAGAAGACAGGGAGCCCAAAGTAATGCCTGAAAAGCTGAGAGTCCAAGTCATTTTGGGGCTTTGTGCTTGGGAGTTTAGGTCTTATTTGGCGTTAAGAAGCTAGCAAGGATTTTGAGCAAGACAATTCTGTGTATGTAACTTAAAAGAACTTAAAGCTGTATGGAGATAAAAATGTAATATGAGGCAAAAAGTGATAGTTGATTGAGTCATAATAGTACCACCTTTGGAGGGAGTGATAAACAGTGAGGTGTGGGTAGATGTAAGAGCTAACAATGCACACTTTCTGGATTTCCGGTGGAAAAGCAGCACTATCAATATTGTATGGTGAATTGGAAGCCAGCTATAGCCCCTCTGTCTTATTTGACAGAATTTATCTAGGAAGGGTCCTGATGGCCTCTCACACCTCTTAAGACCCTGGCTAGTGAATCCAAAGAGAAACTGACAGAATAATAAAAGTTAACTGAAAACACCGCAGTCTCCTAAACAGGCTGTTGCTGTAGCCCAGGAGAACTTCAGACTGTTACTGTCAAGCTGCCCGTCTTTCTTTTCTAGAAATCTTGTCTTGGTTGCTGACAGGGTACTTTCATGGAGTAGTGATACCTCGTGCCTTTGCCTGACCTTGGTGTTCAAGTTTGCCAAGGGAGGGTAGTGGGAAATGCAACAATCATGTGGATGGGGCTCTGTCGGGGAGAGGCCCTGCTGAACCTCCAGATGGAGGTCATCTCCCCACATCTGCACTCCTCAGTGTGGGGGCAGCTGCTCTCCCAACATGGTAGACTCCTCAAGGGATGTTTGTCCTTGATACTCAGTGATTCTATTGCTTAGAATCAGAAAATCCTAGGAGTTAGGTGCAGATGCAAAGCTTAACAGTTATTTTATTTTATTAAAAAGAAAAATAACCTGTGTGTAAATAAATGTCAAAGAAAAGTCTCTTGCTAGACACTGAGTAGAGACATTTGGGACCCATTTACACTGTCAGAACAGTTGATGCCCTATTGTCTCAAGACTTTATCTAATTTAAGAAGATTTAATGAAGCGAGATTTTAAATTAAGGACCTTGGTAGTTGAATTCCATCTGTAAAACATATTTTTGAAGCATGTGTGTGTACGTGCACCTGTATCTCTGTGGGTCTGTGCACATGAGCTGCAGGGATCTGCAGAGGCCAGAAGAGTGTGGGTGCATCCCTGGAGCTGGAGTTAAGGACATCTGTGGGCCACCTCACTGGGTGCCGGGAACGAAACTCTAGTCCTCTAGAAAAGCAGCAAGAGCTCTTAACCACTGAGCTCTCTAGCTCTTGACTCCCACTTTTCACATAGCAGTTGTAAGTGTTCTTGGAATTTTCTTGTTATTGGCATTGACACAGGCAGCCTTCTTGATTTGGTTAAGGTTCTGAGAAATAGTTCTATATTTTATATTTCACTTTTCTTAAAATAATATATATATATATATATAATTTAAACTATGTATATTATATGTGTGTTATATACATTGCATATATGTGTTATATATATTGTATGTACATATATTCTCTACATACATGCACATATATATACACACATACATATGTATATGTAGATAATTTTAGCAGAATTAGACTACAATTCAAGGTTAGCCCCAAACATCAGAAGTTCTTCTTTCTGGGGCATGACAGGAAGAACTCATACCTCTTCTAAATTATTTTGGGAGGAATGAGTGGGATAGTACATGTATGGATGTGTGTGTATAATTGTAATGTGAAGGGCATATACGCCAGTGATACTGGAGAGGATAGTTGCGAGTCTTCTTCTTTTGTTACTCTGAGAAGTGAAAGGGTTAATTGTGGAAGTGTAATTACCCAAAACTCTGTGAAAGGCATTGCTATCCTGGCTGTGATTGGTTCCTAAGATTTGATGCAGACACCTCAGAGGCTGTGTTTTCTCAGTGCCTTTGCAGAGGAAGCGCTGTGCAGGGGCTTCATCTTCTGAGCATCATGCTTACTGCTTACTGCTGAGCTGCCGGGCAGCTTTCTGATGTCCTCTCATGAATAATTCAGTTTCAGCTGTGCACTCGATAGTAATGCATTTGTTTTTCTTTTTTACAGTTTGGTATTTGATATTAGGCTTTGGGATAAATTAATAGCAAAAGTGATATTCTTCCAAATAAGGTAAATAACTAGTCCTCAGGTAAAAGGGACTTGCCAGTGCTAGCACCGGTGCTGGGAGCCATGGAGATCATGGTGAGCATGTGTAGTAAGCATCTGTGAATGTTCCTGCCTCAGCTGCCCAGTGGCTTCCTCTTAGTGGCTTCTTATGTCTACATGACTTATCCCAAGACACTGCTGCATAAAGTGTGTACCTGTGCTACATGCTGCATTTATCTCAGTTACAGTGAGCATCTTTAGTGTCCTTAATGTGTACAGTAACTTTCTCAGATACCTATTGCTATGAAATATTGTGCCAACACATTATACTCATTTTTATCTGCTAATAAGTCAAAGTTTCAGCAGGTAACATTAAAGATAGCTGGACTGGAGCTCTGGCTAGTAATCTCTTCAAAATGACTAGGTAAGTTTTGATGCTGGAATTTAGATACAAACCTCTGACCCTAGCTTCCTGTGTAAACTGACTCCAGGTGAAGAGGATTTTATTTGTAAAGCTGAATATTTGGTAGGGATATATTTAGTAAACTAGATATAAGAGTAATACAGTGAGTTTCCCAAAGATCTCCTTGGAGCTTGTTTTGTGACGTAGAGTTTTTTCCTTTCTCACAGTTTTCTCAGTACTTATCACTTGTGTTAGGAGAAACAAGTGCCTTCTCTTGAGTGTGCATTGAATTATCTTTTAAAAAATAATAGATGTGGTGGTACAAACCCATAATTTCTACCTTTGAGAGGCTGAGGCAAGAGAATCACTACTAGTGTAAGATTTCCCTGAGCTATATAGTAAGCCCCAGCTCAGCCTGGGACGCAGAGTGAGAAATGTTCTTAACTGTGAGTGTGTACACATGCATACATGCATGTGCATGTGCAAAACAAAAAGGCTCTTTGTACTTTCCACAGTAAATGCTCAGCAACAGCTGGGCATGGTGGCACAGGCCTGTAATTCCAGCACTTGGGGAAACAAAGGCCTGTGAGTTCGAGGCCAGCTTGGTCTACAGAGGGAGTCCAGGACAGCCAAGGCTACACAGAGAAACTCTGTCTTGAAAGATCAAATAAGTAAGTAAGGAAAGAAAGAGAGAGAGAGAGAGAGAGAGAGAGAGAGAGAGAGAGAGAGAGAGAGAGAGAGAGAGAGAAAGGCTGGCTTGACTGCAGGCAGTTAGTTGAATTGCCCCAGATTTCTGAAAATCTCAAATCTAGGTGTGTCATGTCAGAACTGGAAACCATTTCCCTCTGGTGTGTGATCTGTTGTGGGTTTCCTATCACAATTTAAAATACTTTCCTCTGAACTTATAAGGTTGGAAACAGTGGCCAGTGAAGTTTGCATTTTTACACTATGGATCATCTTGAAAAAGAAATTGATGCTGCAAAGCCACTCTGTGATGAAAGAGATGAAACAGCTTTCTAATCCCCCAAGTTAAATCCACCCACTGCACAGCTGTCCTGCTACCACATCATGCTGGGGAGAGTCTAGCTTATTAACCAAAGCCAGAAGTATGGGATTGCAAGGTCTTAACTACAAGCCACTGGCTGGCCTGTTCTGCATGAATGAAGGCTGCGTCTTCAGAGTCATACCAAACCTAGCCATTAGTACAGAGTCTGGGGATGTGCTGCTTGCCAGTCACACACAGAATGACAAGTAACAGCAACTACTTTTCCAGCTAGCAATTTGTGAAAATGATACAGGTGAACATAGAGTCTCTGAAATGTTACTCAAGTCCTATAAGAAAATATTTTCTCTTCCCTAAACTCACGTTCTTTTTATAATACTGGAAAGTCTTCTCTAAAATAAATAGAGAAAATGGAATCAGTGTGGCCATGCTTTTTAGATGCTTTCCCAACTTTTGTGTATAATTTATAACTTAATGAATTCAAGTAGACTAATTTTGGCTAAAAATATTATAAAATAGGCTTTTCCTTTTTATTGCCATTTTTCTATGTCCTTGTTTCCTCATATTTCATCTCCTAATTCTAGGAGCTCATTATACACCTTTCTAAGTGGTAATCATACACTCGAAAAATTTCCCTTTAGTGTCCCCACTGACACTCTAGTATAGATAGTGGAAGTAAATATAGCAACAAAAGTATTGCATGAAAACACAGCAGGGATGGAACAGTATTCCAGGCAGAGGGGGAGTTGCCAGGGTTGGTTGTTATGAAAATACATTAGGTAGAAGAAGATAACTTTTTCTTAAGAAAGAAGCAACAAAAAGCCTTAGAGTAAAGACTGAACCCTGTGTGTTACACAGGATCTATCTGACTAGATTCTATAAAGGAATCTATGAAAGGGCTTTATTAAAGAATAACACAAGGGTCAGTATATGTGTACATAGAATAGATGGACCTTGATGACAAAGCTGACAGGGAACTGGATTTGAGCCACTCTGAGAGAGTCATGTCAATGTGAAGCTTTGAGTATTTAAACTGACTTATATTTACAAGGACCACTTTGTCTTCTCTATACAGATTAGACTAGGGATGATATGTTTGAGATAAAGTTATTTAGAAATTATGGATGCACTTAACATGGTTGAAAGTTGACTATAATCTAGGTTAGGTATTGTTGGCAGAAATGGTGTTAAATCATATGATTATGGGTAGTTGGAGGGTCTGTTTTACCCATTGATTGGACATTAAGTGTTTCGACTATATGTCAGGGAATTCCCAAGTTTCTTTATTCTGAACTGGTAGGATCCAGTCTTTCTATGCTGAGATGAAGAATGGACAGGGCTGGGCTTTGACCAAGAAACAGAGCTTAATGGTAGCTGTACTAAGTTTACAGCACTCCTCCCTCCAGGTGGCATGCTTGCATTCATGTGTCTGGGCGCCAGGGAGCAGGCTGGAATTATATAGCTATAGTGCTTCTATGTATGTATTGTATAGGGCTGAAGTGGCTAAGGACACAAAAGAAGAAAATACAGCAACAACTAAAGGCAGGGTTGACACCATCCTCTCCTTAACGTCATATTATGCATGCTTGTCTTTTACAAAGAACAAAGAACAATGCTGGCTTGACTTGGAACATCTTATCCATTGAAAATGAGAAGTGGTGTGATACAATTGTGGCCTAAGAACAGATATGCTGTAGCGACGTCTTCAAGAGCTAAGCAGTATGGATTGAAGTTAAGATAGACAGCTGTTAGCAGATCTCCAGGATGGGCCTAATGAAATGCAGCAAATGCGACCCGTGGCTGTAGAACTTGCAACAAGGCTTAGTGCCCTGGCATGTTGACCCATTACATGGAGATGGACTTCCTGGGAAACCTGAGATTGTTGGGGAGATTTATGGGAATAAGAATCTCTTCAATTTTGTTTTGAATTTTTAAAATTTGCATTTTTATTTTAGCTTTTACATATACATGTATATTAATATACATTTATACAATAGATTACCTATAGCAAGACACAATCAGGAACTATATAAATGTTACATCCTTAGTGTTTTGGCTATTTGTATTTGACAGCCTTAGAGAAGACATCTTTCCTATCTTGGTGCATCTAAAGTTCTGAATGTAAATCACTTTCTATCACATATTGTCATTATCAACTTAGAACAACTATCTAGACCTAAAATCATCTTATTCTGCCTGATTCAAAATTAAAAAGATCATATGAGCAATGATAAGAGGAACATGAAGATAAGAAAGAAGATACGTGGCTTAAATTGCCAAGAATTGTGAGGGATAGGTGGTGGGAAAGATGGATTTGAGCCAGGGGACATATTAGGTCACAGACTAGATGACAAGAATTGTGTGGGCGGTTGCTGAAGTTCCGTTTCTGTGTGATATTGTTCCAAGCCCCAAAACTTGTCCCCTAATACTCTATTTTTAAATTTATTTTATTTTAATTAAATTAAATTTGTCTGAAGGTATGTGCATATTTCTAATTTGAAAAATGCTCACGGTAACTAATCACATCTCTGAAGTGTGCAGCTTGGGAAGAGGCCTGCGTTCCCAACCACTTGCCTGGTCTGCTTCTATGAATCCCTTGGGAATGGTTGGTTTTTTGTTTTTTGTTTTGTTTGTTTGTTTGTTTGTTTACAAGTTTCTTTACAACCAGCTATGTGTGTCCAAGGTTTGAGGTATTCGCTTTTCATTTTTCGTATTTACTCTGGATTTGAGTGTTTTGTTTGTTTGCTTTTTACATATAATTCTGGGCAGTGCATATAGCCTGTGTTGTCCTAAAAGAGGCCATTCTGTGGGAGGGGTAAGGAAGGGGTTAGAGTTCAGGGAGGTGGGGGGGGGGGTGTCACAAGAGGCAATGAGTCCTTTCATTGTCTCCTTGAGGGTGACTTATGGCAGGCCTCAGTGGCTGTTCTTTGAGATGTAGCCAAACTTCTCTCCGTTTGCCTCCACTTCCTCTGTGTCTCCATCATCTGTTCTCAGGGCAATTTAATAGCTTTGTCTAGTTTTTTTTTTTTCTAAAGAGACCACTGATATGAAATTAGGACTTGGCCTAATGGTCTCATTTTAACTTGACTACTGCTATAAAGCCCCATTTCCAAATAAAATCCAAAGAGTCATTGAATGATAGATTTTTAACAAATTCTCTCTTTATACAACATAACAAATACAACATGTAAAGTATGTGTAAGAGGTAGTATAGATACTTGTTAAAAAAGAAAATTATATAACAATATTCTGAGACTTATGTAGTTCTGCTGCTGTGAGCAGTAGGCACTATAACCAAAAAAGCATTGCTGGGAGCGTGGTAACTGTGTCAAAGAGTTAGGCCATTACTAATATGGCAGGAAAAAAAGCAGGCATGATGCTTCATATACTGGTCCACAGGCAGCAAGTAGAGAGAGTGAGCCTGGACCTGGCATGGGCTTTTGAAACTTCACAGCCCACCCCCCAGTGACACACTTCCTATGACAAGGTCATACTTCCTAAAAATTCCCTCACAGCTCCACTGGGGGTCGAACATTCAAACGTGAGCCTATGAGGGCCGTTCTCATTCAGACTCCTACACTTACCATCCAACACCGCTCAGATAATACTGTGCCTTAACTGGTTTAGTTATATGGGTGCCACTGATGTAACAACAGTGTCAATGTAACTTGTACTGTCATTTGCATGGCCAGAATGTCATCATGTAATTAATGTCAAAAGCATACATAGTAAGCTAATATAACTACATTGACATAAAATACAAGTGTGCTATGTTTCAGTAACAGTGGACTTTTATACAAGCCTCATTGATGGTGATGCGCATTGATCAGTATAGCCTGGAATCCTTTATGTGTTGACACTGGTTCATAAAGTAGTAGAACTTTAATATGATCTTGCATAGTGCTATAAATCATCCCCTAGCTATTAAATTTTTAATTTGAAACTTAACTGTGGGGGGGGGCAGGGGGAAGACACATAAAAATATACATTAGACCATTGCTTTCATCACTTTGAATACCTTTGGGTTTAAATTGTATTATTGTCTCATTCTCTGCTTGTAATCCTAGATTGATAACCCAATTAGTGCCCCCAGAAACATGGCCATTCAAACATGCCCTCCAGGAGGAACAAAAGGACTCTCCTCTGCACTTAATTTCAAGTTTTTCCTTGTCAGTACGGCTTGGATTTCGAAGGACACCTGGCACCATATGATCAATGATCCTGATCAAGCATCCTGTCAGAGAGCAGCGTAAAATTGATTAAAGGATGTCCCATTTCCTTCAGAATCCAAGCAGTTGTGGAGAAAATGCTGAAATAATTCAGATATTTCACTGTAATCCTGATCAAAGAACCACATGTAAGGAGGGTATCACCTGTCTACATTTCTCAGAGTGACTTTAGAAATTTTACGTTTTGAGTTCAATCAGCTATAAGAGTACAGAACACTTAATATGTGACAGTGAATGTTTTAGCATTCATTGACAGACTATTCCAACGTGTTTGTGTAAATTTAAACTTGAAATAAGGTGTAGTTTTCAGATGATACCAATAGACATCCTAATGGGGACGGGGGACACTCAGGAGACCTCAACCCTAGACAATGTGGGGGAATCCTGTGAGCTGGAAAAAATTGTTTTCCCCAGGGAAGAGCACGTAAGTTGTTTATCCAAAACTAGTTATTTTTGGATATGGATAGAATCATTATATGGACAGAACAGGTTGCATTTATGTATTTATGCAAACATATACAAAACAACAACAAATAAAGCCAAGAATTTGGAGGATGGCAAGGGAGTAGAATAGAAGTAAATGTTTGGAGGGAGGAAAGGGAAGGGGCAAAGGATGCAAGTGTAATCTCAAAAGTTAAAAGGAAATTATTTTAAAAACTGAGGTCAATTTGTTGTAGGGTTTTGAATTATGAGATCGCTTCCATGCACTCAGATCACTTGAGGCATGCTGTGCATGCTGTGAATCATCTACCATGCCACTGGGATTGCAACATGCTCCTGAGTGTGCAGGTGTATGGCTTAATTGAGATAAATGACTGTGTCGGGTGTTCTGGAAGTTCTGCAAATAAGTATCAGTAAAATGGAGTAAGATGTAAGACCAGTTACAGTAATAGCCTGAGGAAAACTAGACATGGTTGCTAAGTCACTTAGGGCTCAGGGAAACTAGTAACATAAGGAGCCTGAACTTGATTTAGGGATCGTTCATTCTTCATTCATGCAATGATGCATATATGTATAACCATAATTTTATAGTCAATATCTCATAGACATTTCTGGTAAAAAAGTTTGGGTGGTAGATCTTTAATTAAAACCTCCCATTAAATTTATGAGTGTGTCTCGTATTGGCACAAGGGAAAACAAGAATGATTCTTCAATATGTTGCAAAAAGCTGAGAAGTCTCATTTTAATGTTGTGATAGGATTGACACCCACTGTTCTTATTAGGAGCTTTGCACTATAGTGATAGGAGATTAGGGGGTGCATGGGAACCAGAATTCAGATAGCCACAGACTTAGTGTGAGAATTAATTGAACAAATGACAACTCATTGTGGTGATGCTTTAGGTCGGGATCGTGCCCTATAAGGGACTTGGAGGGTTATCTGTGCAAACTGAGTAAACAGTAGTGAAAGCAACAGTGCATGGCTTTGAATTTACCCCAGAAGCAGCCAGGCTGCTCCAATCCTGATAAGCTTCTTTTCTGAATTACACATGGAGCGACTGTCTCAACTAGGACTTACCCAGGCTACCCTGACTCCCTAGACCACTGAGTGTTCACCCTGCATTTTAAGTGTGCTACAGTCACAGACATAGCAGTGAAGTGCAGGGACACCGGTAGCTCCCGCAAGGCCAAGTTCTGACTGAACTGATACTATCAGGAAGCTTGGTCAGTGTGGGGATTACCTTGCCAGTCACTCCTCAGGGGTGAGAGGAGAGGCATCCACTGCTTTGAAAATAAACGTACAATGGAAAAAAAGAAATGAAGCTTAGATGGAATGCATACAATAAGGAAATATATTCTGATTTAGTTGACACTCATTCTCAGATGTAAATTTTTCTTGATGTAGCGTCTCATAAGTCCCAGGCTGGGACTCTAACACATGTGACCAGGACGAACCTTGAAGGCCTGATCTCCAGCCTCCCAACATGATGGGTACTGGGACTGAATGTCAACCAATATACCCAGCTTCAAGCATTTACTAAAAATTTAGTTTAGTTTTGTTTAATTCAAGAATTTACTAAAATACATAAGTGCATTACCATTTTATTTCTCTTGGAGTTTGTCATGGGTACACTGACAGTCTGCTCCTAGTTAGCACCATGCATTAGATTTTAGTGTAGGAAAAAGAACAGTAGGTCCTAGGTTTAACCAGTAACATGGGGCAAGACTCAAACTCTGGCATGTATTTTTATTTATCAGCCATGTGGAAATGGCAATCAATGCTAGTGCAAATTAAGTTCGGATTTCATAATTTGATTAATTTCTTTCTAGTTTGCTTATTTCTAGATATGAAGTGACTTGTATTCTTCTCAGAATCATAATTTTATACCAAATGTCCAGTCCACTTTAAATCAAAGTTTCTGGTAACTCCAAAACTTACCAAGGAACCTGTTTATGAATGAGGGAAGGATTTAATTTGTCATACAGGAACTCTGTGCATGTTGTGTAACTAATCTGTATTTGGGTAGCTTCTGCTGAGTGCAAAGTTTAGCATCCATTTTTCCCATTAGGGTCCTGTGATCCCTGAGGATCTGATAGGAGCCTTTGCATGTGTGTGTGTGTGTGGGTGGGGTGGGGTGGGGGGTAGGTGGGTTATGGGGGCGTTAAGCAAGGAAATAAGTTGACCCAGCCAGTGTGATTTTGTTGTTCAGGAGATCAAGGCAAGAGCATCTCTGAGTTCCAAGCCATCATTGGGTACAATGCAAGACCCTGTCTCAAAACAAGGCAAAAGACAACAAAATATGAAGTAAATTGCAACATTGGCAAAGGAGAGTGGGTGGAAAGTTACCAATAATTGAACTCCACATGGTAGGGAATTTTGGATTAATACTGACTGCAACATTGAGTGACATCACTGGTGCCTCTATAAGAACTAGATTTAAAATGTTATACAAAAGGAGCTAGAGAGATGGCATAGCAGATAAAAGCACCGCCTGCTATTCCAGAGGTCCTGAGTTCAATCCCCAGCAAGATCTGACGCCTTCTTCTGGCATGCAAGTGTACATGCAGATAGCGCATGCATATACATCAAATAAATAAATAAGGCTTTAAAACAGACAGCCCTAGCTTTTTTTTTTTTTTTTTTTTGAGATCTCTTCAAATATAAGAATAGCAAGCAAATTTCTAGGCCAGAGTGATGGAGCTAGAGCTGCTACTGTTTTTGTGTTTTCTAGACACATGATAAATGATTTTTTTTTAAAAAATCAGAATACTTTTTAAAACTTTCTTCTGAAACCATTGTAATTTGACATTGGATTGGACAACATGGGCAACAGACGATAGTTTGCAGTATTTAGAATGCATCAAGGACTTTATAAACACTTCCACTTTAAGTGTTAAGTGCCATCCCCAAAGCAATCCTCTCATCTGTGTTGCCACTAGCATGAGCACTTCCATGCTTTCATCACTATGATGGGGAGAAATCCTTCAAATAATGAGCACCATAGACCCTTTCCCAGCACTCAGAAAGCAGAGGCAAGGAGGTCACCACGATTTTTAGGCCAGTCTGCTCTAGGCAGGGAGTTCTGCACCAGCCAGGACTACACAGTACGACCTGTCTAAAAAAAAACAGCCCATAAAAACAGGAGGAGCAACCAAAGTAAATTCGTGAGAGATGAGAAAAGTAGCACACACTTGACTTTTTTCCTACAAAAACTGACTATGAAACTTCCATTTTCAGTGGTAGTCTTTCTGACTGAACTCATTCTGTTAACTACTGTGTAAAAGTTTTAGGAACTCTCCAAGTAAATACTTGATAATTGCTCATTGATGGAACAATAACAATAACACAAAATGTTGTGTAGGTAATAAAATAACACATAAAGCTATCAGATTTCTCAATGTCCTTGTAGCCTGTTGTGTTCTTTAGAATGTATATAGAATATTGTCCTGTCTACCTCACCTTTTTAAGGGATGGATGACCTCTACTGAAAAGGATCAGTCTGCAGTGTGTTTAGAGATGTGGAAGTTCAGCAATTAAATGCATGTCCTTGTAACTACAAACCTCTGGAAAGTAAAGTTTGAGAAAAATCTAGAAACATCCAGAGTAATTCTTTTAGTTTAAACATTTGTGGAGTTGATTGTTTGAAAAAAATCAGTATTGCATGATGATTTAGCATTTTTGTAAACAAGTTTTTAAATGATTATTAATATCTAATATTGAGCTATTATTGTAATAATTCAGCTGTTACTCCTTATCCAGCTTTACACCAAATAACCACACAGAGAGACTAGGATATATCCAACTAGCTTGTAGCACAGTGCTATGCAATAATTATTCCATCCTAAACCTCCAAGCTAGTAGTTTCCTCCTGTTTAGATTCCCACATTATACTTGCTTTTTACTCATATCTTAGGTTCAGCTCATTCTTCCTGGTGTTTCCTCCTCTTCACCTGCATCCCTCCTTTCCTTCCTCTTCTTTCTCCTCCCCTCATTGAACCAGGATGCCTCACCCTATTCTCTGTTATTGCTCAGCATTGGCTTGTTGGCTTTTATTGGTAGTACAAAGAACAAATGGTGACATGTTTACACAAATTTGAGGAGGAGATACTTAGAATAAACATCACAATGCAGTGTCTAGATAGAAAACAGATAGTGGGGTAGAGGAACCAGCATCTGAATGAATAAGGGTAAATGGTATACAGGCCACAAGAACATTGTACCAACACAAGTTGTAAACAAGCTAAATCTGTAGAGGAAGAGGCAGTGGTAGGAATGAGGTTGGGTAAGCTCACAACCACAGACAACAATACACTGTTTTCTTTCATTGTTATCTATGGAATTATGTCTTAGAGCATATATTAATAGATTATCATGCTCCCAAATGGCTAGCAAAAAGTGTAGTTTATGAGTGGTAAGATCTAGTCTTTGGAAACTCCAAGGATCTTCAGGAATGTAGTCTCTGTTCAAAGCAATTAAAAGTTGTTACACTTGCAATTAAATATTTTATTGTCAATTATGTAAAAACCACAACTGCCAATGAAGTCATTACTCCAAAGACAAGAGACTGTGTATAAATTCCATTAATTAATAATTAATATAAGAGTTTTGAAATTGAACTCAGGGTCTTCTACATGTTAGGTCCTGGATGCCTACCTTTAGGTGGGCATTCATATACAGTAGTCTCTATTTAAACCCTGGTAACTTTTCTGTAGGAATAAATACCAAAGAATTCTATTACAGAAGTGTGATTCAGAATTAAACGTAGGGATCCACATATGTAGATACACACACATAGAAAATATTTGCATAAACTCATAAAGTCATAAACTATTCTGAAACACTTCTATCGCTGAAACTGAATGGATTTGTGTCCTTTCTAAGTGGATTTGATAGATGTATATAAAAGCTCTAAGAAATCTGGTGTCCAGATGCAAGCTTCCTGTGGGGAGATGTAAAACTTCCCTTGGCAGCTAGAGACACAAATGAGGTCAGAACCCTCCGAACAGCCAGTTCCTCTAGCTGTTGTCATCACATTGTCACCCACTGAGCTTCTAACATGATGGAACACTTTCTTCAAGAAGTCTCGTTTCATTAAACTTAAAATAGATGCCATGCTTTTCATAAGTGTATCATTATGGCTGCTGGGTGACCAAGGGGACCTGTGGACAAGAGACCCACATTTCAGTCTGTGCTGCTTTGTCAGTAGTCTTTCAGTCGCGGAGGTATGCCGGCTAGTTTTAGGTCAACCTGACTCAAGTTAACACCATCTTAGAAGGGGAATCACAGATGAGAAAATACTCCCCTAGCTTGGCCTGTGGGCAAGCTCTTGGTTCAGTTTTTAAATTGAAGATTGATGTGGGAGGGCACTGCTCATAGTGGTCTATGCCACCTCATTGGCAGGTGTTCTGGGCATTATAAGAAATCAGGCTGACTCTGTTGCCTGCCTTTGAATCCCATTCCCCTAACTGGGCTGTCTTGTCTGGCCTCAGTGGGATAGGATGCATTTAGTCCTGCTACAACTTGATGTACTGCAAAAGTGAATTGGTACCCATAGTGTGGGGGAGGGGGTGCCGGTCTTCTCTGAGAAGATGGGAGGAGGTAATGGGAGAGGGGGTATGAGGGTAGACTGGGAGGAGAGGAAAGAGGGGCTGCAGTCTGTAAAATGATTAAATAAATAAATAAATAAATAAATAAGATGATAATAATAATAATAATAATAATAATAATAATAATAATAATAATAATAGACAGCTATAAGGAACAGCCAGTAAGCAGCACTCCTCCATGGCCTGCCTCTACCTCAGTTCCTGCCTTGAGTTCCCATTTTGACTAAGATGGTGAAGTATAAACTGTAAGATGAGATAAACATTTTCCTTTCCCCAAGTTGCTTTTGGTCATGATGTTTTATCACTGCATTAGAAACCCTAACTAAGATAAAAGAGTGATACCTGAGATTGAAGTGTTCTTCTGACAGACCTGACTATATTTTGAGCAGGACTGTGGAAGGAATTTGAAAAATATGACTGGAAAGGTCACTGGGTGCTCAGAGCTCAGGGGGCTCTTCTGTGGTAGTTTAGAAAATCAGAACGTTGAGAGTAATATAGATACTGGAGGCTTGTCAAGTTTCACAAGGAAGTTTTTAGTATCCGTTAAAGCCTCTCCTGACCATTTTTTGTTAAGGATCTATGGTAGTTGTTCAGTTAGAGCTGAAGAATCTGCTGTGATTAAGATCCTCGCACCACTGAAGTAAAATCATTGTTCTCCTGGGGCAAGGGATGCCTGTCAGCTGGGACTAGAGAGACAGGCGATGAAGAAGAGACCAGCTCCATACTCCCTGCTGAGAGGGTACTGTGGGCTGCTTAGCACTCAGGCCGCTCCTGCAGTCCCTCCAGCCTGGGGACTGATGTGAAGCTCTGCAGTCCTGAGAGCTGTGCTCCCTGTGAGAGGAGCCAGGGAGCTCCTGGTTTCCAGGGGAAAGCTCCAGCCACAGCATCCTTAATATCTGTTATTAAGTGAAATAAATTTTTGTAGAAAAAGGCAAAGATGATTTCCAGGTAGAGATTGCTGTCTTTTGGTGTTGGGATGCCAGAACACCACTTGCTTTTATTTTCTGAGTGCATATAATTGGTAGTGTTATGGGGCTCTGCATCTTCCCTGGGAGCCACATTTCACCGATCCCTCTCCCTACCTTTGTTGAGACAAGAGGCCAGGAGAAAACACTTTGTCCCAGCTGCAGAGGTGGAAGCAATACAGTAGCTCTTTGGCTTTATGTGTGAGTGTGTGTGCCTGTATGAGTGTGTCACTGCTTGTGGGCTGGAGTGATGTGGTGGGGAGGGAAGTTGGGAATGTGTCCTTTTCAAACAAAATCAAATATTTTGATATTAAAAGAAAGAAAGAAAGAAAGAAAGAAAGAAAGAAAAGAAAGAAAGAAAGAAAGAAAGAAAGAAAGAAAGAAAAGACCAGCATCACTGAGTCAGAACATCTAGGAAGTGTTTCCTTGGGTGTCAGCACATGAAGGCTGTACCTTGTACTCAGTCAAACTTGGTAGTCTAAAAGTTGTTTATTTGGTACTGATATGAAGGCATGAGGGTTTCATAGAGAGAAGCTGAGGCATGGTAGGGCTGGGGGAGGCCATTGGTGAGTGTGCAGCCTCGTTTACAGTAAAAGGTCTACAACTGGAGGGCTCATGGAAAGAGGCTGAGGTTTTGCCTCATGTGGCAAGGTTACAGGTCCTGGAGAGAGCCCAGGAGAGACAGGTGGTGAAAGTGCAACCTGGTCGCAGTGGAGACCGGAGCATTATGGAGATACCAATGTGATGGGACTACTGCCAAGGCCTGAGGCATCCATGAAGTTATAATAATATGGTTTATTTTGTGATAGTTATTAATATGACATCCCAAAACAAGAAGAAAGAAAAGGTTATAGCTTAGCAATGATATGTTTGTGTGCCAAGTTGACAAGGGATCAGTTCTTCTGGCTAGTTTCATGTCATCAAACTAGAGTCATTTTGGAAGAGAGTACATCAGAGAATAAAACAACCCACCAATAGATTGGTTTGTCAGTAAACCTGTAGTGCATTTTCTTGACTGAAGATTTATATGGGAAGGCACAGTTCACTGTGGGAGGTGTGACCCCATGGGCAAGTGGTCTTGGGAACTCCAAGAAAGGCTGAACAAGGCACGAGGAACAAGTCAGCAAGAAGCATTCCTTCCTAGCCTCCGCATCCGTTCCTGCCTCCAGGTTCCTGCTTTGACTTCCTTCCCTGACTTCCCAGACAATCAACTACAATCTGTAAGATAAACATTTTGCACCTTGAGCTATGTTTGGTGTGTTTTATCACAGCAGTAAAATCTCTTACTTAAGACACCGGTGATTTTAATGTTCCTAGAGTTCTTTTGAGTTTATCAAGAACGGAGTTGGGATCAGAGGAATGAAGGTATGTGTGCTTTTTAGCCTTAGTCCCCTCATCTCTAATATAGTCTGTCTGGGCAAGTTGAGCTTGTGGGCATTCATTGCCTCTTATTTCTTCCAATCTGACACTTAGTAGACAGCATATGAGAAGACAACCGAGATCTAGATTCCAGGCCACTAGTTTAATGTCTAAGTAGTCTGCACTTAGCTATTTGTTAAACTCCTATTTCCCCCCTCTCTTCTGAGGGAGTGCTTTATTCTCTATAAAATGAAGATATTGGGTCAAAAATCACATAGTTGAAGTAAGTAATGAGTTAACTCAAGTAAGAGTACCATTCTAGTTCCAAAGAGTAAGAGTAAAAGTGAGATTAAGTGCAGGAGCCTGGAGGGCAAGAATGACGTCATCTACCTTTACGTGTTCTCCCAGGCCTGCTTAGTTCCTTGCATATCACACTTCCTTAGCAGATTCCTTAGTGCCGGCGCAGTGATGTATAATAGACATAGAAGTGAAATGTCTGCTAGGGAACTTCTTTTCTACTTTACATATAAAGAACCTAAACTGAGTTCTTAAATATTGAGACTTTCATCAGACACAATGTGAAGCTGGAAAAAAAAAAAAAACCCCAGCTTTACAAACAGACTATTGATCATTTGAAAATAGAATTCAGTTACAATAACAGAGCAGGCATATCTGCATTTTTAATTTCCTCTTCTAAACTACCCAAGAATGTGTTTTATACAGTAAAAGTGCTCAAGAAATTTATGTTTTTATAAATTTAATTAGGTGCTAATAGCACTTATGTTAATGAAGAAAGTTGATGAGGCAGCACTTGGGCAATTACATACAAGTACATAAGCTTTCTCAGTGTTTTAGGTTTGGGCTTTATTTGAAATATCAAATGGATACATTTGACCTGGTTGTGTGTAGATGTTCCTGGCACTCCAAGCCTTGTAACATGTAGGACAGAAATTTTGGAAAAACAGCAATGATCTCCTTATCTGTAAAGCAGAGATGTCAACTTGCCTGCATTGTTTTCAGTCATGAACTTCTTATGACCTACAATAGTTATCAGTTCCCAAAGGTTGTCCCAAAGGACAAAACATATCTGTAGGAATTAGAGAAATCAACAGAATAGGTACTATTACCCAAAGAGTATGCAAACTGAAACATGTATTAGAAAACACTTGGGACTATTTAGTAAAATCATGAAGGTGCAGAAGGGACTTAAGTGAATTGAACATGTGGAACAGTGGGCATGTCAGGACGGGGGTATGCACTAAGCCTAGACTGGATTCTCAGTTGTGCCAAGCTACATTTGTTAGTGAGCAATAACTGAACCAAGTGAAGACAGGGAAGTTAGGCTCATACATGCATGTTTGTAAAATTCTGAAGGGGATGGCTGACCTCCGTAAATAATCATCCAGATGACTGCAAGACCTGAAGGAGACTTGTATAATTTAAAGGAGAAAGGGGCACAATGTGATGAGGTAGCTGAGCTCTGCTGGATCTCAGCGCTTTGATAGCTTGCAAACCACGGTACGCAGTACAGTTTACATTACTGGATATATTTTCTGAGATAGCATTTTAGGTGGTTGGGGACAAAGGTACTAGACTTTCCAGAGATGCCCATAATTTATTAATGAGGCCAACAGGGCACATGCTATTTTTTTTATTTGTGTGATAGACATAATTTAAAGTACTCTTACTGGGAGGTACATTTAGAAGGTTAGATAATTGGAAAGTCTAAATTTTGGGTGCAGAAAAAATTTATGTTCTTAAACAGAGATTTAATTAGGCCTCAAAAATATGCAAAGTAATTTCCTTGACTCCTAACTTCTCTCAGAATTAATTATAGATTCTCCTGTACACATGTCTAATAAAGTAGAACTAGCATTTCCGTTCTCTAACTGCGCTCTGCTTTTCTGACACAGGACATTGCCTGTGCCCTGGGATATCATTACCTTTACTACACCTTTGTCTCGTTCAAGGTGTGAGTCAGTGCCGCCAACCTTCATAGCTTTTTATCTTTGAGAATTTTGCTTACTTTCCTTAACTCCCCATTACAATGTACAAGTTATTCAAAGAGAAAACATTTAGTGCAATATAAAGACCACCTGTCAGTCCTACTTCCTGCCCTCCCTCCCTCTTCTTGTCCCTCCCTCCCTTCCTCTTTTTGTCTTTTCTACCACAGAGATCTCCGTTTTGTTTTATTTGTTTGTTTATTTGTTTTGATGATAGATGTCCTCATGTCTGGCTTGGCAATTGCTTTATATGAAGAAACTGCACGGCAGGTAAAGTCCAAGGCTAGAGGGAGCCGGCATGTTCTACGTAAGACTTCAGAAATTTAACTGGGCATCTTTAGGCAGCAGCTAACTGTAGAAGTCTGAGATAAAGCTTTGCATAAAGCTTCCTGGAGAGGAGGAAGGCTGAGACTGCAGAAGTAACTCCAAGGCACTTGTGTCAGGTGAAGGCGATCTGTCCAAAGAAAACATTTTTCTTTTTCTTTTCTTTTTCCTTCTTCTTCTTCTTCTTCTTCTTCTTCTTCTTCTTCTTCTTCTTCTTCTTCTTCTTCTTTTTCTTCTTCTTCCTCTTCTTCTTCTTCTTCTTCATCCTATTTCAATTACCAAATCTTGTGACTTTCTAAAATGTCCACAAAGCGGATTCGTTATGGACTGAGAGTCTGGGAATAGCTTTGTAGTATGGGAAATGAAGATTTGGCTTAAGAAAAACAACACTGAAGGCTGCAGGATCACTTGAATTACTGACCTATTCTCCTCCTGTTTTGTTTTTCACTTTAAATTAGAAATATGCATCATAGCCAAGGTGCTCATTCATAAGACAATAATTAATTTGTAGCTCTCTGTTACGTAGTGAAGAATAAGAACCAAATGTATATAATCTTCTCGTCAGAGGTTCTGCTTCATCTAAGAGCCTGGAAAAGTGAATGTCCTCTATTTGTAGCTGCTGCTGCTGCCTCTGCTCTTTCTCCACAGGCACTAAAACCCCCTCCCCATCAACATGATCATCATGCTGGGATATTTTTGTAATGCATCCAAGTGACACTGCTTGGCAATAGGAGAAGCCGACCTTTAGCCTCCTCTAGTAAATGGTATATATGTCTCTTGAATGTGTTTCCTCCTGAAAAAAAATGCATTTCTGTCTTAAGTACTGATATTTACAAATCTATTCTTCCCTTCTCTAAGCAAGAAATAATATGTAAAATATTTTTAAAACGAGGAAGAAAATAACTCTTCCCCTCTGTAGTAATCTCAATGTTTTGTGCTACAGTCAAATTTTAGCAGCATTTTCTCTCATGGACTTTGGAGATACACTTTACATTATTTTGAAATCTGGTGTGGACCAAAGGAATCACCTTGCAAGTCACAGTTATCTGCATATCCATTCACGCTTGCAGAAGACTCCTTTCCAGTCTAAACAATAGAACTCAGCTTTAAAGAATTAATAGCTATCAACATAGAAACCAGAATTAATTAAAGCTCATGATAAAGACATGTTTAAAATTATGAAAAAACAGCGTGATTTGTAGAACTGAAATACAATTGTCATGCATGGGAAGCAGGCTCGACTTTTACAGAATGGCTGCAGGGGAGACAGGAGTTCTCCTAGTGATGCTTTTCATCCTGGAGATTTTAGAGAACATTACATTCCCATGGCTCTCTGAGGGAATGGAAGGGTATGCGGTGTAAAGATGGACAAATAGGTAGACAGTTTTCCTGATCCTCATTTACACACACACACACACACACACACACACACACACACACACACACAGACACACACATACACACACACGCACACACACACACACACACGCACGTACACATGCGCTTGTGCACACGCACACATGCACATACACATGCGCGCACACACATGCACACACACACACATGCACTCACGCACGCGCACACACGCACACACACTGCATAGCAGTGAATCTAAGGAAAGAAGGAACTGGAGAAAACAGGCCCTCATGCATTGCATTGGTTAGGAGACTTTACTTTTCTCATTTACTTGAGAAAATGTTAACAGAAATTTTCTATTCAGCTGTCCTGGAGAAGTCACTTGCCCTCTGCAAACATACTTTTCCCATTTACAAAAATGTGTACTATGGGACTGTTACAGAATCGAACGTTACAACGGACACAGTATTTAATGTGGAGTGATCATACTGGAAAAGAAACCACAGTTCTCGTGATGCCAAATTGCTTGCACACTTGGTGGACTCATTCTGGTTTTGTCCCCAAAGGAAGGTAGCAGTACTTACTAGCTAAAGATTGTTACAGTTTCAAATTAATATTGTATTTTCCATTTTCTCAACCAGCTCAGGTGAGAACGAGACCTGAAGAAGGGTGGATGCAAGAGAGCTGAGGGAGGAGTGAGCCAGGCACCACGATCGGGCGGAGTTTTGCAGCCTGAATGACTGGTGGTCAGAGTGTTTATTTTTATACAGAGCTCAGTAGGGAGAGATAGATGCATGTTGTCCTTGGACATGTGTTCTAACTTCCATTTGGTCACATGTTTAGTCATCCTTGATAAACCGTGACAGGACAGACTTATCTTTTACAATCATTTCCCCTCATCAACCCCACAACCTAACTTCTAACAATCTTGTAGTTTCAGGGGCGTATTTTGCCAAAGTATGACAGCCCATTTCAGGCTGGTAGTTCTTGAGGTTTTAAAGGCACTAGAAAGAAAGATAATCTCCAAGCCAGTCTGGGCGGATCATTATGTCCCAAGCAGTGTATTATCAACTTTTAATAGTCAGGATGCTAATTATCATTAGGCCCAGGAAAAAGCTTGACGCCAAAGCTGCTGCAGCTATTATTCAATATCTGGCATAAGACAATGTTTATATTTTACATATTTGTATGATTTATTTGTACGTCTAAACTTGGCATGTTTTTGGTCTTTGGTCATACAACACCATAGTGGCCTTGTATGAGTTCACTTTTTCTAAGAAAGGGAGGTCTTAGTACTGTATTCTTTTTATCATTTATCCACTCCATTCTTAGTCCTTCAGTAGGAGGAGGAGGTGGCTGCTGATTTGATCTGCTGCCAACTTCTCTAGCCTCCCTAAAATTGTTTAACTTTTGAAAGTTTACTTTGTTCTGATTATCTTGTTCCCGATTAAGTGCAGGGGCAGATGTGCTGAGAGTATCTTTGAGGCAGAGCTTCATAAGGAGGTCCCCAGCATATTTACTTGAGTCACAACCTCCAGGGCACAATAAAGACATTTAAGTAGGGTCAGATAAGATTATCTCCCTAAAAGTGGGAAGGGTAGTATGGCCAGGACCTTCCTGGGCAAGCCTAGAAGCAGTGCTTCTGGGACAGGGTGTAAATGTAAGAACATTTACATCAATCCAATATCCCCAAGTTGTACAAATAATAAAAGTTCCCCAAGCATGTAACATAAAGGCCAAAGAGTGGGAGGCTGCACCACAGCATCTGTATCACTTGGCTCAGCTTTGCTGGATCTTTGCCTAACAGCTGGGCTGGCTTTATGACTTTCACTGTCTCCATTAGACATAGCTATGCCAGGAATGGAACAAAGTCACACCACACAGGGAACCTCACACGAGATTTATTGGGAGGCCAAAACCCAGTAGGGTGACTGCCTCTGCTTAGGCAGAAACAGCAGATAACTGAGCAGAACTCAGGGTTTATATAGGGCTTCTTGGGGAGTAGTGCAGAGATATCCAGGGTGGCCTGGGGATCGGAAGGATTGTGCAGTCTGATCTTGGGGCAAGCTACAAGTTTGGTGGGATTTTTTCTTATAATATGGGACTAGGAAAGGCCATTATAGTGGTTAGAAAACAGCCATTAAGGCTGTTAGCAAAGTCTGGGGGCAGGGCATAGCCACTGGAGCTCCTCAAGTGGGGTGGAGGATGGTGGTGGGAAGCTGGCCACTTTCCTGCCTTGAAGGTTTACAAAGTGTACAAGGAGAGTCCATGGCAGGGAAAGATTTCCCCACTGCTTGAGTTGTCCTGAATAGCCAACAGGCCTGAAGAGTGAAAAGGTTAACCATTTGTATGGCTCATGCTCGATTTTCTACACTACATCTTCACTTTCTTTCCAAAAATGTTTGTTTTGAGGTGTTTCATTCTCATCTTAATGTCAGTAGCATATTTATACTTGCACAAATTTCCTTAGTCTTCATTTCTATTTTGTAGGCAGTTTACAGCTCCTTACTACATTTCAGATATAAATAACATCAGTACAAAGAACTGCATGTGATTTTTGCCATATTCACAATCAGAATAATAGGTTCAAAAGAAGTTGATGTATAAATCTTTAAATAAAAGCTCAAGTGCTTCAGATGCATGGTTTGTTCATAAGGCAACCCTGCTGCCACAAGCAACACAAACAGTGTCCTGGCTATTTAGGGCATCTCTGTGCACACAAAACTATCACTATGGAAACCGAGTTAAGAGTTACTCCAGTAAAATGATGTTGTGTGCTAGTCTGCTCAAGTGACCAATAGACCAATAGACTTAAAACCAACTGCAAACTAATCTTTTCAATTGAAAATTCAACAGGCTTAGTAAGATAATCATTTCTCTCATCTGTAACAATACTGCATCAAAGATTTAAATTTAACGTAAAAGTCTCCTTCTTAAAGCGGACCCACGCCTGATTGACTCCTGGCATCCCCAAGGCAGTGCATAACCATCTGTCACTCCAATTTTAGGGGATCTAGTGCTCTCTTCTGACTGCAGGGTCTAAGCTTGCATGCAGTGCACTTCAGTGCAGGCAAAAGACTCATACAGTGAAATAAAATTAATGAAATCCACTTTATAAAAGCATTATATTTACTTCAGTGGAAGTTAGTATCAGTTACAAAGTAACGGATTGTGTAATGGGGTAAAAGTTGAGACCCAAAGACCAAGAAACTAGGTAAGATTGATTATTAATGATGAGTACTTTTATCTAATCTCTTATTTTTGATAGTTATAATCCCTAGGGACAGATCCTATAAAATTTTTAAAAAATACAAAACTCTAAAATCTGATACATGGATTCCAAACCTGTCCTACTGTTATTTGCCATGTGACCGAGAGTGACTAGTGAAACCAACTTTGCCTTGCTTTTCTCATGGGAATTCTGATGATTGCATGGTGTATGTGAAGCACCAGTGAATAAGTGAGATGTGGCTTTGATGTTGCTTTGCTCCTTTATTCTTTCTCATGCCCAACAGTGATGAGTTTTTTTAAAAAAAATAAATTGCACTGAAGTCTAAAATCAAGGTTAATTTTGTTAGTTGTCAATAATATTTGAAACTTTGTGATGTATGTATTTACATATATTGTGTACATATATGTAGAAGTCAGAGGACAAACCTGGTGTCTTTTCTAGGAAGTCTATTTCCTTTGAGAAAATGACTTTAATTGGCTTATAAATTACCAATTAGGCTGAGCTGAGCCCCAGGGATCCTGTCTCTACCCATCCAACATACATCACCACATCTAGCTGTTCATGATGTAGGCTGTTATATTTAAGTACACCCATACAGTGTAAACTGTGGTAGTTAACATTGGCTTCTCCTTAAATGTTATCCTTTCTATGTGGTCTACAAAAGTCAATTACATACTTCAAAATAACTAGAACACTAGCTATTTTGAAAGCTTTCATGACCTCATTCTTGTCCAATAGAGATATGACTTTCTTTCTACTACATCTTAATGAAGAAAGCAAAGGGTCAAAACTTTCATTCTTTATTTTTATTTTTTAAACGTTCATTCCTATGTGTGAGCTGACACCCAGCGGGACTATCAAGGTGTTCTGTCAACTGCTGCAGCGAGCTTTCCGAGCTCTCCCTGTGGACTCATACGCTCATGAGTTTATACAGAGACCAATTGTAACATGTTTCTTATGTGCTAGAACATGGTGTGCCATGAGAATAGCACTCATTCCTCAGCAAGACTGGTGGAATCTTGCCACTAGTTGATCAAGCAACATCCAGAGGTAATGTCAGGCATTACCTATGTAATTATACAATAACTCAACATTTATATGTACACACACACACACACACACACACACACACACACACACGATTTATTATTACATACTTTTCTGGGGAAATGACGCAATTCCACCCTTTGTGGCTGAATAACATTCCATTGTATTTGTATTTGCATATAAAGAAAATACAATATTTTCTTTATATTATCACTTAATGATAGACATTCCAGCTGATTATTGTGAACAGTACTGCAATAGGCATGAATGAGCAGGTGTCTCTGTGGTATGTTGACTCAACGTCTTGAGTATATGTCCAGATGTGGTACATCTGGATCATATGGTAGTTATACTTTTAGGTTTTTAAGTAACATTCATACTGGGTTCTATTGTGGCTAGATAAACTTAAATTTCCATTAGCATGTTTAAAGGTTTCCTTTTCTCCACATTTTTGCCAACATCTATTGTTGTTTGATGGGCTACTATTTGAGAAATAATATTATATGAGTAAGAAGCTACCACTAAAGAATTAGAAGAAATGTTATAAAATCATTTCTGGACAAGATTTTTAAATCTAAAATAAATGATGTTTGAAACCGATCAATTATAAAAGGTAAACAATTGGGGGAGATAACTGGGCATGAATGGATAATAAATTTATTAAGGAAATGTGAACTAGTCACAGTGACCATTCAGTACATTGCATATCTGTAAGAATAATTAAAAGGAAAAGGACAAGTCACACTAATGTAATGATCCCAGATATGTAGGTTGTGCATCAGAATGACAAGGTTGTGCTTCTGACTCATCCATAAACTGGTTATGACATGAATGCTTCATTTGCCATGTGCAAGACAGCGAGATACAAGTATCTCCAAAACGGAGAAAGATTTACTGTTTACTTAAATAGACTGCTCATAATGCTGGATAGTTACTGCCAGATGTTTCAGATTTTGATCTAAAGAATTTAAATTATTTTCAGTTGTCATCAGCTGTGTGATATTTGTAGTAACTAGTTCTTTAGGGAACTGTTTGTTTTTATGTTTTCTGTTTGATTGCTTGTTTTTCAAAACAGGGTGTCTCTGTGTAGCCCTGGCTGTCCTGAAACTCTGTAGACCATGCTGGCTTCAAACTCAAAGATCTTTCTGTCTCTGCCTCTACTGCTTCCCAGCCATTTCTATATTCCTTTTTGTTTGTTTGTTTGTTTGTGTTTTTGTTTTTTGGAGACAGGGTTTCTCTGTGTAGCCTTTGCTTTCCTGGACTCACTTTGTAGACCAAGCTGGCCTCACACTCACACTCACAGTGATCCACATGCCTCTGCCTTCCAAGTGCTGGGATTAAAGGCATTTGCCACCACGCCTGGCCTTCCATTTCTATATTCTAAGGCTTTCTCTTTTTAAAAATAATATATTTTATCAATTTATTCATATTACATCTCAACTGTTATCCCATCCCTTGTATCCTCCCATTCCTCCCTCCCTCCCATTTTCCCCTTACTCCCCTTCCCTATGCCTGTGACTGAGGGGGACTTCCTCCCCCTGTATATGTTCATAGGGTATCAAGTCTCTTCTTGGTAGCCTGCTATCCTTCCTCTCAGTGCCACCAGGTCTCCCCATCCAGGGGACATGGTCGAATATGGGGCACCAGTGTTCATGTGAAAGTCAGTCCCCACTCTCCACTCAACTGTGGAGAATGTCCTGTCCGTTGGCCAGATCTGGGTAGGGGTTCGGAGTTTACTGTACGTATTGTCCTTGGCTGGTGCCATAGTTTGAGCAGGACCCCCGGACCCAGATCTGCCCGTCCTTATGTTCTTCTTGTAGGTTTCTAGGACCCTTTGGATCCTTCTATATTCTAAGGCTACCTCCGCTACACAGAGTACTAGGAAAGGCCATGTTTCTCCTGACTCTTCACTAAGTAGGATACAAAGCAGGGGGTAGTTCTGTGCAGAGATAACATGATGCCTGGAGTTATCTTTAAAGATAAAGATAGAAATGCACGAAGCAGAGCATAGTCTGATTCATTACCCACTGGAATGCTAACAGGAAGAGCCTGGTGATTCCGGATATGTGTCTTCCAGAAGCCTTTAGTATAAATGTTGCTTCTTCATTGTACAAAAGTCCTGCCTGTCACTTTCTAAAAGAAATTATATTTTTCTATTAATATGAACCACTTCTTTCACCACAGTGTATTCTTTGTTGTTTTATTTTGTTCTGGAGACTCACTATATGTAGACAAGGCTACCCTTTAAGTCACTAGTTGACCCAAACTGGCCTTGAACTTGTAGAAATTCTGCTGCCTCGCCCTCTTGAGTGCTGGGATCATAAGCATACACCATACTTTTGGTTAAAACACAATTAAAAATGTATTTAGTCAAACGTTCTCAGTACATACAAACCACTCTTAATGTCACCCCCTCTTTCCCCCAAACATGTATTCATTTTGTTTGTCTTTGTCATTGAAAAAAATGATTCAAAAACATTTCATCATTGATATAAGCTCAGACATTGTTTTTTAAAACGGGAAAGGCAGTCATCACTGTTAATTCCACATTAACAACTTCATAGTCAACCAGTCAGTAAACCCAAATCCTTACAAGTGCATCTGTGCTGCGAATGTACAGCACTTTTGCTGTTATTCACCCAGCAGCACCCTGCAGACTGTGTCACAGCATTGCTGATTGTATGCTGTACTAAAACTGAGTAGATGATGATGCGTCAAATGGTTGGAGGAATATGCAAATCACCTACCATCGTACACAGGGGCCTGAGCGCAGCAGATAGATGCCCCAGGGCTTCTGGAACTGGTGTTCTGTGGCTACAAGTAGATGTGTCTAATATTATAGACATTAAAAATTAGACGTTTGGCAACCTTTACAACAAGGTAGATGGACTCTCAAACAAGTTATACATATATTTTTTGGAACTTCATGCAAATATTTACCGACAATTATTTTAGTTCTCTGTATGTCCAATTTTACCCTCTTTATTAACTTTGTATAATTTTCGTTTTGTAAAGTTATTTTGCCTCACTGTGACAAAGCAGGACACAGGCAACTTGGGAATGGGAAGATTCATTCTGGAACTTGCTTTCAGAGAGTGTCATCCCATCCTTGTGAGAAAGGCATGGGGACAGGAGAAAAAGGCACCTCACATTTCCACAAGCTGCAGACAGTGGCTGGATCTGGGGCCCAGGTCACACCTTCAAAGGCCTGTCCCTCGGACCTGCGTCCACCTCACCACCTACCAATTGCAAGCCCCCCCCCCCCCAGCAGCACCAGCAGGAGTAGGTGTTTCACACAGGAGCCAGTTGGGAACATTTTATACTCAAACTGTACAGGGTTATAAAAGGGTTCTTATAGGACATCACAATTTAGATCTTTCAAAGAGTCAAACTGATGCTTTCTATTTGGTATTACATGAATGCCTAGTTTTGAAATTTATAATTTTATTCTAGTAAAGAAAAAACAGGGAAAACAGCGAAGTGGCACTTACGATATGACGTATGCTTAGAAATAATATAATTACTCTTTCAGTGTTCATGGGAGAAATCTTAGATGATTTAAGGACAAATACTACGTGTTCAGAAGGAGCTCAATGCTTTCTTTTCTGAGCTTCCATTTGCAACACCAAACAAAACTTCTCAAAGGCAGAGGATGTTCCCTTTGAGAGACCTGTTGAAGAAGTCCAGCCATTCTTAACGACACCTGCTTTTTAATGCTTTTAACAGTCTCTCTTTCTGTCCTCCTCCCTCCCCTCCTCATCTCCCTCTTCCTTTTCTCTCTCTCCCTTCCTCTCACTCCAGCATTCTCTTATGATTATTGCTTTACTTTATGTGTATGGGGGTGTTGCCTACATGTATGTTTGGTATGTCTGTGTATGGGAGTGTCGCCTACATGTATGTTTGGTATGTCTGTGTATTATGTGTGTACCTGTGGCCCCAAAGCCCAGATGACATCATTGGGTCTCTGGAACTTTAGTTTTTGGTGGTTGTGAGCCACCATATTTGTGCTGGGAACCAAACCTTTGTCCTCTGGACGAGCAGCCAAGCTCTTAACTGCTGAGCCCTGTTGTTTTCTCTTTTGATAGTGGAAATAGACATGATTCATTAACTTCAACTTTGGAGAGAAATAGCTGTGTTTGAATAATAACTAAAAATTCAGTGACTATTATCTTTCTTTACTTTTAAATTCTGTATTTAGTGCACAGTTTATCTTTCTACATTTTTCTGGATGTTGGTGATTGCTAGCTAGGGCTTTTACACTTTTGGACCATTTCTTTGCATCTCTGTTTCAGTCTGTTTTCATTGCTCTTTGCCTCTGTGTCTGTCTTTATGTTTCTATTTCTGTTTCTATATCTTTGCCTCAGTGTCTTCCTGTAATTCTCTTTATATATCTTTGTCTCTCTCTATATATCTGTGTGTATATTTCTGTGTCTCCTTTTTATCTATGATGAAATTTTACAAATGTTCAAAATAAAATCTCTGTAGCTGTATATGATGCCACACTTCAGAGGGAGGAGGATTTCCCTAAGTTCTGGGCCAGCCTGGGCTACATGGTGAAACTTTAACTCAAATAACAATAATAAAATCCATTTTTTCTGAACACTGCTTATTTTAAGGTAAAACTGCACGTGGACATTAAGCACATTGTCTAATGATGTAATCTAGAGTTGAACTGACACACAAACGACACTGGTAGCAGTTGGAAAGAGGGAAAAGAGAGGGAACAGGATGGGAGCCTACCATAGTTGTCTTCTGAGAGACTCCACCCAGCAGGGGATCGAAGCAGAAGCTGACTGTCACAGCCAAACTTTGGGCGGAGGGCAGAGAGTCCTTTAGATGACTGGGGGATAGAAAGACCCAGAGGGAACAGGATCTCCACAAGAAGACGAACAGAGCCAACAAATCTGGGCCCGGGGGGCGGGCGAAGACTGATGCACCTAACAAGGACCATGCATGGAGAGGACTTAGGCCTCTAGCTTAGATGTACATAGGCAGCTCAGTCTCCATATGTGTCCTCTAGATAGGGGAGTAGGGGCTGTCTCTGCCATGGACTCTATTGCCTACACTTTGATCACTTCCCCCTGGCAGGGCACTGCAGTCCTGATGAGACCTGAGAGGCTGAGGCCAGATGATAGAGGAGAAGCACCCTCGTCTCTGAGGACTAGGCAAGAGGAATAGGGAGGAGGAGGGAGAAAGGGTGGCACTGGGAGGAGATGGGGGAGGGGTTATTTTGGGGATATAAAGTGAATAAAAATGTAAAACTAAAATTTAAATTAAAAAATAGTAAAGTAAAACAGTTCTTCCTACCTAGAAATCCAGTGTCCCACATAGATCCATTATACCATGCTTCTGAGAGGGAAACTGGGAACAGTATTTGGGTTTCAACAAACTTAGGTAATTCCCTTCTATTGGATGGACTACACAATTCACCATTAGAGGGAGAGAGGTGCTGGCCAATACTGAGGTTTCTGTTATTTTGCCCTCCTGTCTGGTCACAGGTGCTGTGCTCTGATGAATCATTACACTGAAAACTTGAAGGAGTCTATCGAAAAATAGACAAGAACAGAACTTCTTTATGCATCTCTTGTACTCTTGTGAAGTCTCTTTTATGCATTATCTTCCTCAGAATCGTTTCAGGTACAGAGTTTACTGGAGTAAGTAGATATTCAACAGAGGAAATGAGCGATTCCCTTCTGTCAGCCCTCCTGTGACAGTTACTGTGGATTAGAGGTGTTGTGCACAGTACAGCTTATACTTTCTAATTAATTAATTATCTCTGCCCTGTACTAATTTGGCAGCACTTCTCCAGCAATGCCTTATTTTACCAAATAAGCATTAACAATTCACTTCTTTGTTGCTGAAAGTACACCGTCGAGAATACCTTATCCTATGAAGTATGTCATTTATGGTAAATACCCTATATAGCAGCTGGCAGTGAGTGGAGCCTCAGACATGCAATAAAATAGGAACACTATATAGGCATACATAGCATGAATTAGTGTAATGCATTTGTCTCTGATAAGTGGTTTAACATAGTTACCAGTAATAGATTAAAGCAATGCACATTTACAGTTAGCATTTTAGAGGTTATAAGTCTACTACAGTCAAGTTGCATTTGGTCAAGGTGCACTCTTCTTCCGTGGCAGCTATATTCTTCTTGGTTTTCAGAGACCTACCACATTCTTCAGATGGTAAACCATTTTGCCTTGCCTCAGTCTCAATTCCCTTGTCACAACTCCTGCTGCCTTACTTTTATAAAGATTCTTCTTAGGAACTTGAACCCACCCACATAACCACAGGGAAGATGTTTCATATTAATGTCATAAACTACATCTGTGTACAGAGTCCTGTACAGTTTCTGAGGTTACACATTCACATATTTGGGGAATAGGATATGCAACCCATGGGGCCACTGTGGAGTCAACAGCACATGGGGTATGCAGTGGGAGAGACATTCAGCCTTGTGAGGTGGAAGCATATGAAGGTTGCACATTAGTGACCTCTGCTGATAAAAAAGCATCAAACAGGAAGGAAGAGCAAGCATGAAACAACTCATCATGGGTGATCACTGTTATCCCCTGGAGTCACTTAGAAGGAGGCTTTAATTCAGACGTTCGCTGAGTCTAGACTTTCATGGTACTTACTGTCAGAGGGTCAGAACAGCTCGCAAGAGTCTGATGATCAGTACTGACCCCTGTTGATCCTGATGCTAAAGAAATGAAAATCAGGCTGCCATTAAGTCAAGTGGTGGACATGCCTATTAAGCAACCACAATTCCATTCTAGTCACTTTCTTCTTCGTGTGTGTGTGTGTGTGTGTGTGTGTGTGTGTGTGTGTGTGTGTGTGCTGCTCAGCACAATCTTGAGCAGTTTAAGTCTGTTATTAACTCTCTATGCTATCCTGACTTCATCCTTGCCAAAATCCCCAAGTCATTTACTTTTTAGTTCTTTCTTGCTCCAGCCGAATCTTCTCTCATGCACCTCATTTTTTGGCTGAATCTCTTACTTCCTCTTCTAACTCCTCCTCTCCTGGCTGGCAGGAAGTCCATCCCTAGTCTCTCCCCCTGCTCTGTGATTGGCTGTAAGCTCCTTTATTGACATCACGGGACAATTGGGGAGCAGAGTTTATATAACATTGAGACAAGAGATCCTTAGAACAAGGCTTGCAGCCGGATATGAGGGGGTACAGAAATCAGCATTTGAGTTACACAGTAACCTCACGCCTGCAGGTTACTCTGTCTCTTATGATTGCAGTTTGTGCAAACGCGAAGGAGGAATTTCTCAGAATGGGAAGAACGGCAAGAACGGCAAGAACGGCAAGAACGGCATGGGTGGGAAAAGGGATGGGCCTTGAGTCAAGCCTGACTTGTGCATGTGCTAGAGTGAGCGATCACGTGGTTCCAGTGTTAGATTAAGAAGTCAGAGCGAGTAGCTGACCATGCTGGCGCCCAGTACAGACCCTCTACCTGGGCACAGCCCTGCGATCTTGTCACAGTTTGAAGGAAGATTATTAAATTTGAGAACTATTGCTTATTGGTATTAAAGAATAAAATAGATGATTTTTCTCTAGTGTAATAATAATGGGTCTGTAAATATTTTCTATACTGATATTTGTATTGATGGTAAATTCTACGAAATCTGGAAAAGCTGATTACTTCAACAAAATGTTCAGCATTTCCCTTCTCTTTTACATGGCTTAGACTTTATTTCTGCTTTGTGGCATTTGTGAAATTTGTACATAGTAGCTATTCACTGAGAGGAATAGAATGAGAAATATGAGTAAATCCAATAAGCATGTGAATTCAAAATAAAAGAGTGATAAGTAGCTTAAAAATAGCTGTGAAGTGTTACAGATGTTTCTGACCATCACACTGTAAGTTACCAATGAAAGTAGGCTGAACATCTAAAAATAGAAACTGGAATATGACAATCAGCCTATAACAAAACTGTCATCTCAATCTATCAGGCTCAAATGCCTGAAGCGTTAGAAGTAGCTAGCATATCACTCAGTTGGGCTATTTAAAAATCAAAGACTATCAGAAGACTAAGAAAACTAGGAGATATTACACATTTACCCCGGCATTTGGATAATATTTTTTCTACCTGGAAGTGAGTGGGGAAAAAAACCTTCTGTAATTTGATCATCAGAAATACTATGTAAACACTTAGTTTATGCTAATGTAGGACATTATCTGCTATTTTTATGCATTTACATGACATAAAGTAATTATTAGTTTAGTGGTGATTTTACCGAGAGAGCTGCGGGGACAGCGTGGGACGTAGCTCTGCTGTGCACTGACCCTAGCGCTGACGTCCATCTCCTTCTTTTCTAAACTTTGTTCATTATAACAACAAGTAAATGGAGTTTGATTTTTCTGGAATTCCTACATAACATTATACAGGTAAATGCCTTTGTTTGTGCCAGATGGCCATAGGAATATTTCTAAAACACTTATAGCCTTTTAAGGAAATCAACATGGAAATCAGTGTCTTGACAGCTTTATGGTTATTTTTATAGCCAGTTGTCAACGTACAACCAGGCTTTTTAGAAGTCTTTTATAATAGTAATAACTAAGGCATATCTTCAAAATTGATGAGTACCATTTTCATTAAAGTTATACTAAACTAGTTTGGGCCATACAGAATCTTTCTATGAGAGTTGTTATGGCGTTATCGTCTTCTTTTGCCTTCACATATCACATTGCACACAATTCAATTGTTTCCCATTGCAGAAGCCAGTTTGCTTTAATTTAGTGAAACTGTGGAAAGAGATGTTGAAGGTTTTTTTTTTTTTTTTTTTTTTTTTAGCATCCTATAAAACCTTTGTTTTACTTAAAAAAAACAAAACAAATCACGTTTCCATGAACATTATCTTTTAGGGTAAAAAATCTTGTGAGAAGAATATGGCGTGGGTTTAGCTGCTAGTTTTCATCTTAGTGTGCCAAGGGATGGCTTTTTTTGGTGTTTTCTTCCTGAACAGACCTGTTGAGACCAGCTACCTCCACCGTGCCCCAAGCTCAACTCTAGTGAGAGCAAAGTTTTATATCTGAGGAACGGTGAGGAAAAGGCCGTTCTGTGTCTATTCCCTTACCATAATCAGCCTCCTGGAGGTCACTGCTAAGATAGCTGTGACCACAGCCATTGCCCAAGATATCAGGACAGTGGAGCAGCTGACCACTCAGGTGCAAGTCTAGACTCAGTTATACCTTTACCCAGTTCATCAAAGGCCGCCATGAACCACCAAGAGACCACAGTAAACAGGGCCGTTCATTTGAGAGGATGCATTCCTCCTGATGGAATGCACAGCCCTTCCTTACAGGCGTCAGACTTGAGATAAAGGACTCCCTGGAGCTCTTAAAGAAATCCCAGACATGCACAGTCTGCGTGTTGCTAAGGCCTACAGGCCTCATGACACCATAGATGAAAGCCGCAGGACTAAAGTGGAATGCTAGTGTCGTCATGAAGCACAGATAAAAATATTTCAACAGAGGCCCTTCTGCCCTTCAGAACATTTTTTTTTCAGGATGAGAAGAATTACAAGTATGCTCATACTTAACATTATAGAATTTTTAAATTACAGACTTTGATAACCACCAAAACGAAAATCTAAGTGACATCTCTTATCACATATAATCTCTCCTAACCATAGTCCAGTGAATTTGGCTGGTTTGTGCCTTGTGACTGAGCAACTGAAAAAATAGGCTTATGGTAGCTGAGTGAGATGCCCTTCCCGAGAAGTCAATGGGATGTGTGTACTTGGTGTTCGTTTGGTTGTCATTTTGGAATGATGGTGAGGTATGGCCTTCTTGGAGGAATATATCACTGAAGGCCAGCTTTGAGAATTCAAAAGACTTGCCATTGCCAGTGTGTCATTCTGCTTCCTGCTCAGAGTTCAAGATGGCAGACCCCCCTGCCCTGGAAGAAATGCAGCCACAGCTTCGAGGCATTTGGCAATCAGAAGGAAAAGCCACCAATCCGTGACAGAGTAGTAACCCAAGAACTGCTTGTATTCAGCTCACCACTGTACCGCTGGGAAAGGCTTCCAACACCAGTGGAGTGTGTCAGCTTCACTGCATTAGAGAGGCAGAGGTGGGAGTTGCAGAAGCCCAGGAAGCCAGAATGTTCCGAGAACATACAAAGAAGCAGCTACATAGAGCCAAATTGTGATTTGTAAAGGGATCCTATTAGGCCTGAGCTGACCCATGAGAGGGTGTGAGTGAAGTACAGTGCCAGGCAAAGAACACGAGAAGGGGATAGGTAGACCAAGGAACAGATCCTGCTTACCACACAAGGACTACAGCACTCTGAGCCGGCTGCTAACGCAGTGGCCCCAGCACCCAGACCACCAGCTCATGGTGTAGCTGCAGTGTGGGAAGTTTTATGTGCTTTGCAAATGTGTGCTCAGGGCAGGACCTCTGGAACATGTGAATGTGACCTTTTTAGGGAATTGAGACTCTGCTGACGTAGTTGAATTGTCCTGTAAGGGTGAGGCTAAAAACAAGTACAAGCATTTATCACGTTGATGGGAAAGCCAGGCCATTATGAAGGGGACAGACTGTGGGACAGTTGCTGCTTTCTCTTTCATAACTAAAAGAGAATGGACTTGTGTTGTGAACCTTTCAGAGTGTGCTGTTTGTTTTGTTGACGTTGTTAAAGCAGATACAAACTAATCGAGTCCTCAGGAAAATGGAGACAATTAGCCATAGATTAAAGGCGCGCAATGATCATGTTAAAAGTGTTTTTTGAAAAATGGAATCAAATTAATTCAATGCATGATAATTGTTTTCTGGAACATAGCCAAAAGCAAATTAAAATGGTTCAAATAAAAATCTGAGAACTTAAAATTCAAAATATCTCTTATAGTTCCAAACATTTCCAGAGCCAGAAAAATGGCCTTAAAAACCAGGAAGAAGAATAATCAGGACTAGAAAGGCACAGATGATAACATCAGAAGACTAGGACCTAAAAAGTATATAAATGTACCAAAAGTGTTTAAGAAGCTGGGGAAAATATGAATATGAGAAGAAAATGGTAGGGAATAAAACAATACAAATCAAAATGAAGAAATCACAGCTTTTATAAACATACCCTGGATAGAGTCAAGAGAAAAAAAACTATTAAGGAACTTAATAATATAGGTTTAGAAATGATTCATAATGAGACAAATCATATAAATGAGTAGAAGACCAGGGGTTTTAGAAGATGGCCAGTGGTCTAGACGGCCAGTGGTCTTTTGCGCATACATTTGTGTTTCTAGGAATACATCAACAGAGATGAACACTCACTTGAAAAAGTCTTAGCTAGGGTTTTATACAATTACGAAAACCATCAACACCTAAATCCAAAGTCCTCAGGCACCAAGGAGCTGGGAAACATGAAAAATAACCCACAAGGGCATATACCGTCTAATTGTTAAGACTGACCAGGGTCTCCTGAGAGATTATCCTATGCCGAGTGGTCAGCCCTAAGTGTGTATATGTAACAGCAACACTACGTGATTTCACTATGTTACACACACACACACACACACACACACACACACACACACACACACACGCATACACACACATGCGCGCACACACATATACATATGCACACACATACACATTCATACACATGCATATACACAATATACTAATACACTCACATACACACATATATACACTCACATGCACACATACATATAGATGCACACACTCACATACACAGTTATACACACACACACACACATACACATACACACACACACACACATACACACACACACACACACACACACGAGGCAAGGGAGAGAGAGAGAGAGAGAGAGAGAAGGAGCTTGATGGGGGAGAGTGAAGGTGGAAATTATGAAAATACAGAACTCATGTGAAATTTAAAAAATATTTTAATTAAAAAAGTTACTATACTGATAATTTCTGTAGACAAACAAAAAGAATCCCACCAGACTTCCTGTCAAAAGCCAGGCAGCCCCAAGACAATAGAAAGGTGGACTTCAGCTGGCCTGCTGAGTAAAGACACTTCATCCAAGAGGAAGAAGAAATAGAGTCCTAACTCAAAAGCTGAAAGTGCAAAGGAAGACTCTTGTGCAAACAGCCACAGTGATGGGAATTTTAATAGAAATCCTTCAAAAGAAGGAGATAAAAATGCTATACACAATCGATGGCTGCAGAGAGAGAGAACCATCTTTCTTTAGAGATGAGCCCCCTGATAACACAAACACTCTTTAAAAACTAATCACAAAGATATCTCAAAGAGAGAGAAGACTGGAAAAGACTCCGTGCCAGTCGATAATCAAATGGGAGACTGGTAGACCATACTAACACTAGATAAGACCCATTTCAAACCAGGAAAATCAGGGTCATCTTATAGAGATAAGTGGTCCGGTATTATAATAGAGCAGCATAAATGAGTACGCAGCTTATTAAAGGCAATCAATATCATGAATGGTGCAGAAACTGATAAAAATGGAGAGATAGGCAAATCCAAAATATACTTACAAACTTTGTCAATTATAAGTAAAACTGACCAAAAATAAGATAGAAAAAAAGGGTTGAGAATGTCTCAGGATGAAATAGCGCTGATATTAAACAACAACAACAACAACAACAACAACAACAATAACAACAACAACAACAACACAGCGGTCAGAAACAGAATCACCCATGAAGATGTTACTCAGCAGTCAACACCTAAGAGCATAATACAAATACTTCCTTCACTAAGATAACTAGGTCATGTCAGATGGATTTTCTGACTCCAGTGGAACTAAATTAGAAATCAGTAACAATAAGCGGTTGGAAATAAACCCTCCTGCTAGTAAGAAAGTAAACAATATAATTTTAATAAATTCAAGTAATTCTTAAGGGTCTTAATAAAATATTTTATAATGAGATAACAAGAATTATATCTTGGGTAAGAAGAGGATTTTAGATAAATTATTTAAGAACCTCCTCCTCAAAAGAAAACAATGGTTCCCCCAGTTAAAATGAGAGGAAGGAAATCATAAACATAGCATCAGAGAGCAATGCAATAGAAGTCAGAAAAACAGAACCAAAGAAATGAAACCACATGATGATCATTTGAATGTTCAAATGAAATTTATAGTGTTTTACAATGAATTGTGAAACAAAACAAAACAATACATAAAATACCTGTTCAGATCCTTCAAGCAAAACAAGGATGTTGACAAATGTATGCAAATAATTTAAATAGCTAAATAACTTTATAAAAATTCTTGATGTTTGAAAGCCATCCAAGTTGAAGAGGAAATAAAAATCTGCATATTTCCTGCTCTATCGGAACCATCACCTGTACGCCGTTCTTGAATATCAGGCAAGTGCTAGCACCCCAGGCCCTTTACATTTCATAACCCATTTTTCGGTTTGCTTACTATTGGCCTGTTTGAACTCTTCCTATGGTTTATTCTGTTTTCCTCTGGTCATCTCTTCACTGCTGGCTGCCTCTATTTTGAGCACACTTCTGTCAGCTGATATGCCATCATTACATACTCATTGCTTTTGTTTCTTGTCATTTGGGGGCAATATAAGAATGCACATTTTCTTTTGCACATCTCAGTGTCAAGCATCTTTTCTTCTTCTTCTCTTTCACTTTGTTTCCATGTTGTAAATTTCAGACCTTCAGTTGAAGTTCACAGTTCATTCTGAGTTGACTTTGGGTGTGACAAGTTGTTCCGTTGTCAGTTTTTCAGGGGCATGTTCTTTCTGTACTTTTGTCTCAGTGGCCCTGCTGAAGGTCACTGTTGCTGCTGTCTAGTAGATTTTGCTGCCCGCAGGTCTGTTCTGGAAGTGTGTCCAGGCTTGCTGTGTTGCTGTGGTGTTGTAAATCTGGATATCAGATACGATGTCTCCACCATGATCTTTTTGTTACACATTAAATTCCACATCTACCTGAGGTTTCTTGTGATCTGTATGAGTCTTAGCCTTGTTTTCCCCATCTCTATGGAAATAAAAATGGTTTGGAAATCTAGGTAGATGTACTGGCTGGTTTTGTGTGTCAACTTGACACAAGCGAGTGTCATCAGAGAGGAAGGAGCCTCAGCCGAGGACATGCCTCCATGAAATCCAGCTGTAAGGCATTTTCTTAATCAGTGATCAATAGCCGAAGGCCCAACCCATTATGGGTGGTGCCATCCTGGTAGTTGTATGAGAGCAGGCTGAGCAAGCCATGGAAAGCAAGCCAGTAAGCAGCACCCCTCCATGGCCTCTGCATCAGCTCCTGGTTCCAAGATCCTGCCCTGTCCTAACTTCCTTTAGTGTGAACAGCTTTGTGGAAGTGTAAGCCAAATAAAGCCTTTCCTCCCCAACTTGCTTTTTGGGCATGGTGTTTTGCTGCATCAAAGAAACCCTACCTAAGATGGTAGATATGATGCTAAATATTTTAATTTTTGCTTTGGCAAAATTTAAATATTGCTTTGGCAGGACAGGTGTTTAACATTAATTCATGAACAACAAGATTTCTTTCTGTTTGTGCTCTCCTTATTTCATAAACATGTATTAATTTTTAGTGACAAAAAGTTATACCCAGAATATCTTGAAAAACTGTCTTAAAGAAAATTCAGCTGAGACCACAATGGCATATCAACTTAATGTGTTAACAAAGATGCTCTCAGAAAGACGAGAAGTAACAAAGGAGGCTGATGGAGAGCAAGGGGACCACTACTGTGTACCACTGTGATGTAATGCATACACATCATGCAAACAGCCTGCAGGTTCCTCAAGGAGTATAAATGGTTCTAATGCACAATCTGGTGATCTATTCTGGGTATATGTCCAATGGAAATAGAATTGGGATGGCAAGCAGAAGTCTGTGCGTCGACATTGAATTAGTTATATTTTTCATTGTGTGATAAAATACCTGACAGAAGCCACTTGAGGGAGGGGCCTATTTTTCTCACAGTTTGATGGTATAGTCCATCATGGCTAGAAGGCATGTGTGGTAGTTCAAGTAAAATGGTCTCCATAGGCCCGTAGGGAATGGCACTCTTAGGAGGTGTGGCTTTGTTGGAGTGGGTGTGGCTTTGTTGGAGAAGGTGTAGCTTTGCTGTAGAAGATGTGGTCATTTCACTTTCTGTTGCCTGCCTGCATTTCAACAGGTAGAACCCTCAGCTTCTTCTCCACCACCGTGTCTGCCTGCATGCCATCATGTTCCCCATCATGAGAATACTGGACTAAACCTCTAAAACTGTAAGCCAGTCCCATTAAATGTTTTCATTTATAAGAGTTGCTGTCGTCGTGGTGTCTCTTCACAGCAATGAAACCTTCACTAAGATGGCATGGGAGCAGGGACTTGGCACATTGTAGCCAAGTCTAGAAGCAGAGAGAAGTGAGTCTCTATCTATCTATCTTGAAGATTAGTCTAATCTAGATAATCCTCACAGCCATACCCAGAGGCATGTCTCCTCAGTGATTCCAGATCCTGTAAACTGGACAATTGGTATTGACTCTCACAGACCCTACTCTAACTCCCTACCACTGGATAAGTGGATAAAGTGTTGGCAGAACCTACCACTTACCATGTCCAGCTTCTTCCTGGTGTTTAGTATGCAGTCCACCATGCCAAGTGCATAGTGAGAAGCAGGTCATGCCCGTGAATAAAAGGATGCTCACACTATTTGTGGAAGGATTCTTGTGTTGCAGTCTTAAGGAAACTGCCCAAATATTTTGCATTATATTGTCACCAAACATGTTGCCTTCATCTTCGGAACTTTAGAGAGAAAGAAAACGCACATGGCAGTTTTTAGGGACTATAAAACTGTTCCAGGCCAGGTGCTGATGTCACACCTAGTTAGATAACTTCTTTCCTGCTCTGCCATGGCTACTTGAGGTGGTAGGATCTGACAGAGGGACGCACTACAGCAGTCTAGTACTGTAAGTATTTTCTGAGTCATGTTGAAAAGGGCAAGGTTAACCCATAGTATAGGTAAGAGTATAAAACTGCTGTGCAGCACATAAATGCTCACAAACACTAACAATAGGTACCCATAGCACTGTTGTATAATGACCAGGTGGGAACAGCATGTGCATCTTTGTCATGGTTCTATCTAGGTCATGAACTGTGCCAGGACAAAGGTGAGTATGACCTTCCCATCCACCGGCTGTCAGAAACTTATAGAAGTAGATGATGAACTTTTCACTGACTATGAGATGCTCATGACCATGGAAGTAGCTGCTGATGCTGATGCTGATGCGGTGAAGAAGCAAAGGTTTACATAGCTCAAATGGATGGTGTATAGACAAGCAACAAGGCTTTGCCATGAAGCAAGGTGTCAATATCACTGGACTGACAAATAATTCTGTGCCTTGGGGGTTGGGGCCCTAAAGAGCTACCAGAATCCAAAAGCTTTTCAGTCTCTGAAGAAGTTGATGTCTCCAAAATGTTAGCATAAAACCCTTAAACAAAGAAGAGAAGGAGCCCAGGATGAAACCACCCAATATTCGCCGTCTTGCTGCTCCACATGCCCTGTAACACCAACATTGGCGTGTTCCTCTGAAGAAAAAGTGCGCTACGAAAAATTAAAAGGATGCTGTAGGATATGCGAACTTTTGGCCAATAGAATGAAGGGTGTCAAAGACAACTGCTAGGAACAGATTGCCAAGAGATATCAGCTCTTCTTGTTAAGAGCTTCAATTTCAAAGTCTGAGTCCACTTAAAAATGAATGATCAGGCCTTGGGGGCAGGGGAGAAAAGAAAAGCATATGCTTTGTAGTATTGGGAGTAAAATGCTTTTAGCCTCCCGCAGACTGGATCTCATAACCAATTCTTCAATACTTTAATATGTCTAAAATCATAAGACAATACTACCCAAACCTAGATTGCTCACATTAAAATAGGTATTAGTTAAGACAAACCATGTGAGAATCTGAAAGAGGTGGAGGATTTGCAAAACTCAAGTATTATCAACTAGTATTCAGAAGCAAGAAAAATATAACATTGCTCAAAAGTGAAGCATGTTAAGCTGAAAACATTTTGGGAATTAATGCGTTAACTGGTTTCTAGATGGGTTAGAGTCCTGTGAGGAAAAACAAAACAAAACAACAAAAACCTCCCAACCTTCTTCATTACAGTAGGCACCAAGTTCAATTTCTTCCCATTAATATTTTTGCATTTTAATTGTATCCAGCTTTTGTTTCTTCTTAACATTGCTTTCACACTTTGAATAAAAACAAGTAGGAATAAGTTCACACTTTTAAAATAAGGGAGTGAATGCAAGAAAACAATGCTCCAAATAAACCAAAGAACCAAATGGTGTGATGTGATCTCAATATTCCAAGGGCACTGAGGGGAGCCTGAATCATGGGATCAGAGTTAGGAGAAATGGTAAAGGGAACAGACTCCTGTCTCCTTTGCTGAGGATTGGGATGTAGACGCTTTAGTGGTAGGTGACAGGATGATACACGGGGAAGAGTGGGAAATAGCATACATTTTAATACTCCATCTAATTTTAGTTGACATATAACGATACAATTACAAGAAATATTTTATGTTGGTCACCAGGAAGAGTGGTATGTGATGAGAAAGGAAATCTATAAACTCAATTACTATAATATAACACTGTTGTTAACACCAGATAACTTGAAAATCTCAAAAGACACAAGAAACACAAGAGAAAATTTTATGTCTTGGGCTAGGTGACTGCTCATCTGCTCACTTGAAGGTAGCATATTGGTAAAGCTGCTCTTGTCTGAAAATAAATCAAAATATCTATAGTGATGAGAAATTGCCAAATGAATTCTACATATTACATTCTGCTTTTTTACCAGAATGTCTTTTCCCACAAGAAAGTGCAATGATACTTAAATGTTACGCCATAACCTAATGACTATTGTACATTTTTGTCTCACTCCTATTAGACCCTGAACTACTTTTCTGGGGATAGCAAAATGAAATATTCCAAACCAAGTGGCATCCATTTGAGGAATTTAATTTTTTCATGATTTTGCAAGCACTTGAACTCTGAGGTCTAGATGTCAGCTGTGTCTGGGTCACCTGAAGTCCTCCTCTCCCATTTCAGGCTGGCCGCTGTTGCATCACTAGAGACCGTGGCATTTCTCAGGTCCAGCCACAGCTGCCGCATTTTAACTTCTGCATCTTCAATGTGTGTTGTTTCCCTCTTTGTGCTACAAGCCATGTTTCTTTGTCTTATGAGAACAGGGACATGTGGGACTGCCCTAATGCCCCCATTTCCCAAATAAGCTCCCTGTGTGAGGGTCAAGGTTTTGACTATCAACCTCTTTTCTGAGGGAGTACGTGGAGATTTAGTTCAACCTGTGAGTGTGGGTGTCTGTTGTTATAGCAAGCATTTTTTTTGAACGTCTGTGGCAGCTCCCTCAGGGGCACGGACTTTGATTGCCACAAGATGGCCTGAATCACTTGTTCATCTTTGTTATTAGTGTGCAGCATCCTGAAAGCTAAAACATGCAGGAGGGGATGTGAGTGTGAGCCTGCACTGGGAGATACTCTGGATCAGAAATAGGACAGCGTTTTGTTGCTTTGATTGGAGTTCTTTTTATTTTGTGCCATGTCCATTTTTATCAGTGCGTATTACATATTTAGTAGGCTGCTGTGCACACATTAAAGTTTCAGTATGCCAATTGTGTGGCTATGACTCTGTGTTGACTGACACTCCAACTTCCAACACCAACACTTCAGCTGCTCAGACTTGGCTTGGCTTCTATTGGCGGTGACCTCATCTTATCCTCTAGTGAGGGCAGCAGGTGAGACTGAGATGTGAGGGTAAAGGGATATGCTTTTCTACCATAACTAGTAAAAGTAAATAAAATGAAACAAAGCAAAAGCCAAAGTTCCTTACTGGAAGTAGTTTGAAGAAACCCTGTTTTCTCTATAACATCACACTTGTTGGTTCTTTATAGTGTTCCAAGGAGCATACACACACACACACACACACACACACACACACACACACACACACACACACACACCTTTGTGGAACTATATGTGATAAACATCAGAGTAAAAACTAAAAGGGGACATTGTAAGAGTCAAGTAATTAAAAAGGAGGAGTAAAAATTAAGGTTTCACAGGATAACAGCTCTCAGTGAACATTTAAAACCAGGAGATAGGTGTTTTAGTACCAAATCAAGTAGATAATCAGAATCCATCAAAGTTTGGAAACCATAGAGGGTACAGCGTAGCGATGATTCTGGCAAAGGGCAGAGAGGATGTGGACGTCTGCTGCTGCTGCTGCTGCTGCTGCTGCTGCTGCTGCTGCTGCTGCTGCTGCCACCGCCGCCGCCGCTGCTGCCGGGGCTGTGCTGTGGTCATGTTACGTGCTATAAAGAGAGTTCCCAGAAGGTCTCTCAGTCTCCTGAATGAGGTTTGAGTTTATAAAAATACTGTGACTTCAATATGAGCTTCTCTGACTGCTCGGCAGTAAGAAAAATAGGGCGAGACTGCAGTGCCAGTGAGAATGAACCACAATTGGCAGGATTTGGAGCAATTCCAGGCAGTGCCATTAGATGATTGTGTGTGTGTGTGTGTGTGTGTGTGTGTGTGTGTGTGTGTGTGTGTGTGAGATAGTGTATAGTTTACTGTGAATATTCTGGGCTGACAACAAGACAAAAACCCATTGATGCAATTGGATTCTATTAGCTGTAGAATACACAGAGTTAAAACTAATATAATTAAACAAAACAATGACACTGTCAATGTAATGTATGTTTGTCTTTGGAGATATCTCAACCTTAGACTAAAGTAACACATCTGAATATGGTTGTCAACTACAAAATCAAAATTAATTGTCTAATGCTTCTATTAAAAACACCACATCATATAACTAACATGCCCAAGGAAAATAACATAATATAGCATCTTCAAGGTTTTCTAGATCTGGCATTGAGTAACACAAGCTCATTTCCCCATATAGTCTATTTAAGTAACATTTACAGATTGTTTTTCACGTGATGAGATAATTTCCTACTGAAATTCCTCCTCCTCCTGAATCCTCCTCCTGAAATTCAAACTAATTTAAATGTGTGCATTATTGATTTGGAAAAATTAGCTGTCATGTTTTGACGGCAACATAACACTTAGCTACCGGATTTGGTTTGAGCTTGTTTCCATGATGACACTCAAGGGATGTAGTGGGATACTGCAGCGGTTTGAAGGATGGATGTCCCCTATAGTCTGTGGTTGGTCCTCATTGGGTGGCTGTATTTGGGGAAGCTTTAGATGTGTGGCCTTGCAAGAGGAAGTGTATCACTGGGGGCGGCATTTGAGAGATTAAAGACTTGTGCCATTGTGAGCTTACTCTCTCTACTTCCTGCTTGCAGTTTAAGATCTGAGCTCTCAGCTTCCAGCTTCAGCCATCACGTCTTCTACCTTCTGCCATGCTGTTCCTGCCATTATGGGCTCCCCTCTAATCCATAAAACCCAGTAAACGTATGCTTCCATAAGGTGCCTTGGTTGCTGTGTTTTACACAGCAATAGTAACTAACACAGAAACCCTACTACGCAAGACACAGACATGCAGAGCTGGTACTTTTAAACATTTCGTCTAACTCCATGCTTCTGTTTCTGGCTGGAAGTGTCCTTCATCCTTTACCATCTGGTTGACTCAGAATGTAGGACTTTGTACAAAAACTGAAGTTATTGAGATTTCCGTAGTGCTACTCAGAGTTGAGTTCAGCACGATGTGGAGACACTAGAGACACTGTCTCTCTGCTGTTGGCCATCCGGGCAGAGGCACAGTTTGCTTCGTTACTTGCTCAGATTTCTGTCAACAGTCACATAATTGAAATTCTATATGAATTCTGCATCTTGTAATCACTTGGAAGGGAAATCTTGCTTTATATTTTATGTGTGAATAACTGGTAGCTATCCTGTGTCATTACCATTAAAAAAGCAACAGTGATGGGCCATGTTAGAAGTGCAACAAATGCATCAGAGGGAAGATGGGTTGGCCATCTAAGAGTGTCCTGAGTCTCTAAAACATCATCTTTGCTTCTCCCTGCACCCACTCATCGCTTCCTCCTTGCCCTCCTCCCTTCTACCTCTGTGCCTCACTATCTCATTTGCAGCATAATAAGACAGATTCCACAGAACTCTGAAAAGCAGAACTACAGGTGTGAACCTGTAGTTTCAAGGGTTGGAAAGCTGTCATGCAGCAGTTTCAGCTCTAAAAGCCACACAGGCTAGTTTGCTAGAGCAGCTACATCAAACTGCCAAGAGTGACTGACTTTATATATGCTTAATTCCCCCTCTCTCTCTCTCTCTCTCTCTCTCCATCTCTCTCTCTATATATATATCTCCCCCCCTCTCTGTCTTTTAGGTTAGCAATGTAAGACCAAAGTTTTAGAAATCCTGGTTTCTTCAATGCATGAATTTTACTCATTTATTACCCTATTCTTTTTAAACATAATTTTATTATTTTTAGAAGTTTATGTGTGCAGACAATGAATTGTGTGTGTGTGTGTGTGTGTGTGTGTGTGTGTGTGTGTGTGTGTTGCCCGCAGACATCTCCCTAACTCCTATATCCAGTCCTCCTCCCATCTCCTCCCATCTTCATGTCTTCTTTTTCTTTCTTTCTTTCTTTTTTGTTTTTGTAATTCACAAAGTCCCATTTGTGCTACCCATGTAATCTTGGATGTAGGTCCATTCGCTGGAATGTGTTAACCAACCTATATTCAGTGTGTATGGATGTATAATTACAATTTCCCTTGATGGACTGCTCCCTTTATCAGTACAGAAACAACACTTTTTAATCTCTTCTGATAAGACTTAAATTGAAGTCTGTTTAGAACAGCTGTGCCTGCTTGCTTCCTAGTTCCAAATGCTCGGAATACTTGGTCTTTCCTCCCAGCCTTAGACAGTGCTTGTCTTTTTTTTTTTTTTTGAGACAGGGTTTCTCTGTGTAGCCTTGGCTGTCCTGGACTCACTTTGTAGACCAGGCTGTCAAACTCACAGCGATCTGCCTGCCTCTGCCTCCCGAGTGCTGGGATTAAAGGCATGCACCACCATGCCCGGCCCGATAGTGCTTGTCTTTAATGGGAATCTGAGTTTCTTGGAGACGCAAAGAGAAGCTTCTTTATTCTACTACTCCTAGCTGTGTCTTTTCATAGCTGAGTCGAGACAATTGATGTTAAGAGTTATTAATGAGAGATGTGTTTTTTTCCTGCCAGTTTGCTAAATTTTTAATGTTCAGTACTTCCTTAGTACTGTTTTCTTTCTTTGTTTATTGAGTGTCTTAGCATCATTTATTTTTTTTTCTTTCTGCACTTTTAGGTATGAATATCTTTCTTTTCAAACTTAACTATTTTTTTCTTCCAGTATTCTTTGTAAGAATCATTTTTATCCGGATTTTATCGTGGATTTTTTCTCTTCCCTTCAATTATGACAGATAGCTTTGCTGGATATATTAGATTATGTTAAGAATAATGGCCTTTTAGTGTTTAAAAGATGTCAGTCAAAGCAGCAAGTCCAGACTTATTGTGTTACTGCCTCAATCTGGGGCTTGAAGTAGAAGCTGGTGGAAAAGTAGTAGAAACAATTATAAAACATTTTAAGCATTTTTGTTTTCTTTGTTTTCAAAATTATTATCAGTCATTTGTTCTCCCAGAACAAACAAACCATTTAATCACTTGTACTATTGAAATCTCAATACATGTGCACACACATGCATGTGCACACACACACACACACACACACACACACACACACACACACACAGAAACACGCACACGCGCATGCACGCTCATGAAAACATTTTCAGAAACTGCATATTTCCAGAAACCACATATACATCAGATAATCACATATAATATTTAATATGCTCAAAATTGAGTATACTTAGTCACTATTTATAAGAAAAAATAAATACAACTCAATATGAAAAAATATATATATCAGCTGAAACTGTTAAGCAAAATTAAAATTCTCAAAACTTAAATCTGTAGTTATAGTGACTTTGCATGTCAACATTAGGTTGAAAATCTTAGTTGAAGGATAGATGGTCGCCTAATAGTGAGACTGTTCTTGATTCAGGCAGTTGGTATTAAGTATCACAGTCTTATATGTTCTTCAAGAGATGAAGAAATTAGGGCAGGTATGTGAAAGTGTGGGTGAAAGGACACTGGTCAACACTTCCCAGTTCTTGAAAACAGATCTGTAAGAATCAGTAAGTCCTGATAGTTTGTACAGTTAACTGTTTGCCTCCCAAGCAGGTAGATATGAGTTTGATCCCAGAACCAGGCTTAAAATAAATAGGCATAGTGCTATTCACTTAAAATCCCAGTGTGGAGGAGGTGGAGACTGGGGAATCCTTGAGACTCGCGTCGAGACAGTCCAGTCTACTTGGTGAGTTGTAGGCTAGTGAGAGACCCTTATGACATGAACACAAATCATCCCCACCCGACCCGACCCCCAGAGAACAGTAAGCTTCAAAGAAATGTAATCTATGATTCTGGTTTATGAAAACGAATGTAGTTTAGACCAGATGTTTGCAAGTATTTTTTCACATAAACATTTCAGAACTAATCCCAATAGTTTTGTCGCTTATAAATTCTTACATAGTAAATTTTTTAAGAATAATTTTTAAATTAAATAATACTGGACATACTGGTGAAGAGAAGGGAAAAGCATGACATAAGAAACTTCCTTTTCCTGTTGTCTTCCTTGCTTCTGGACTTGTGAAAATGATAAAAGTAATTCTTTTTTAAAACACCTAATACTTTCTGAATATTCTCAAAAATATATGGAATGGATATAACACAGATTATAGTATATATATTATATCCTTTATATGTATATTATAGTCTTTAATTTTTTTATAGATTAAAGTTTTTCTGAGGAATAATTTCTAGATACCCTTTTCCTGTGTTTATGGACTTATTGCAACCGTGTTCTTATAAAAATAAACAGACCTACTGAAAAATGGGAAGAAAAATCAATACATTGAATCATTGGGACAGGGGCTTAAAATCAGAGCCCTCCTGTTGAAAGATGTAAGATTCCACAAATGCCTTAGAAGCGCCAGCATGGCACTGCTTGCTATTGCTATCGATTTTCTAAGGAAGAGCCTCGGAAGCCCACATTTCTGCGAGTATATGTCTCCAATTTCTGTAAGCGTGTGAAAGATTCTTTGTGTGTTCTTTAAACTAAACTTAAAATTATTACTTATTGACCTCTTATATTTACAAAATCTATACCTATGACAGGCCTCTTATAAAGTGGAGCACAACTCCTTTGTTCAAGCAAGAATTAGAGACAATTTAAGCAACAGTCTCCAATGTTTGCTGTGTTTCTTTGATGAGTTGCATCAGCCAATAATTTCTACATTTATTATCCCTTTCCACATCTTGACAGATACAAAGATGCAAGTCATTTGACAGTGACCCACACCATTATTTGTTGTTGTTGTTGTATGTTGTTATCTTTGCAGCCAAGGTCTCAACTAGAGGACCAGAATGTTTTTGGTCTAGAAGTGTGTTCATCCCTTTAAAACTGCATTCTTTGTTTCAAAGTTCTCTCAGATAGGGAAGATAGAACAAAAAATAGATTAGTGAATCTACTCCTCAATTTAATGCCTCAATTGGCACCCACAAGATTATTTTTAATTCATTGGTATAGAATTTTATATGTAGATGAAAATTAAGTTTAACTCTAGATACAGTAGATATAGAATTCAAATGTAAGCGTATTCTTCACACACCATATATATAATTTCTACTCTAATATGAGGTATTGTACCCATATAACTCAATTATAATACAAGGTTTACTTCCAATACTTTGAAAGTGCTATTGCAGGCTGTTTAGGATAAATAAGTTACATGAGTTGATTATTAGCTGATCAGATCATGGTCATGTCAATTGCTGGTCTGCTTTTATCATAAGAATATACATCTTAGGTGCAGCAGATAGATATGATTCTTTAGAAAGATAAGGTAGGATAGTTAGATAAAGTCTTCAGAAAACTCATAGACATGCAGAATATGGCATTAAAAATTTTTTTTATTATTTTAAAGATTCATTAGCAATGAGACAGGTTAACTCCTGGCAACACCCAGCCTACCTCAAAGAGGATGATGAGCATCAAATAACCTCCTTACGGAGATGGCTTCAATTGTGGCAAACAAGCCACTGGGCAAAATGTCCTCATTTCTACCACAGACAGATTTCTGCTTAAAAATGGGCAAGCTTGGATGCAATCAGAGTCTATGGTCAAACTTTGGCAAGACAGAGTAAGCAAATCCTCAATAGTTCCTGCCTCACAAATATGTCTGTCAGATATATTGGGCCAGAAGGCTGAAGAAGATACTCCAACATAAAAGAGAATTTTGGGTGACTTTTCAGGTAGAAAACTGTCTCTGTTATCTACTCATTTGGAAAGCTACTAACACTCCTGGTATACTCAGGTAATCAAGTTTATTCCTTCTCAAGTCTCTGAAGGATTTGAAAACCAGGTAGCTTACTTAGTTTTACAACGAAGCTTAGTTGTTTAGGAGTTAAGATGTTTTTAGGTCTAGCTAGATGTTTTAAGTTGATAATGACAAGATGTGATGGAAATTGGTTTATATTCATAATTTTAGAAGCACCAAGATAGGAAAGATGTCTTCTTCAAGGTTGTCAAATACAAATAGCCAAAACACTAAGAATGTAGCATTTATATAATTCCTGATTGTGTCATCATTATTCTTGCTATAGGTAGTTTATTGCATATATGTGTAATAATATAAATGTATATGCAAAAAATAAAAATATTTTTAAAAGTACTTTTAAAAAACAGAAGAAAACAAAACAAAACAAAACAAAAAAACCCACAAAGTTCTCTCAGACCTCTGTTAAGATTTTAACCAAATAAGGAAAAAAAATGAGCTTGCCAGTGAGTTCAAGTGTTCTCTTTATGGGAGTCAGAGTATCTAGTCTTGGGTTTAGTCCTTGATCCACTTTGTGTTTTGAGCAGGGTGATGGCTGTGGATTTATTTCCATTCTTTTCAACACAGCCATCAAGCTTCGGCATCACTATTTGTTGACGATGCTGTATTTTTCCCAATATGCATTTTTGGCCCCTTTGAAAAACATCAGGTGTCTATAGGTGTATGGCATATGTCGCTGTAATGCTATTCCATTGGTTAATATGTCTGCTTTTATTCGAGTACTACATTTTTTATAATTCTTATAACTCTGTAATACAACTTGAAATCTGATGGTGACACCTCAAACAATTCTTTTATTATTCATGATGACTTTAGCTATTCTTGTGTGTGTGCATGTGTATGTTTGTGCACATATGCAAGTGTGTTTTTCCATATTAAATTTAAGATACTTTTTAGTTTCTGCAAAGAATTACTAAGGACTTTGATAAAACATTTATTGGATCTGTAGGTCACTTATGATAGAATGATCATTTTCACAACATTAGTTCCACTAATCCATGAGCATGGGGTGTCTGCTCATCTTGTATCATACCCTTCAGCTTCTTTCTTCAAGGCCTTAATGTTTTTATCACAAATTTCTTTTACCTGTGTTGTTAGAGTTATTCCAAGGCATTTAATTTTTTTTGAGTCTATCATAAAAGCTACTCTTTCCCTGATTTCTTTCTCAGTATGTTTGTCATTTATATATAGGAAGGATATTGATTTTTATTTGTTAATGTTGTGTCCTGCTACTTTGATGAAAGGGTTTATCTGCCATTGACGTTTCCTGGTGGAAGCATTAGGATCTTTTATGTATACAATAATCTCGTTTTTATAGGACTGAACTTTTATCTATTGGTCACATTTATGATTAGAGGATTGTGCTGTGTTCTCTGGATGTTACTGCCATTCTATGACTTTACTCTAACTTTTGAGGGTAAAATCCTTACCCCATCTTGTGAGAACAATCTTTATTGATTGGAGGGCCTGGGCAGTTATTCTCAAAACCTCAGGCCCTTATCTCTAAATATGTAGAGAATTGTTTCAAGGTGGAACGAAGTAAATTCTTTAAGCCAGGGACATTACAGCCCTCCTGTACCAAGAGTGTTTGGATCTAGAGAGGAAAGTAAGAAATGCTGTCTGTGTTCTTTTCCTTCATATCTGAGTCATGGTGCTTTTGGGTCTAACTATTAACCTTGATGTTTCCCCTCTGAGATAAGATTCCATGCTATGAGACGTACATAAAGTAAATATCTGTGTCTTAAGCACTTCCCTGCATTGTACAAAAGACAACAAAATCTTGTTTGACAAAGTAATTCTGGAATGACAAGCCGAAGCACTAGTATTCATGGTGTTTCTGCCAGTTCATCTCCACAGGGCTGGCAACAGACACCAGGATCCAATTTTCCCACTGCTGAGTGTCTTCTCCCATTCTTTGACTTTAATATTTTATTGCATGTCCCTAAAGTGTTTGAAGTACAATACTTGGCTTCCATAAATCTTAATCACATACAAAGTATGCTCCAGTATAAAAAAAACAAATCTGAAAATGGCTATAAATGCTTTGTCATATTGGGAGAGTGACAAGTGCTGTATTCTAAAGACACTGAGGTACGCCACCTGAGGGCTAATTAAAAACATTGGTGATTGCTTAGCCAAAATAGTAGCCAGCAGTTTAGTTAAAGTTCCTTACAGGTACTTATATAGAAATTATTAAATCGTTTACATGATGCAGTTTTCTTGCAGGGTTCTAATCCTGCAAGCTAGCTAGGCTTCATGTTCATACTATTTTTGTGTTTTAAATTCCTCTAACTCGTGCATTGTCTTTCAGAAGTAAATCTTTAGACCTCAGATCATTAAATCTGAGGCACGTTTACAATCTGATATCAGGATAGCTAGATATCTTCCACAATCTTTTCTTTTACATGTTGCTATACTTGTGAGTATTACGTGGCCCTTTTGTTTACTTCTTGAAAACGTGACAGGCACGGTACAAACAAAGCAGCTTCTCTGTAGCTGCCATTTGCAGTGAATCTTTTATTTACGCAGCATCTCCGTATATCCCCCTACATTCTCAAAAATATTTTTTAAACTAATGCCACATGTTTCTTGTGTTTTATTGTATTTTGCAAGGTCCTAATGTATCGTAGATTATATTTTAGCCAATAAGTAAATGCTGATCGAGTAATACACCTGGTGATGATGTATTTTGATGTGCTCTATCCCTCTTTACTGTGCATATTCTCCCTCTGGAGAACATATCTCTCAAGAATTCTCACTATCACATCTGGGTGCTAACTCTCTTCAGTCTTTCATTTTGTCTGCAGTATAATACATCAATAATTAAATACTTATTAATGAAGCCACTGACAGGGCTAGCATATGTAGGTGTTGTGTTACCAGGTTGCAAGCTGATAACTTTTAAAACTCTTTAAAATCTCACTGTCTAATAATTGAGAATATAGACAGAAGAAAGATAATAATTTTACTATGGCTAACACCCTGAAAAATAGGATGCACTTGGCAAATATTTAGTACATAAACTGAAACTGATTGAGAATATGATATAAGGAGATGAAAATAAAAATGGAAGAGTAAAATTTGAATCTTAATAAGCATATCAGTAGTTATTGCTAGGCCACAGTAGCTTCGTTACTCAAAGCGTTTATCTACAATGGTGAAACACTTAGAACCAATCAACTTGTGTTACAGCTTCCTGAGTCAGGGAGGAGGACTGGAGTTTGGGACGGTCTCTCTACCTCCCTTTTCTCTCTCTCTCCCTCTTCCTATTCCTTTCCCTCTCCCTCTCTCTATCCCACTCTCTCTCCCTCTCTCTATCCCACTCCCTTCTTCTCTCTTGCCCTCCCCCTCTCTTTCTGGTGTGTGTGTGTGTGTGTGTGTGTGTGTGTGTGTGTGTGTGTGTTTATGTGTGTGTGTAAGACTGTAAGATTTAGCTGAAAGCTCATTCCATGGCCGACATTTTATGCCAAAACTTGAAGTAGGATTCATGATACATGAGATTTTCCACTGAGAACAAAAACTGTCCTTATGTTAAACTTAAGATGGTGAAAAGATCTTAAAACACCTAACTTTGGTTTGCAAATGCCCCTGGCCTTTCTTTGAGGGTTATGGATGGCGTATGTCAAGTTTCAGAAAAAAGTCTTGTGTTGCTAGTGATAGATTTATAGAAAGAATGGGCACGGGCGAACTATGTAGGAAAATCCCATACAGAAACACATTTCTTTGTAAGCTAATTTAAAAATAAAATGTCCAGTCTTGCTGATTTGGGCCAGGTCCCATGGGGGATTTTGAAGGGAGACTTGATTCAAGATGAAATCCCAGTGCTGAAATTGTCAAGGAACTTAAATGGAAAACAACCTTAATCCCTGAATTTGATGTGTGATCACCAAATATTCTTCTTTTATTTATGTTTTCACTTTACATCTCGTCTGCAACCCCATCCCTCCTCTCCTCCTGGTCCCACCCTCTTTCCCCCTTCCCACTCACTTCTTTTTAGAAAAGAGGAGCCCCCACCCCCAAATCCACTCACTCCAGCACATCAAGTCTCACCAGGACTGAGAGCATCCACAACCTCTTCCACTGAGGCCAGGCAAGGCAGCCCCACCAGGGGGAAATGATCCAATACCAGGCAACAGAGTCCATGTCATGAACAACCCTAGCTCCACTTGCGAGGTGACCTCCATGAAGACCAAGCTTTCCATCAGTTACATATGTGTAATGGAGGGGAGGGAAAAGAGGTGGCAATCAGATGTGGGGAGAAGGGGGTAGGAGAGGGTGCTGGGAAAGAGAAGGGAAACCAAGGCAGGAGCTTCTCTGAGACAAGCCTGAGATCGCCAACAGGGTAGGCTCCTGGGAAGAAATGGGGGACATGGAGACTGAAGTGCCCACCTTCTAGCCAGGCAGGACTCTTTGTGGAAGAAGGAGAATGCTCCTCAGCACTCACAAAACCTTCAACCCAAAATTTACCCTGCCTACAAGAAGTGCATGGATAAAGAGGGAACAGAAATTGAGGGAATGTCCAACCAATGACTGTCCCAACCTGAGACTTATGCCCCAGTAGAGATCCAACCCTTGACATTATTAATGATATTCTGCTGTGCTCACAGATAGGAGCCTAGCATAACTGTCCTCATGAAAGGCTCCACCCAGCAGCAGGTCTAAACAGATGCTGAGACTTACAGCCAAAAATGGGGTGGAGCTCAGGGAGCCTTGTGGATGTCTTGGAGGAAGAATTGAAGGACTTGAAGGGGACAAGCCCTCCAGAACAAGACCAACAGTGTAAACTAACCTAGGCCCACAGGGTTTATAGAGACTGAAGCACCAACCAAAGGTCATGCCTGGTCTGGACAGAGACCCCCTACCAAATATTCCTTTTTCTCTCTCTTACATTAGAATATGACTTTCTCATTTATTCTTGGCTGTTTAGATATGTTGGCTCAATTGTTTTAACAGAACAATTTCACAGATGGAGTTTGTTTAATAAACTACTTAAAACAAAACTTTCATGTACTTATCTCCCACGAATATGTCATGGGATTGTATGTGAGGTTTTGAGTGCCCCCCATCTCCAGTTATCACCAAGCCATCATTTTATAATCATCTGTTTCTTCCCCTCTTAGGAAGGCACATATTACTGTTTCTGTAAGTGTCAATCTCTGCATTTTTCACACTGTACCTCTTTCTTCCATGTAAGTGCTATTTTAATGACACTTATATTAAAACTCTCTCCACTCCCATTACTCTTTTACTTTCTCCAAGTGAGTAAAGTGAGAAAAGGGTTCACTTTGTCCTTCATTAAAAAAAGAGCAGACTGCCATACTGGCTAGGCTGCTTTGATAGCCAGAGGCATCCCTGTCAGTGGTTTTCAGTGCTTTCCTCTGGAGTCCTCTTAGATGAACTAACCCAGGCTCACCACTTTAGGAGGGGCGCTCATTATGCCGCAGAGACACTCCGACTCCACCTGGAAGAAACAGCCGCCAGCAACAAATAGTGCACTCCAGACTTAACACCATCTGTGCCTCTCTCTTGAAACACACCTTCACTCTGTCCTTTCTACCATCTTCCCAGCTAAGAGCTGTTAAAACAGGTGGTTCTTGGCAAAGGACCTGGTTATAATCTAATTCTTTTAAAAAAGCCATTTCTGCCCTGTGTGCTACATAGATGTGTGGGATATGTTGGGATGGTAAACTAATTGGACAAGTACTTGTTTTTTTTTTTTTTCCTCTCAGCTCCCATCGCTGTTAAAATTAGAAGTATTCAGAAGAATGTATTAGAGAATTGAAATAATGTGGTCTCAAGGAATAGTGAGTTTGAAAGATGACTACAAGGTTACAGAATTGCAAAATAACCGTAGGCAAGATACTTCATACCGGGCCCAAGGAAATAGAATACTCATTTCGTGCCTCACCATGCTAAATGTAATGCTCAAAATAATGAGGGACCTTCCGCTCTCGGTTCTTTTCTCACTTTTTCTAAGCCAAACTATATTCACACTGCTCAGTAGTTGCAGAAGACATGGAGGAAATCCTAACATGTATGACCACAGCTGTGGTCGCTGACTACTTGTTTAAAGGCTGCTGTTGAAAGCAGTCAGCATTTGTCCTAGACTTATGTATGTCAGCTATCTTTTCAAACTAGACAGACAAGTACACAGATGTATATGTTTCCCACAAAAGTCTTAACATGGCAATGATCTGTATTTCGTATGTAAGAAGACTAAAGTAGTATGGTAATGAAGAATTGATCCCCACTCAGAGAGCTGGGTGTGCATTTTAACCTTTCAATTTATCTTTACCATTAGTGCTCAAAACTACGAAGCTATTCTGAGCTTGGAAATGGTGAAAAATAAACCGAGATTCAGAGTGGAATCCATCAGAAATGACAGAGTGAGCATGACAAAGCTTGGAGTTTACCTACCCAGCCCAGTCTATAGTTTTCTAGGCTCATGTTTGGCTCACCTTTTGTTGAATCACTAACTGAGATTCACTGTACTATGTTAACTGAAGACATATTTAAATTACACCTGTAAATGAAACTGTATTTTCATCACTCATGAGGAAAAATTACAAAAATGCTTTAATAATGTAGGTAGTTCACTCCCTTCAGTCAAGAATGTATACCCTAAGGGTGTATCTCGAATTTTTCATCTTAAATAACTTTCATTTATAAGTCAAATACTTTTTGTGTAGATGCTTGAAGAAAGACTCAATTGTATAATTATATAAATGCTACAGAAAGGAAAAGGAAGAAGTTTCATAGGACTTGGTGAAAATGATGTTCACAGTGGATCTGTGGGATGATCATCCCAAGTATTTCAAGAGTTGCCTTAATGTGTAAGTTTTGCCTTTTAAAAATAAATTAGAACTTGACCCCCTCCCAAGCTATGACATTATAGCTAAATTATTATGCTGGCCAGCCACAGACAACTTGGAACTTAATATTTTGATTGCCTGGTTTTAAGGTTTCTCCTGGGATTCTGAAGATGAGCACCCTCTCTCCATACTGCTGCTCACAGGCATATGGACATCTGAGGTGGAAGAGAGTGTGTCTTATGTGACTAGTCATCCCAGGTCTAATGAAGAACTTTTATAAGACTGGCTCCCAGCCTGTACTGTTATAGACACTGGGAAAGCATCTGGAATCTGCTGAAAATAACAATGGCTACCAAAAGAGGGTGGGGTCCAGGGACCTTTGGAATCCAGTGAGTAAGGGCCTGTTACATTTCTAATTCATCAGACAGCCCATCACAACACCTAACTGTCTGACCTACAAGGTCAATACTGTTGGAGTTCGCAGCATTGATATTAATGAATAAAGTGTGGACCTGAAGGGACTGTAAACTTTTTGATAGATAATTTCTTGTGAAACCATTTTCTGTACAGTGAATCAAGGATTGATTCCTACCAGGTAGTCAGTCTATGAAGTGCCAGGCATAAATTTGGGTGTAGTGCAAACGTGTGTTGTTCACACACAATTTTTTTTTTTACCAGTGTTCATTGATCAGATAACTTGTTTGGCATCTCAAACCCTGCAAATGGCATAAGAAATGGTGCTCAATTCATATTAGTAGTAATAAGTATTTGTGGAAATTAGTGAATGGGAAACTGGTAGTGTGTAGTACTCAACATGTCAATGAGAGGAGACCTTCATGGTGACCATACTGAGGCTTACTCTGAGACATTCCTGTAGCTAACTATGGATTATTGATTCTAACTAGTAACTTGAGTTCCAGCATTTTTTTGCAGTTTACTCCTATTTTTTTCTGAATAAACAAATTTCATAATAAGGAGGTAGAAAAATTCACCATGGTTTGTGGCCTACCACTCATAACTACTTCAGCAGTTCCAATACCTTAGACTATTCTGCTAGCAACGTTTGTGGGAGAGAGATGTATTAAGTTTGATGCTATCATGTGGCTTTAGCTTGACATATATAATACTATAAAAAGCAAAACAAAACAAAAAACAAAAATAGTAAAGATCTGTGAGTTCAGATATAGCCAGCACATTAGGGATGCTTTCATGAGACTTGGGTTCTATTTACAACTACTTCTAATTCGCCCAAGACCTCAGTTTTAGATGAAAGTCACACATCATGAGAGATGCTTGAAAGTCACAAATCATGAGTCCCTGATTTACTGGGTTGGTAAACTGTACAGTATTATTTCAACATTGTTGACAAAACCCTAGGGTATTCTATGATTTTCATTATTTAGTATAAATGTAATGGTTTCTCATTTAAACAACCTGGTGACAGCTTATAATGTATATTAGTGGATATTTGCATATGGAAAAATTTAAATGTCCCATCTATAGAAATCAAATATATTGGGGGGTGGCCTTAAGTCACTATGGGAATCTTATTGAATAAAATGTTTATAACCCCATTCCTTACAAAGCTATTTGTGCTGCTGGCAAGAGTGTGGAAAAGGAGAACACTCCTCCATTGCTGGTGGGAGTACAAACTTGTACAACCACCTTGGAAATCAATCTAGCACTTTCTCAGAAAGTTGGAAATGGTGCTACCTCAAAACCCAGTTAACCACTTCTGCTTCACCATACCACAAGGACTTTTGCTCAACTATGTTCATAGCAGCTTTATTTATAATACCCAGAAACTGGAAACAACCCAGATATCCCCCAACTGAAAAATGGATAAAGAAATTATGGTACCTTTGCACAGTGGAAAACTACTCAGCTATTAAAAACAAGGAAATCATGAAATTTTAAGGCCAATGGATAGAACCAGAAAGAATTATCCTGAGCAAGGTAACCTAGACACAGAAAGACAAACGTTATGTATATTCACTTATAAGCAGATATTAGCTATATAATCACACTACAACTCACAGATGCCAAGAAGCTAAGGAACAAAGTACGCCCTCCTTGAATCTCGCTCAGATGGGGAAATAGAATAGGCAGAGGAAGTGGATGAATAGAGGGAACTGAGTAGGAGAGAGGATGGGGAGGGAAATGAGGGGTGGGGATCAAATGTGGGCAGAGTGGGAATGGGAGGTGAGAAGGTTTGGAGAGAAAAGGGAAATCAAGGTGGAGGGCATCTCTGAGGAAAGTTGGAGACCTGCTGCAGGGTAGGCGACTCCCGGAAGGATAGAGGGATGACTCTAGTTGAGCCTCCTCACAGTGGGGGACATGGGGACTGAGGAGGCCACCTTCTAGCCAGGCAGGACTTATAGTAGTGGGAGGGGAACACCAATCCACCCACAAAACTTTTGACCCAAATTTGACCCTGACTACAAGATGTGCAAAGGTAAATATAGAGTGGAGACTGAGGGAATGTCCAACCGATGACTGGCCCGACCTGAGACCCATCCTATGGGAGAGAACAAACCCCTGACAGCATCATGGTACTCTCCTGTATTTACACACAGGAGCCTAGCATAACCATCCTTTATGAACCCTGGCCCCCCAGCAGCTAATCGAATCAGATGCTGAGACTCACAGCCAAGTATTAGGCAGAGGTTGGGGAGTCCAGTGGGAGAGTTGGAGTGGGGGGAGAATAGAAGGACCCAGAAGGGACAAGAATGTCACAAGAAGACCAACAGAGTCAGGTAGCCTAGGCCAATGGCGGCTTGCAGTGACAGAAGCACCAAACAAGGACCATGCATAGACTAGAACTAGGCCTCCTACACATAAGTAACCCATGGGCAGCTTGATCTTCATGTGAGTTCCCTAGTAAGCTGAGGAGTGCCGTCTATGGCCTGGACTCTGTTTCCTGCTTTTTGATCACTTCCTCCTTAGGGGATTGCCTTGGCTGGGCCTCAGTGGATGGGGATGAGCTCAGTTCTGATGTGACTTAGTTTGGTGTGGTAAGTTGGGAAGCAAGGTTTCTCTTTTCTGAGGAGAAGGTGAGTGGTGATGGGGAAGAGTGAGACCAGGAGGAGGGGAGGGAGGGGGATATGATTGGGGTGTAAAGTGAATGTATAAATTTAAAATAAGTTAAGGAAAATAACTCCCAAAGCCGCATGCATTGTTGTCTCATTGTAATTTTACGTTACAGAGTACTTACTTCCTTTATTAATTACGTGATGACTGACTATAACCTGTGAGAAGTTATAATTCTTTGCGAAGCAGAGAGTTCTTGAAAGAAGTGTGTATAAAGCCCAAAAATTTGCAAGGAAATATTTATTTTTTGTTATGCCTATTTGTTGTCTGTGTGTGTATACTTGCATCTGATATGCACAAATCTGTGCACAGCACAGTACATATGTGGAGTTCACAGGATGGTTTGTGGGAGTTAGTTCTCACATTGGTGGATCCTAGAGACTGAACTCAGCTGTTCAGGATTGTCTATAAGCCTTTAACTGTTGCGTGATCTCACCACCCTGGACATGATTTAGTGATAGTTTCTTTATCTGTAAGATGAAAATGAGAATCTGCAAAAGTCCACAACCTCAGTGCTTGGAAGATGAGGAAGAAAGAACATAAGTTCAATGCTAGACTGGCCTATAGTGAAAGAAAGAAAGAATGAATGAATGAATGTTACATTTAACTTCAAACATACCTGGAAGAATTAAATACATAATGGTATGAAGTGCCTGGCACACATAAATGGAAACATTTTATGCTTTTAAAAGACCACTAATTTGCAACATTTATCAAAATCCTTGTATATCACATCACACACACACACACACACACACACACACACACACACACACACACACTGTGCTGCAATGGCTCCTAATCATAGATAATTGTTATTAGTTACTCTACCGTCCCTGCATCCTATCATTTTAAAAATGTTTAAGTAGAAGAAGCTATTGCAATCATTAGAGTGGCTAGAACTGTTTCCAGGCCCTTGACACCCAGCAGGCCATGACCTTAGATTAAAAAAAAAAATCACAGGCATGATGTAGGGCGAAGTGTTCCTCAAGAGATGTGTTTTTGTTTTTTTCTTGTCTGTTTTCTGAGACAGAGTCCAGGCTGCTCTCACACTCATGATTCTCCAGCCTTGCCCTCTGTTTGATTGCTGGACATGCAGACAGGCACCCACATACCTGGCAAAAGAAATCTTACGTTAAAAGGAGCAGGTGGCTTTAGCTGGACTCCTGAGTTCATCCCACCAGGTGAATATGTGACAGTGTATACTGGATCCTGTTTACCCTCAGGGGACCATCTGCCAAGGTATGTTGGTTATACATGTAGGAGTGCAGTGCCCTGTCATTGCTCATGCTCTCTCCAGAACTGTCCCCCTCCTCACCTGGCACCGCCTTCAGTCCTCTGCAATAGCCCCCATTATGCATTCTTTATCACGTACGTACCTGTATTTTACCCCTCTTGTTTTTGCTTGTTTCTTCCCAATGGTAGGTGAGCCAGTAAAATGTTCTCTCAGCTAGTAAACCTCCTCTACATGGCATCATCAGAGTTGGATTGATGCTTACAAATAATACCAGCATTAAGCAAGTTTTCAGGGCTACAGTCTGTCCTTGGGAAAAGCTATTAAGATCTACTGACATGAAAAAAAAAATAGATGTTCTGGAAATGGTTTTGAATGAATAAACTGAGACACAAATAGAAAACCGAAAAGAGCATAGTTGTCCCTAACTCTTTGGCTGGGCTCTGGGAACGAATAAGGACGATTCCAGGGGAGGATTCCACTCTCTTTTTAAGACACCAAGAACGCGCCTGAAGCATCATTCCTAGTTCTGAAACAATACAAGAAGCGAACAGCCAATAGAGGCCGCATAAAATAAAATGCTTTAAAAAACCTGTAAGATGACTAAACTTTATTGAATCCTACAGAAAATCAGATACCCAGTTATCATGATTGTTAGACATTGTCTAATAGTAAGCTTATAATAATATATTTTTAAGTTTTAAAAATGGCCTTTTTATGGATAACAGTTGGTGTGATCTTCCCTAGAAAAGGTATTTTTCCTATACTCAGCATCCCTTAGTTGCCTGTGTGGGATTGATGCACCACGGGCTTTCAGCCACCCATGTGAGCATGTCTTTTCATGTCATCCTTGTTTAGCTCGTAACTAGACAGTCGTGTTGGTCAGACTTTATGGGTGTAGCTTCTGGCATTACTAGGAGATACAGTCTTGCACCAAATGCCCTGATCCTTTGGTTCTCAGAATCTTTCCAGTTCAGTGGTCCTTAAGGTCAGTGGTTGTGATCAGCTCTGAAACTTACACATAAGTAAAAAGACTTAGTAGGATCTATCTAGGTATTTAGGGATATATGTGTGTGTGTGTGTGTGTGTGTGTGTGTGTGTGTGTGTGTGTGTGTGTGTGTGTATGTGTCTATAAAAGAATAAGTATTGGGCCAGGACCTTAAATTTAAAAGAAATCAAGGAGAAGTATATGGTAGTATTTGGAGGAAGAAAAGAAGGGAGAAATTATACCATTGTAATCTCAAAAATAAAATAAACAACTAGAATTGTTTTATAAAATAAATTGTGTAAGAAGTTCCATCCTGAACTTGCTGAGGATTCATAAGTGATAAAGGCTGACTCCTGCTTTTAGACAGTCTTGGGTTGAGTGGACCCTTTAGTTCACATCTTGTGACTCAAAAATGCATCCAGTCTGTAGCTAAATAACCATGGCAAAGCTTTTGCTCCAGCATTTCTTGCAGAAGAGTCTGGATCACAATGCTGACTATGGCACTTGGCCCAAACCCGGAGCAGAACTGGCCCATACGCAGACCGGCGTAGTTGAGCTACCTGGTGCTTTGGACAGAGGCATCAGCTCAGAGCATCAGTAAGCATGTTCTGCTGCTCCATGCTCTCAGGAATACAGCTTCTGGGGCAGGACCTGCTTCCCCTAGTCTTTCCTGATTTGTTCCAGTTCATAGTGGCTCTGCGGAAGTTCTCTGATGCCTGAAGGTTAATCACGTGGCTTATATGAAAACATGACTTTGGTCTCTAATTAGTCATCAGTCTGTATAACATTTATGCTGAAAATTACACTAATCATAATTCCCCAAGAGGCAGGGTGAAACAGTTTTTAAAAGTTAACTGTATTTTATTATCGTTCATGAAACAACGGTGATTGATATTATGCTAAGTGCTTTGGATTTGAGGGCCAATTCCAATGTTATATCACTTCCATCTGCAGGGAAACTGGCCTTTTGCTATTAGTTTATTTATTGTTGATTAAAAAACTTGCTTAAATGGAGTTGATGTTAGCCTTGTTCATTTACATATGCTTCTACATACCTGCATGAGGTAGCGGTGTTTGCTTCTCTCGCCTTACCACATTCACACTAGTTTGTGGGCTGTTCGCACTGGATAAACAATTACGAAATGTGCCTGTTTTAGTACGAAGAATCAAATTGATTCCTATATTTTTGCCAAGAGTGTTAGAGAACAGATGTTATGGAAAGGAAATTGAATGAGAAACTTGCCATAACCAACAGAAGGAAAAATGTGTGTTGTTTTTATCTCAACCAAAAATGTTACCTGCTTCAACTATGTCAAGAATGTATTCTGGGTCATAGCTCGTAGCTTATCATTGTGGCAAGGGCACTTTGGTAGACCAGCCTCATAGCTGTGACAGTGGGAGTCACACACACACACACACACACACACACACACACACACACACACACACACACTGACCCCAGTGGCATAGTTCCTCAAGACATGCTCCACCTCCTAAAGTAAACACAGTCTCCCATAACAGCACCCCCAGCTGGGGAGCAAATGCTCAGACATGTCAGTCTGTAGGGGATATTTCATACTCAAACTATAATACATCCAATAACCTCCATAGCGGAAACTATGATTAAATTAAAGAATATGCATTATTCTTCAATGCAGATTAATACAGTCTTTAATTACAATCCTATGAATCTTATGGATTAGTCACATGTGGGGTCACACGATAAATATATCCTTCTAGAATGTCACAGAAAATGAAAATTTAAAGCTATACATGAAGGTCCAAATCTGTGTGTTTTAAAGTTGTTTTCTGTATGCAAAATCTCTTAAATATTGCCCATTCATATATGAAATCAGAACTGTAGCTGTACCTACATTTATGAATTTTATGACATCATCAAATGTTTACACTGAGCCATTAATTTCACAGTCAGACTGTGATATAAAATTATCTACAGAGCAAAGATGTCACTGTATAATTTTAACACAAATAAATATATAGTCCATAGAAATATAAGCAGTAAACAAAATATTTAAATGTGCACAACTTTCTAACAAAACAAATCAGGAATTTTTAGTCCTTTTGGGAAATTTTTATTCCAGGGCAGGGTAGAGACAACTAATGTTAGCTTGTGACACATGATAGTTATCCAGAACAAGAGAATGATGAGATGAAAAGATCTCTCATGCTTGCCATCTTACCAGCAACAATCTACAGATTCAGCGCAATCCCCACCAAAATGCCAACGCAATTCTTTACAGACCTGGAAAGAGGAATTACCAACTTCATATGGAAAAAAAAACCCAGGATAACTAAAACAATTCTGTAGAAGAAAAGAACTTCTGGAGGCATCACCACCCCTGATTTCAGGCAGGATTACAAAGAATTAGTAATAAAAGCAGCGTTATTTGATTCCATTGATCGCCTTGCCTGGTTTATAATGCTTCCTGTGACTGAAGCCCAATAGTTAGATCCTCTAATCACACCCCTCCCGCGTTCTTTCTTACGTGAGAGGCTAGATTCTTAAGATGAAAGCTCTTATTCAGTCTAACCATAAAATCCTTGATAACCTGTTTATGTAGGTAACTCTTGGAAGAATTATTATTTATTGACCTTTTCTCAATTGCTGGGTTCTCTAGGTACAAGAAATAGATCTTACGCTGTCAGACTTAATCTTGAGCAACTGTATTAGAAAGGCATCTTTACTTTTCAGAAGAAACCAAAGACAAGCAGATGGGTAGAGTGCTGCTACATCACAGGAGTAACCTGCAAGACAGGGACATGAGGCTTAGCTTGTTACTACCTGACATCTTCTGACATTTACCCTTCAGTTTTAAAATGATAGATCTGAGTGCATATGTGTGCGTATACCCTTTAACCCATTACGCAGTTTGTATTAAATGTAGAAAATGTAGTGTAAGAAAAGAAATCATTACGATCTGGTTAAAATGAAAATAATATCAAACATAAAATTGAGGCATTGAAACTAAGCTTTCACTATTGCTATAATAAATATTCATTAAACAATAGTTACTGCATTTTTGTACAGTGATTACTATCCTAGGAAATATAGGACATATTGTAAAATGTAAAATAAGAATTGAAATGTTTGCCATTATGGATCTTTCATTTTTGTGGGCAGATAGGAGCGGCAAAAAACACCAATTAAGTAACAGCAATTCTAAGATGTGTATACATTTCCCAAGAAGCTGAATTTCTCATCATGTGAGTCTGGTGTTTCCATGGTGATGTAATATCTATTCTGAATGCATTCGGGTGTTGCATAATCAGCGTAGTTAGATACTTCTCTGAACTTCATACTTAGAGACTTCAAAATAAGTTTGGGAGATCTGTCAGTAGGGTCCTAAAAGACCATACACAGTTTCCATTCTCGCAAAAACAGTATGAAGCATGGCAAAATGAGAGGGGAAAGACACACCTCAAAATATGCTTGCAGAGAAAGTGGTGGCATCAGAAAATCACATGTGCTGCTCAGTAAGAGCATGTACAAATAGCTGGTGGCTTGTACACAGCATAGAGTAGGTGGCTGCAAGGTATAAAATGATGAAAGTCAAGTCTGCTTCAAGGCCTGTTTTAGTAACTAAAAATGGAAATGCATTTTGTAATCATTCATAGTATAAGTAAAATCTACCCAAGTTAGAAAAAAATCAGAAAGCAGACAAAAGGGTAGGTACAGACTCCTAGAAGTTTTCTCACATGCATCCAGAGCCTGAAGACACAGCCTTCAGGATCTACATTGTGGATGTGTAGGGTCCTATTTGTGAGAAAGTGTCTATTTGGAAGCCATTATTTTTTATAAAAGTTCAGAAATCTAGCTACGAACAAGGAAGTGTGATGTCAATAATAGCAACTAAAGTGACTTCAAAATTTCCAATTCCCTTTGCTAGATAAAAGGACCCTACATTTTTCTCTGTGACACTGACACTAAACTCCCTACCTTTGGGGACAGGATGATACAGTGTGAGTTAGAGCTGCAAGTGTTGAAGATTGTTTGCCAACACATTTAAAGGGTGATATGACTGACTCATTGTGTCCCATGCCCTTTACTTCCATGCTGACTATCACTGTGGGTGTTGTTGCATCACATCTGCTACTTCCTAGTCTTTGTCTTGTAGGGATAAATACCAGAGTACCAATGTAATCTTTATGAACAGCAGATATGACTTTAATGTCTGACACATATACATGGACTTTCCAAGTAAGGAGTCTGAGATGCTTTCAGAAAAATATTTGTGAACATATTCACCCAGAGACAGACATTGTGTAGGGAGTCTAAATTGGAAGTCTCTGTCGGGTCCTTCTCCTTAGTGATCAGGGAACCCTCTTTCAAAGGATGTCACTTGACAATTTTCATTGCTGATGATATTGGGTCTACCATGTTTTCTGTGGAAATAAGAACAAGAAGAGATGTAGTTCTCTCTCTTTTTATTGTGAATTAACTTCATTTTGGAAACCACATACTTTCAGAGTTAAAAGCATATGGTTAAAAGAATAGACATTTTGACTATTTGGCTCTTAGTTTTAATTTGTAATGATGAGCAGATTTATTCAGTTTTCATTATTCATTATATTCATCTTACTTGAATGTTTGTAAGAGAGGAAACTTCTATGTGGTGTGGGGTCTTATTTCCCACACTCAGTCCTTAGCGTGCCATAAGCACTGTTTGTCCCTGATTCATTTCTCTGGGAAGTTTCTTGTATTGACCTCCGTGATCCATAGTCATTAAACTTGCTAGGTGTTTCCAGTGAATGAGAAGCTCCATAGTGGCATATGTTACTGCACTCTTGTGGTTATATGGAGTCACATTTTATTCTTATTGGTCTGTTTATCATCTGTGTACACTGAAAGTTATCTCTGGATCTGGATTAAGTCACTAATCTTTTTCTTGTTACTGAATGCACCTATGAGTAGCTTACTGCAGTAGATTTCTATCTCCCCACTGCTATGACCCCAGGGAAGTGAACATAATGGTGAAGTTGACAAGTGGGGTCTGTCCAAGAAGTATTCAGGTGTATCTACCACATCACGATAGAGGCAGTCATGGGCACACTAGCTCTCATGTAGGGTGCATACCATGATGGTTCATGTTCCGTCTACAGCTTCATTATTATGTCTCTGGAAACATCTAAAGCCTACATCTTAAAAAGCTCTTTCCACTAATAGAACCCTATTGTTTATGCCGGAATTCATCTGTATTTACCCAATATATCAAACACAGGTTAACACACTATTGAGGCAGAGAGAGCGGGGGGGGGGGGGGAGAGAGAGAGAGAGAGAGAGAGAGAGAGAGAGACAGAGACAGAGACAGAGACAGAGACAGAGACAGACAGAGACAGACAGAGAGACAGACAGAGACAGACAGAGACAGAGACAGAGACAGAGAGACAGAGAGACAGAGACAGAGAAAGAGACAGAGAGACAGAGAGACAGAGAGAGTTTAAAAGTAAGTTTCACAAACACATTTTGAGAAATTTAAACTCCTGTGATCTCTGATGAGATCTACAAGATGATCTTAAGTAATTCTTTTTTCAATATTCATTTAATTTACTATTAAGAGGACAGTACTTTAAAAGGCCCACAAACAATAGGAGACCGCACACCCTATTTATATCAGTGTCAACAGCCTTTACTGTAAGTTGTTGAATACGATGATACTTTCCTACAGTTTACTATTGAAAAAATAATGCAGGGAGTTACATAACAGCAAGCAGCCTTCTACAATACAGTTATGAAATGAACAATTCATTTGAATTTGAATTTGAACAATTCAAACTGAAAACTGAGAGCATACCTTCACTTTTGTACATATTTTGGTTAATATTGCCCATAGTTTCCCCAAGCACTCTAAGAAAAATAAAACCACAGTTGATTAAAATCATATTGATTTGAAGATCAACTGGAAAACATGGAGCCCTGAGCGAGCTGTTTAAACACATGCACTGCTTGTATTGACATTCATGATCTGATTCTCACATGGCTACTCAAAATTAGCTCTTAGTACATAAACCCTCAAGTGGCCAGATTCCCCCCACTTAGTTTTCATCCAGTAAGGAGTTCATTAACAATGGTCAAATCTGTAGTAGTACTGCCAGAAGTGGTACAAGTGCCTCTACATGATTGTCAAGGTAAAAGTGATCCCAACTTGACCCTAACTTTGTATGTTCAGTTTTGGTTTATAATCTCTAGGTGTTCCCTATCATGGAAACTGTAGATGTGATGACTAGTGAAGCTTCAAACTACTGGTGTCCTCTGTTTCCTCAATCACAAACTTTTCTTCAGTGTCTACACATATATACAATAAACAAGATACAGCAACAGCTATGAAATAATCAGGAATTATATAAATGTTACATTTATAGTGTTTTGGCTATTTGTATTTGACAACCTTGGAGAAACCATCTTTCCTAACTTGGTGTGTTTAAAATTCTGAATGTAAATCAATATCTATCATATCTCATGTTTATCAAATTAAAACATCTATCTAGACTAAAAAGATCTTAACCCCTCAACAATTAAGCTTAATTGTAAAACTAAGCTATCTAGTCTTCAATCCCATCAGACTTGACAAGAAATCAAATTGATTACCCGAGTAAACAGGAAGTACAGGCTAGCAACTTCTCAAAGGAGAAGATAACAGAGACAGTCTGCTGCCTGGACAGTTACCCAAAACTCTGTAACCTTGTAGTATCATCTTCAGCCCCTGGCCCAAGATATCTGACAGACATATTTATGAGGCAGGAACTACTGAGAATTTGCTTACCCTGTCTTGCCAGAGTTTGGCCATCTACTCTGCCTGCATCCTAGCTTGCCCATTTTTAGGCAGAATTCTGTCTGTGGCAGATATGAGGACATTTTTCCCAGTGGCAAGTTTGCCTAGAGATTGGTTGCAGTTCAGGCAGGGGAGGTCAGTCAAGGCTGAGATTTATGGGGTATGGTATGGGTCCAGGTAAAGATCTGTTGGGCTATGGAGCATGAGTGCATGGGGTGGGGTGGGGGGGGGGTCAGGATCCTCACTTGACTAGTGCTTGGTTGAAAGATGTTGGGGAGTCTGGCTGACTGCATAGGTTGGATGTGGACAGAAGGGACTTTAGGGTGGTGGCAGTTAGGGTTCATCCTGGTGGAATCCTGGGGTCAAATTGTTATGCAGTGAGGTGATAGCCAGGCTAGACCGAGGCCAGGGCAATGAAGGTGAGACCCAGGTGGGATATGGCAGGCTAGGGAGGTGGTAGACTGGGAGGGTCAGGGCACCCACTAGGCTTGACCATGGAGAAAGTAAGTGGGAGGTCTTATTGGGTAGAAAAGTTGAATGTGACATAGAAATGACCTGTGGGTGGTGCCCATAGAGACATTCCTGGCAGAATCCTCTTTTAATACATTTAATTAAAATACACTGATACTGTTTTCTCTGTTCCCTTCCCTCTTTAAGCCCCATCCATACCTCCCTTAAATTGATAGCCTCTTTTTCTTTGATTATTATTGTTCTATGCATATGCTTATGTATGTGCAAATATATAAGTACAACCTGCTGAGTCTGTTCTTGTTGTTTGTTTGTATATGGTTTCAGGGCTGACCAGTCTGCACTGAACAGCTCACGGGGGGAGGTTATCCCTGGGAGATGCTGAGCAGTCACTCGTTTCTCATATTCTCTGTCTAGATGTATTCCCCCTGCAGCCTTCCCTGTTAGCATGCCTGTTGATATTACCATTGTTCCAGCCTCGTCTCTACTATTCCTAGGAGAGAAGGTTTCACAGGAGACTTCGTGGTATTCTGGCTCCTACAGTCTTTCCAACCCCTCTTCTGCAATGTTCCCTGAGCCATAGATGCAGGAGTTGTAATGTAGATGCATTCATTGTGACTTGGCTCCCCATGGTCCATTGATTTCTGCACTGTATCCAGCTTTGGTTTTCTGTGCCAGTCTCTATTTACTGTAAAGAGAGTATTTGTTGACGGGGGCTGGTAACTACACCTGTCTGTGGTTATAAGGGTAATATGTAAAATATTCTTAGGAATTATGTTCATCCATTAAAGTATTGGTAGTAGACTCTTTTCTAAGGTCCAGGACCTCACTAGCCTCTGAAGTCAGCAAGGTTTCTAGTATCAGGCATGCTTTCTTTCCTATTTGAGCGGGTTTTAAGTCCAATTAGATAGAGGTTGGTCACCACTGTTATGTGCAAGCCACTTATTGTACCTTTACAGATATTACATCATGCTGTTACTTCCCGTGGTTCCTAGGTGTTGCATCAGGGTTTGGTTTTTATGGTTTTCCTCCCTTGGCAGTTTGTTCAGTACTCTTTGGTACTATAGGAGCTTCACAGCAGGAAGCAAGCTTTCAAAATAGATCCAGTCAATAGATCTGAGCTTTATATCCTACGTGTTCAGTGTCTTCACCTTCAACCTTTGAGAAGCAACCAAGGGCTACTTCAATGGTCTAATCTGCTTTTGGGAGTCTCTTGAATTACCTTGAACAACCATTCAGATGCAAGTTTCCTATGCCTAGTACTAGGGTTCTTGACAGTCTATATCTTTGTAAAGATATATCTTTATGCGTGTGTACTGTGTATAGTTTTTGTTAAATATAAAACAATGGGATTCCTTTCTTTATCCTTTGTCAAATATCCTTGGTGTTCCTTTTATCTTCTTTATTTTTCAGTATAGATTATTACATATATAGCATTTTATTTCCTAGAATATTACAGGATGATTACAGTCATAGTTTTCTTTCATTGCTGGGGATTGAGCCAGTGTCCTCCTATATGCTGGCATGCACATTACCACTCAGCCAGCCAGTCATGCTTATTTTTTCCCTATAAATGGGAGCGTTGTTCCTTAGGTTTTTGTGAGAACACATTTTCTATGATTAAAGTGAAAAATTAAATCATTTTGAAAAAAATTAAATCAAAATGTAGTTATATTGTTTCCCCCTTCCCCTTCTTCCCTGCAACTCCTCTCATGTCTCTCTGGTCAGCCCCTCGCAAATAGATGGCCTGTTTTCTTTAATTACTATAATTACATGCATGCACATATAGGCACAAATATATAAATACAATTTTATCTGTCCATTTTGTTGTTTATGTGTATGTGACTTCAGAGTTGGACAGTTTGTACTTAATAACCAATTAAGGAGATTATCCATGAAATAGACTTATTCTCCCTCTCTCAGCAGTCATTGGCTGCCTGTAGTTCTTTATCTAGGGCTTAGAACCCATGATACTTTCCCCCTTCTGAGTTACCACGTCTGTTGATACTGTCATTGTTTGAGTCTTACTTAGGCCGCCATTTCTAGGCGACACAATCTCAGATTTCCTAGCTTTCTGCCTCTTACAACTGTTCTTTCCCCTCTTTCACAATGTTCCATGAGTCATTGGTACAGGGGTTACATTGTAGATGTAGTATCCATTGGTTCCAGGATCCCCAGGATTTGTTTTCTGCTGATGTATTTCTAGTTGTGATTTTCTGCAAATGTCTTTTATGAGTGATGAGGGCTACAGTGACTTGTTTGCCTCGGGATGTTAGAGTTTGCTTAGGAATTATGCTGGCCTTAGAAAAGTGACAGTAGTAGGTGTTCTTCTAAAGTCTATGAACTCACTAACCTTGTTATTTTGGGAAGTTTCTAGTATAAGACATGATTTCCCTCCTTTTGAGTGGACTCAGTCCAATTAGACAGCTGTTGATTATTGAAAACATATGGGGGCCACAATTGCACTTTAAGGACATTTTCTATGCTGGCAAGTCTGTGCCTCATAGGAATCATCTGGTTGATTAAAAAAAAATTCCTTCATGTTTGGAATGCAAATTTGATAGACATTTTAAAATAGCAAAATTTTGGAAAGAATAAGATGGTATGTACATTAAATATCCAGGATATAGATATATATAGCTCTAGTAAAAGCTAATTAAGTAATGAATTTCTATTTTGAAGCTCTACTCTTAAATAATGTATACAAAGTGAGTTTAATAATAAGAATTTGATCTCATTATGGGGTGGGTAAACAGCATGAGTCTTACGTGGGAAACTCATTAGATAGTGTGAATTAATTGTTTGCAAAAATCCCCACTGCCTAAGATACCTATTAATAGAGTGGACTTTAATGGTTTACTGAAACTCAATTTCCACTTTTAAATTCTCTCTGAGTAATGCTGTTTTGTCGACACATCTTTTCTGAAGAACTACTTTCAGGATGGAATGTAGGAGTGTGTGTGTGAAGGACCAAATTCTGAAAGGCTAACAGGTGAAATAGGGTGTAGAATAGAGTTCTTTGGCTTTGATGTTAAGTGACCTGAGTGATTCCTTAGAAGACTCCAGAAACATGGCAGTCTCAGAATGGCAAGGGACAGAGTGGGACCCCAGATGTCCCTTCACAAGTGTGCCCATGAGTACAGTTTGTTGTCTAAAACTCAGGCCAGTGGGGAAGATATTTTGCTATTTCTGTGCTTTGACTTAGTGTCTACCTTCAGCTTCCCACATGGAGAAAATGGGGCTAGAGAAGCTTAGAAAACGCCATGAACTCCAGGGACTGCTTAGGTGACTTGGCAAATAAAGGTGCTTGTCACTAAGCCTCAGAAACTAGTCTAGTCCCCAGGATCCTGGCTCCTGCAAGATTTACAGATGTCCTCTGACTTCCATACATGGTCCTGGCATGTGTGTGAACATGTGAGTGTGCATGTGCACGCACGCACACACTCAATAAATAAATAAATGTAAGAAGAAAATTAAAAGTTCCTTTGATTATATTTTAACATGAGTCAACTTGGCTTTTAAGAACTGACACATCTTTTGTGTACACTGTCACAACATCGGTGAATTTATATGGGCAACTTACATGGCGTTTGGAAAGCGGTTTCCTTCTAGTCATCCAATGCCCCTGGCTCTCACAATTCTTCCCACTGCCACTCTTCTCCCAGTGATATATAGCTGTCCCATGTAGTCCTGTGCCTTCTAGTCTCTATGAGCAGGGCAAATTGCAGTCGATAGTTTTTCCTTCTTTTTTGTTTGTTTGGTTTTTTACAGAAGACAAAGTTAGATAGTGAAGGTGATGCTGATCTGGGTGGTGCTCAGGGAAGGGGATAAATATGACCAAAGTACATTGTACAAAATTCTCAAAGAACTGAAAAAAAAAAAGAATTCATCCAGGACCAAAGAAATAACTCATGGTGAACATAAAAGAATTCTCATGAAATTCGAAACTCCTTGAATTGGGGAAAATATAAGAATTGCTTGTTTGAACCTTGCTGCTGCCTCCTTTCTCCTGTGTTCCAACTCATTCTCATGTTCCTATTTCTTTTATGTTATTTCTCTACACTTTGGGTCCATTTCCTCTTTGCTTATGATTGCATTTCTCTTGACAGCCTGGGAATCTCTATGGAAGAATACTTGTCAAGTCAACTGTACAATCCAATATGTTTTCACAGCACACAAGCATCCTTCCTACTTTCTTGCTCCTCAAAGAATGGCTCTTTTGTTCTAGCAGTTAAGACACTGAACAATTGTTCTTCAAGAGTTTAGATATTTGATAGACACCAAGTGCATTCCACGCTGTGCAAGACAAACGATGCCATGTACCACATCTGTCCTAAAGAGGAGTTTCAGGATCCTTGACATTAGTTTCATTTTCCTTCCTTTAATGCTTGGTGGTGATATCATCTATGGCTCTATGTTGGTGTGATATGGATGATGGAAATTAGGAGAAAGAAACACCTTCATTAGGAGGAGCAGAGGATTGGTTGCTAATGTAATGCTTTCTCTGGAGAAATCCTGTTCCCTTTTATTTTTCCGTAAGATGCTATTATTTGATTGTCTTCAAAATTCCCCTACAAAGAAGGATACATGTTACTGGGATATATAGGACTTTGGGCTAATTGTCAGATACCGAGAAATAGACATTATTTGACTTTTATACTCATGAGTTATTTTTAGGGTCAGATGTTTTCATTCCTAAAGTTTATTTTAGGGTTTATCTTAATTTTAATAGAGGATGTTGATTTGTTTGTTAAGCCATTTCTGGATTTGAATGGTACTCTCTTTCTACCAAGTTTGTATCCATTACATCTCATTACCTAATTTCTGTCTTATAGTCCTTAGGAAAGCCAAGCCCAGCTAGTATTTCAAAGAAGGTTATACAATAATTAACCATACTGTATTGAGCAGTCAGCATGAACTTGTCAACCTCTTCCCCTTTCCCTACAGACTCTCATCTCATAAGGCTCTTAGCCAGGCCAAACTGACTCACCTGACCCAGGAAGGAGTGATGAGAACTGAAGCGTGCTGTAGCTCATCCATAATCTGACAGGGGTGGGGAATCAGTCACTGGAGCTCCTAAGCACTTAGAGCTTGAACTGGAGGCAGCGCACACACACACACACACACACACACACACACACACACACACACACACACCATACTTATTTTTAATTGAAAGGTGTTTCTGAACCAGATAGCCATCATCAGCACTCATTCTGAAAGCTGGTGGCTTCAAGGGAACAGGCTTATAGAAACAAAGCTCTCCTGTGTCCCAAGTAAGTTGTTAAATAATCACATCACTTTGGCCATATAGGCAATCCAGATATAATAGAAAAATGTTATTACCATGCAAGATTTTTGAGACAGTAGTATACTCTGAATAGTGAACCAGCTTATTTCATGAAGATTTTACTTTGTTTACATTACTCAGACAACTCATTGAGGAGATTTAGTTAGATATATTTCTGGATTATCATTGTAATGTGTGTTTCACCATATTTAAAAATCATCGTATGCTATCTTTGGGCTAGAGAGATGGCTAAGAGGTTAAGAGCATTGGTTGCTCTTCCAAAGGTCCTGAGTTCAATTCCCAGGAACCACATGGTGGCTCACACCATCTATATTGAGATCTGGTGCCCTCTTTTGGCTTGCAGGTATACATGCAGGCAGAATACTGTATACATAATAAATAAATCTTTTTAAAAAGAAATAATCATCATATTATATATGATGGTGGTAATCTTATTAAGTCTTTACATAGGGGAATTCATGATCATGCATAGTAAATTGATTCTGTACTACAACTGATGAAAGTGGATGAAGCCTCAAAGAAGTGACACTATATTATACATCGAGAATTAATAATGCATTTACGATTAACTGATCAATTTGAACTGAGTTCCTTTTTAGATTATACTACTGGTTGAAAAGTCGTCATGAGATGATAGAGATATGGCGCAAAGATCAAGAACTTTCGATTATTTTGCAGAAGACCAAGTTCAGCTCCTAGCAGTCATATCAGGCAGCTCACACAGCTCTAGCTCCAGGCCTTCCAGCACCCTTTTCTGGTCTCTGCAGACACCCACACACTCATGGACATATCTGAATAGTGCGCGTGCACACACACACACATACACACACACACACACACACACACACACACACACACACACAGAGAGAGAGAGAGAGAGAGAGAGAGAGAGAGAGAGAGAGAGAGAGAGACAGGCAGGCAGGCAGACAGACAGACAGACAGACAGACAGACAGACACAGAGAGACACAGAGAGAAGGAGAGAGAGATTGAGATTAATTCTTTAAAAAGGGAAAATCACACACTTTAAAATAGTTCTTAGGTAAAGACTTCAATAGAAAAATGGTTATTAAGACCCATCTATCTACTCCCGGCATACTCAGGTAATCCTTCTCAAGTCTCTGATGGAGTTGAAGACCAGGTAGCGTAGTTTTACAATGAAGCTTAGTTGTTTAGGTAGCGGTTAAAATGTTTTTAGGTCTAGATAGATGTTGATGATGACAAGATGTGATGGAGATTGGTTTACATTCAGAATTTTAAAAGCACCATGATAGGAGAGATGTTTTCTTCAAGGCTGTCAAATACAAATAGCCAAAACACTAAGAAGGTAACATTTGTACAATTCCTGATTGTGTCACGGTTCTTCTTGCTATAGGTAGTTTACTGTATATATGTGGAACAATATAAATGTATATGTAAAAAATAAATTAAAAAAAGACTCATCTATGCAGCAATTACAACAGTAAATTTAAATTAGGATGTATTCCCTGAAGCAAATCCATTTAAAATTATATATCACTGACATGATTGTCAATAGCTGTTTCCACAGTGTGGGGCAGCAAGGCACCTCTTAAACTGGAAATCCCAGAACCTAATCTTCAAACAGCTAGTTTTATTCTATCAACAGCCACAGCTTCCTGTGGGAGCATTAAAACAAGAAGTAGAATTTAGTGTAGGAAATCATGGGCCCTGGCAGTGCATGTGTATCTCAGACACCAAGCAAGCAGCTCTACGGTGGTGACACCGAGCTGCTCTTCTAGGGTTAGAGAAGGAACAGTAGAATAATGGAGAGCAGATAGATGACCCTGAGGGTGACCCAGAGAGTAAAGGCACAGAACAGCCCACTGCTCAGTAAAACAGCATCTCAAGGTCCTGGGGAAAAGAACAGAAAAATCAAACAAGACTCACTAAAAGGAACAACAAAGTATGTTACTACGGAAGACCTACCGTCCATCTGTTGATCTGTCCCTCACATACAGTTATATATATTCCACACTAGAGGAGAAAGGGGGCAGTTAGTTAGCCTGTGCCCAAATCCAGCATCTGCTTATATTGCTAATCCTGGAAATTCGCAGCTCAACGGCTTAGAATTCTCAGTCTGTGCTTGGCTATTGTGGACTTTCCAGACTATCAGTGAGAGACAGTATGACAGTAAACAACTCTCTTCTCTGCTTGTTTAGGCCATCTGTCTACTGTGGTAACATACCCCTTCATCCCCCACCTCCTTCTGGCCCCCCCCCCGTGTGTGTGTGTGTGTGTGTGTGTGTGTGTGTGTGTGTGTGTGTGTGTGTATTTGTGCGCGCGTGCACGTGCGATGTATATGTATGCATGCTTAATGTATGGGTGAGTGTGTTTGTGTATCTGTGCATGCAGGGGGATGTGTACATGCACTTGCTGTTCAGAGGTCTCCCACTATCACTGTCTACCTTGTTTTTTGAGATACAGTCTCTTCCTGGACTATTTTGGCATGACAGCCTGGGAATATGCCCTAGGATTCTCCTAGATCCATCTGTGTGGTGTGCGCTTCCAGGTGCAAGGCTCCATGCTCAGCATTTTATATGGGTGCTGTGGGTCGAAATTACAGTCCCCATGCTCACAGCACAAGCGCTCTCCTACTGAGCCATCCTCCAGTCGTTATTCTGCTTTTATTCACATTGTGGCGACTAAACTCCGTGTTCTTCTAAGTGAAATCGTATTAGTGAAATGTTAATCCAGAACACACTGCACACCTTGACGTCTCTGCCGCAGAACATCAGTGTTCTGAGAGAAGAAAAACCCGGAGAGGGTCTCCTGAATGCAGCTCTGCTCAAAGGTTGTTAAAAGTACTTTGAGGGATGAAGACGCCATGCATAACTGGAGCTAATGTGAACTGAGGACTTGACATGTCACGTCGCAGAAAGTGAGATCGTTTCTTTTATGTGCCTTGGGGTGACCTCCCCAGCCTCAATTTTCCCAAGGACAGAATTTGGTTAAAAAGCAATTCAGAAAGTAATCTGTTCCGTGCTGATGTGTAGAAATAGCCAAGGCCACTGTGTGTAAGCAGGGAAAAGTCTGCAAACCTTTGGTAGCATGACGTCTTGACCTTCTCACCATGTGTGACTCTGAGATCCCTCAGGCCTCATCTGGTCCTGGTGGTTCTCACATATTTTATTTTGTTGAAAACTTGCCTCATTATGAAATTCCGGATCTGCATCACCTTTGCTGAAACTGTTTCTCTGGATTTCATGTGCTCAAGCGTTTGTTAATTTCTGGTAGCTACCACTGGTGGTAAGAGGAGCCTGAGTTGATCTGTGCTTAAATCTCTCATTTAGTAAGAGCGTCTTACTAATTTTTCCATACTACTAAAGGGGTCATCCTCAAAGACACTAGCTGCATAACAATGTGGGGAAAAAAATTAGTATTCGCCCCTTAAATCCAGCCAGGCACCTAAGAAGGGACCGGGATGTAAAATGAACAGGATCCCACAATGCACACTGAGGAAATCCTTGGACGGCAACAGAACAGATGCCACCAGCATCACTGTAGCACCTTGCTTTGATCGCCTTCAAGCGAATCCCAGTCACTCCACTATGTGACTTTTTCCACAGTCTGAGAGACTAGCAAATGGCCAAGCCCAAGTACTACTTGAATATAAAGAAATGACCTGATTGTTTTCAGTGAATGTTTCCCTTCAACCTTGCCATTCAACAAATGAAGCTCTCCCTCTGACTGGGAGGTCTTCTTGCCTTGGAGTGATATTCCTGCCTGAGTCTGCTCCCTGCAAGCCTTTGGAAATAGATCTGGTATTGTTTCCAGACTGAGCTAATGAAACAATACATTTTGTTAGATGGCGGAGCCCTACTCAACTACAGATGTTGGTTTTACAGAATTTTACTAATACTGATGACTAAAATTAAATTCCACTCAAATCTGTCTGTGAGTGTTATTATTTTTTAAATATAGGAAAATATCCACCCAAACCGATTTTTTAAATTTCCTTATTGAAGTACCAGGGGCCTTCCAAAGCCAGTGATAATGGATAAACTAATGAAACCAGGTTATATGTTTTCCTGATTTATTAATTTCCACCTTGGCTAATTATTTTGCACATTATAATTAATTCTTCTGGGACATTTCTTCCATTTGCGAGATTAAAGGAAAACATTGAATTCAAGATGCAAAGCAAATGTTGCTGATTTTAAGGCCTTGTTTAACCTGATGTTTCACAAAACCAGGCCTGCAGTGCCAGTGCGGCACTCTCAATCGCTTCACAGCCAATGCCCTCAGTGACTCAGAATGAATACAAATGATAATTACCTCAAGTTCAAATTTAAGATGACTTATATGGATTTCAAAACCACTAAAACCTTTAGTACTTTTAATATGTGCTCAGACTCCCCCAGCACATTCTTCTTGCATGAGATAAGAATCTAAAGGCACAATAGGTATTAATTACCATTTCCTTTGCTCATCCCTCACTTGAAAGTAATTTATCACTCTATATCAAGGCTTTCTCATTTGTTCACAATATAAATAAAAGATAAAAGCCTTTAGTTCATTTTCATTTCATGATGTTTCCACGGCTTTTTTTTTTTAATCCTTTGATTTCTCTGTATGAAGCTTTGCTTACAACCCATTTTATTTAGCCCTTTTGTTCTTGGGCACTGTTTGAATAAAAATAACTTTATGAATATGGCATCAGTCACCTTGGCATGAGAAGTGTCGGAACAAGCAGGGTTTTTTTTTTTTTTTTAGCATTTCTAATGCTGTTCAGAAAATTGCCCTTTTGAACTTAAACATCAGTGGAGAACTTCACCCCTATAGCTCTTCTTTGTTAACGCCGTTTTCCCAGTTCTCCAGTTGTTAAATACAGGAGTATGTTTCTTACTGACTTCAGGATAATTAATTATGTACATGCTATGCAGGTGTGTCATAGTGTGTGGTAAACAGATGGATAGATAGATAGATAGATAGATAGATAGATAGATAGATAGACTGATAGAAAAGATAGGAAAAGAAACAGACAGAACCATTTAGAATTCTTAGAAACAGTTTTAAAGGCGTGTCTTTAGACAGGTGGTGCCGTTTAACCCCACCGCACCCACACCTACTGCATAGTTTCAGCAGTGACTGTTGGAGAACACAAGCTGTGTCATTGTCCCTCTTTGTTCTACTAGCTATCATTCATGCCTTTTTTTGTTTTAGAAATATTGTCTCATTCATAAAGGTGGATATTTCCTTTTTTTAAATTTTGTTTTAAAATTTTATATATACATTCATGTTATTACTCATATTTACAATAAACTACCCACAGCAAGAAGGACAACAAAACAATCAGGAATTATATGCATGTTACATTCATAGTGTTTTGCCTATTTGTATTTGGCAACCTTAGGTATTTCTTTTTACAGTATTCTTGTCATTAACTTTGAGGTTATCACTAGATTTGTTAATGTTACAGCGTGTCAAATAGTAGCTCATCAAGTTGGCCATAGCCATAGCCAATCATTAATAAGATTATTATTCCATAGTAGTTTGCAAAATAGTAGTATTTTCATGTTCATGCTATTTTCTACTTTTGTTTGATAGGATGTAAAGGAAGCAGTGACAAAACTTTTTGATTTGTTTTACATTTAGAAGAATCAAAATGTTCTACTTGAGCCAAAATAGGGGGGAAAAATTAAATGGTGTAGACACCAATACCTCTGACTGGGAGAATATCATAGTATGGGTTATATTGCATTGTAGACACTCAGTAGGAACAGAGAAATAATGTCTATCCATATCTGCCACAGCAACGTGTAGAGTAGATTAGGAATTCCTGCCATATCTTAGTGATGGTGATTGATTAGTAATGCCTGCCTTGACACAAGGATAGGTGGCTGGCGTGAGCTCCTTTTCTTTCAAATGTGGCCCATCCCTTTTCTTTGTCTACTCCAAACCATTCTGATGTAACAAGAGAAAATATTTATAACAGCATTAATTATAAGACTTCCTTCTTGGAGGAAAATCAGGACAAGACTAAACCAGAGCAAGGAAATCAAGCCAGAATACAAGTTGGCTTCCTGCTCTAGTTATTTGCAGTACTGGGTTCTCCTATTCAGGTGCTGGGGTTGGGGTGTGAAATGTCCCCATTTGCTCATGCTTGGTCACCAGCTGGCAGAACTGTGTTTGGAAGGCTGTGGAAGCTTTAGGAGGTAGAGCCTCCCTAGAGGGTACAGTCTGAACACTCCATAACCCTGACCTACCTCATGCCTCCAGACAGACACAGTGTGCCCTGCTGCCTCAACAGTGAGGCAGAACGGGCCCTTCCTCATTGGCATCACTTCTTGTCAGGTGTTAGGTCATAGCAAGGATGAAAGTAACCAGCATCATATGATTTTATCACCTGCTAATCACATACGTGTTTCTATGTGATCACTCATAGGACAATGTGAGAAATTCATATTGTTGAAAAAATGCTGTCTTTTAAAATTATTCTTCTCTCATAGATTATATCCAGACCATAGTCTCCCCCTGATTCCATACTCTTTCCATACCTCAGGAAAGAGCAGCCCTCTCAGGGGCATCAGTCAAATGTGGCATAACAAGTGACAATAAGACCAGGTATATACCATTATATCAAGGCTGGACAAGGCAACCCAGTAAGGGGGAAAAGTCGCACAAGTAGGCAGAAGAGTCAGGAACAGCCGCTACTCCCACTGTTAGGACTTCTACAAGAATACCAAGCTACTACTCAGCCATAGCATAGATGTGGAGGACCTACGTCAGACCCCCTGCTGGTTCCCTGATTGCTCAAGTTCCCATGGTCCCAGTCAGTTGATTCTGTGGGCCATGTTATCATCATGTTGGGCTGTTGGACTCTAGATCTGCTCCCATCAGTTGCTGGATGAAATCACTCTGGTCTCTTTGATGACAATTCTGCTAGGCTCCATTCCCAGCAGAGGACAGACTATAAGCTGGAAGTTGTATAGGTTAGGTTAGTGCAGCGATTTGAGGCCTTGCCTAGTTACGGAAGATGGCTGAACTGTGTCTCCCCCCCCCCCCATTACTAGGAGTCTTTGCTATGGCTAATGTCATATATTGCATGGGGTTTCCATTGAACTAGGTCTGCACCTGCTCCTAAAATGCTCCCTCCCTATCCAGCTGTTTCTCCCTGGACATTCTCCCTCTAAACTCAACCTGATTCCTCCCGTTCCCAATATCTCCCGCCTGCCCCTCTCCCAACCCATTCTGTGCAGCAATTCAGGCAGACTCTCTCTCTCTCTGCTCAGCTGCAGGGCACACCAGTCAGAAGAGCAATTCATTCTTACTCCCGCAACTGCCACCTTGATCCATGATCAAGATTCCCCCGTCGGTACATTAGAACTGGATGCCTGCGCAGGTCTTCTGTCTTGTTCGTGGAATGATTTTCAATGCTGAAAAGATGTGAAAGAAAGCCCATGGGGGAATCCCCTGTCTATCTAACATAATCGGGTTTTTTTTTCCTACTGGTGTTTGGCCTGACCCTGATATCAGCAGATAAAAGATAATTCTTATTAAGAAGCTCTCTGTAGAGCCCTGTGTTAATCACGTCCTGTTTCTGGATGTGAAGGACATCTAATGGAGGCACTTCAGCTCTGGCGAAAGGCACAGGCAAGAAGAGGGTTGCTCTGTCACCTCCAGATGCTGTAACTGAGGCAATTAACATCCCTGACTGCGTACAGTCTCAGCTCTCTATTTTCAGATAAGGTTTTTCTCCTAACCACATGAAGACAAAATTACATAGTGACCAAGATAGACTAATAAGACAAGGCATTTAAACAGCGGGGCTGTGTCTCTTTTTTTTTTTTTTTTTTTCTGAATTTCTTTATCCTTGCATGTTGCTGCTGAGACTCTGCAGAGTTGATACTTCCAAATATTTCTGCTTACAGCCTTGCGTCTTCCCGGTACTGAAAACACGTTATCAATTGCAATACCCTGCAGCATTTATTCTTGACGTTAGAAAAACAGAAATCTGAGAGGGCAGCCTAAGTATTTGCAATACATTAGGTGAAGAGCTTGGCTAAAATCCAGAGAATAACTGATTCCAAGGAAATAAAAAATCATTCGTTCAAGAATTCATTTAGCATATAACAAAACAAGATTCTGAAAGTGAATTTGGAGACTGTCCTTCATCCTATGTGTGGAAATAGGATGATGGTTATTTTAAAAACACATCCTTTAGGACTGAGGAGGAATCCCAGTTGTTAGTGTGAGTTCAGTGCACATGTTACAGAAAAAAAAAAGTGGATTGCGGTGACATGTGCTTACCACACAGCACTAGGGGAACAAATACACAAAGCTTAGTGCTTGCTGTCAACCCAGCCATCCACTTTGCCAATTAGAATTCCTCCATTATTTGAAAACAGCAGCCTCTAAGGCTGTCCTTTGTACGCAGCACGCACACAAACACACATAGGTGTGCCCAGACACAAAATGTCACATTTGTCCACTGTCATTTGAGTGTAAATGTGAACATCGGATTTGCATGTCTCGACCTAGTTATTAATTACTGGGCCTGTTTTGGCCCTGATTTTGGAACAGCACATTTCAAAATGTTTGGCAACGTTTGATTCCTCCTTATTTTTGTTAATGAAACACATAATATCTCGGAGATACTATGCAATAAGGTGATGCTATTTGTAAGATCTGGCCCCAAACTGGATTTTAATATATTTTTGGAATGGAGGTATATACAGGGAAAGACAAGACCAAAGCCTAAAATCTGTCAAGAAAAATACCCATTTTTGCATTTCTGTGTCTGGTACCTGGGCTCGTGTTGGAATCGTCTGGAGTCTAAAAGCTTTGGCAACGTGCTCTCCCTCTGTTTCCTATAGCACAGAGCTTCTCCTCCGGTCTAGCATCACTCCTTGCCTGCAGCTTTCCCACTCAGATGCACCACGGTTCTGGTTTCTCAAGCATCTGTAGCCTCCATTGCATATTATGCTTCATCTTCCCAGGTACATGCAGTGGTTTCCCTGGGCCTCCTTGCAGTGAATCTGATCCCGACTCATCTCTGTAGGAAACTTTCCCATAAGCCCTCCTGACCTCTTCCCTCTTAAAACTCTTATTTACCACGTGCCACTTTCTGCTGTCACCTCAAGGTGTGCCTTGTCCTGCTTGGATCAGAGTCGCAGTGGCTTATATGTGCCTGGAGGCTCCTGGGGTAACAGCGCTTTGGGAGCCTGCTTTTCAGCAGGGACCTCCTCCAGTGGTCTTATAGGTTTAGGCTCTCTCCTCTTGAATGTAGCTTTATTTTCACACTAGGGCCCTTGACATAGAAAAGCCTCTAGGCAGTCCCTAATCTAGTCTTTATTTTCCTCTGAAACTTCATGAACTGGGTACCCACTGTCAGCATTTCCTTTACCACCATGGTCTTTCAACTCCCCTGCTCTGCACTAGGGGCCCCGTTATAATTTGCTTCTAGCATTCTGGACCCTCCCAAGCCCTTATCTCAACTCTGTTTCCTAAATTCCCTGTTAACTTTCTCTAAAGGCCTGAGAATCACAGGGGTCGGGTCCTCTCACAGTCGCTATGGAAATACAATGCTCGAGGAGGCAGTCCGCGTGAGGCATGGGGGAGGGGAGGGTTGTCTTGACCCAGCGCGTTAAAAGAAACTTCTCACCTGGAGCCTCTGCTCTTCTCTTTCACTCTGTGCTACCTCATTTTGTGAACAGCTACAATTCTAATCCACCCACCCTTTGTACCCTCTCCAGACCCCTCACAGAGTGTCACTTTTATCCAATAATAATGCCTTTTAAAAACATTGTCAGCATATCCCTTTATGTGTTAAAATAATAAAAAAAAATACCCTCACTTAGGGATTTTGTTATAATCCTATCTGATTACACACAGAGCAGTTTTTTTTTAAATCTTGTTTTTAACTGTTGCCTTTTGTGTGAGTGTGATGTATGTGAAGGTGGTATGTGCTCCTGTTTAGTGGGGTGGGTGTGGCACATTGAGGGTCAGGCTCCATCGCTGCTCACCTTATTCCCTTGACGGAGAGCCTTCCATTGAACTTCACCTAGGCTGGAAGCCAGGAAGCCCCTAACAAGATCCTAATGCTTGTGCAGCCTAGGACCGGAACCCACCGGGCCAACTTTTGACGCCTCTACCACACCTTCCCCCACAATTTGGTTCTTCTGGAAGAGGCACAATAGTCTTCTCAGATCTATCTTTAGTGATAAAATGACTATCTTTTTCTTTCAATTTCTCCTAATAATTTTAGGCATCTCAAATGTCACCCACTGCTGCCTGAGCTATTGCAAGCAATGGAGTTTGCTGGGATAATGCCTTTACCTAATGCTTAGCAGATGGCTTGAACAGTCTAGGAGATCTATTGAAAATGGCTGTGTACTTTTACATCATTGCCAGTAATGCATGAGAATTCTTTTTATTCCCTAGTGGGGCATAAATTTCAGGGGGAAAAAAATAAAATGCACTTTCTTTTCTCTTGCTGTGGAGAATTTAAATCCCAGCTTCGTGTGACTTTCTGAATGATATTGATCTTAATGTGATTATTTTCAAGACCAAATGCACAAAGATGATTTCAAAATGTAAGCCATGATATCAAAGTGTAATTTCCATAAGATAACAGTCATCTGCTGTAATGGTACAGTTTTAAGAGCTTCAGATATATACTTATACATTTTCATGAATATATTAAATTTGGATTAAACATATAAATCTATGTACTCTGACCTCATAAAATAGTTGGAATGTTTCACAATGTTGTATGTTTTGTAAGAGAGCTTATATGGAAATGATTTTCGTCTTAAATGTTTGATATGATTTAGCATATAAAGAAATTGATCTCAATGTGATTTTAAAAGTAACCAACATGCTAAAGTTATACCCAGTTTGTGTAGGATAGATGGCTCACTGTTAACATTAAGAGTATGTTCTGCTCTTGTGGAGGATCTAAGTTTGGTTCTCTGGACCCATGTCAGGTGGTTCACAGTTGTCTTTAACTCCATCTCCAGAGAATCCAATATTTCATTTTATCCATATATGCATATCTCCAAACATACACATATGGTTAAAGCATAAAAAGAAATCTAAAAGGAAAAAACTATAGCTTGTTATGGGTTACTATCTATCATTGCTTTATGCAGATATGCGGTTATACATTATTATGCAATTTTAACAATATATAAAATTGTATCTATCTGCTCAAACATTCATCATAAGACTTTCACAGCTGTTCTTCTGGCTTCCAGAAACATGTTCTGTGTTACCATGACGAATATTGACACTCTGTGTAGTAGAAACTGACATATCTTCTATAGAACCACAAGGGAGTGCCTGTTGGACAAGCCCCGCCCCTATCCTTCCTCCTGTCCACTTTTCCAGACTCTAGGAGCCACTGATATACTCTCAATATCTGTGAGGTTTAAGTTTTAGATTCTACATAAGACCTAGATGAAGCACTCTCCTTCAGCACAGCGCTTTTATCATGTAGATAGCTCTATGTTGCTGCTAATGCCAGGCTTTGTTTCTACGTATGTGCCAACTCATCCTCCTGAATTTTCCCATTCTTATTTGTTTTTAAGTAAATCAATTAAACATATTAGTGATGACACAATCATACTTTTAAACATACACAATGTCCTGATTGGGTTCTGTCAACTTGGTACAGACCTAGCATTTCTGGGCAGAAGGACTCTTAACTGAATATTGCCTCTGTAAGACTGGCCTATGGGCCCTTCTGTGGGGGATATTACTGCCTTGAAAAATGGTTGGTGTGGGAGAACCCAGCTGCCCGTGGTTCCATGCCACCTGTGGGCAGGTGATACAAGAAAGCAAAGTGAGCAAGCCATGGGAAGCACACCAGAAAGCAACGTTGCTTCGTGGCTGCCTCAGGCTCCTTCCTGCCTTGGTGGATTCATTCCCTGACTTAACTTCAGCGATGGAGTGTGACCTGAGGTTTGCTGCCCAGGTTGCTTTGGTCATTGTGTTTTATCCCAGCAATAGAAACCCTAATTTAGACACATACCATGTGCTGCCATCAATTCAGATCAATTAGCACTTTCCATTCTAAATATTTCTTTGTCCTGGAGGCTTCTAGCATCTCTATTCTAGATCTTCATCAATATAAAATTGGTCCTTGTAAACTGTAGCCGTCCCACTGTGCTGCAGAGTGGCAGAATGTATCTCTTCTATTTAAATATGCCTTGGTATCTACTATCCATGATTTTCTTAAATCACTCTCAAACACTTCTAGGTTCTATTAATGCTTATTCTATATTAAGGCAGACTTTTTTTTTTTTTTAGTTTCTACATTTGAGAGAAAAGATACAGTTTTCATTCATGCATTCATATTTTTGCATAGTACTCCCAGTTCCATCTGTATTGGTTCAAATATATTCACTTCTTATTCTGTATGGCTGAATATTTTTCATTATATATAAAAGCACAAAGTAACATTTCCTTGAGACATTTAATAATTGATGGACAACGAGGCCGTTTTGATTTCTTGGCAGTTGTGGATACCATAGTAACTAAATTGCAAGTACAGACATTCTTTGATATACTGATTGCATTTCTGGGTCTATATACCCAGTGGTGGGATTTCCTCAGTCATGTAGTAGCTTCACTTTTAATATTTTAAGAACTCCCATATTGTTCCTCTTTACAGCTACACTATTTTTCTTGTTGTTGTTCTGTCAATAGTGACTAAGAACCATGTTATCACCTCATACTGACTAGCACGTGTTTGCTTTATATTTTAATAGTTGTTCTATCTTTGAGTGATAACTTGTGATTCTGGCTTGCATTTCCTTGGTAGTTACTGATGTATAGCATCTTTTGATATACTTGTTGGTTAATTTTACTACTTATTTGATAAATGTCTATGTAAAAATCAGTTAATAATTTTAACTGGTTTATTGAGGGGCCTTTGATTGTACATTTTGCTTTTGAGTTGTAAGATAAATGACCTGTGATTTTTTTTCTCATTGGGCAGGATCTTCACACTGTTGGCTGTTTCCATAGCTCTTACAAAGCTGTGTGTGTGTGTGTGTGTGTGTGTGTGTGTGTGTGTGTGTGTGTGTGTATGTGTGTGTATGTGTGTGTGTATGCCCTCTCCTCCACACGTACCATAAATGTAATGTTAAACATTTTTAAACAGTAGAGTCTTTCCTTGCTAATAAATAATTGTAGAGGGCAACAGTGAAACTGCTCTCAGCTAAGAGGAACACACTAAGCTACTTCACTCAAACTAATTGGCACTTAGTCCACATGCTAAATGGAATTCAAGAGCAATTGTATGTTCTAAGGAGCTCTCATTTGTGAATCTCTGAGCATGCAGTGAAGGGAGCTGGAGTTCAGGGCTGGAGGTGTCAGGAAGGAGCCAGGCTGCCCCATGGTGCTGGAAAAGAATTCTTTCTCACAGTGACTGAGAGCAACATCCCCAAGTCCTTCTTCTGAGGGGCGAGGTGCAGTGCTGGTAGTTCTGTTCTGGAACACAAGCCTGCTTGAGTACAGTAGAGTGCCCCGGGGGTCATTTTATTGCTGGGTCCCTTCAGCTGAACACTAGCATTTGTTTTGCTTTAATTTCTCCAAACTATCTAGTCTCAACTTCTTGACCAACAAGCAGAGTTGAGGTGGGTATCAACAAACTATTAATTTCATGCAATCTCACTTCTCTCTTTTTGTTGATTGATGTTTCTGTGCTTTTGACACATTAGCCAAACAATCCACTGCCCACTCCAATATCCTGTATATTTCTCCATGTTGCCTTTAGGAGCTTCAGTTTCTGGTTTTACATGTCAATTTTTAATGCATATTGAGTGTGATTTTTGTGACAGGAGAGGACTATTCGCCTGGTTTTATCCTTCTGCAGGTGGAGAGGCAACATCCTTAGCAGCTTATTTATTTCTCTGAAGTATTTATTAAGATTTTAAAAATAGGATCTCACAAACTTGATGCATTGGGTTTCACTTTTATTCTATTTGGAAGTTTTTGTAGTTTATTTACTTATTCTTTGACATATTTCTCCTTGTTAAATTTAAAATATTTAGGATTTAGTAGGTATAGGCTTATTGATCTGCACTTTAATGCTGGTGTGGTTAGAGGACACAGCATTTATTATCTTATTCGATTTCCTTTTATAAAGAGTTATCTCACAGTGCCACATATTGTCTGTGAAGCTATGAGTATACTTCAAAAATATGTACGTTTCCTATGGAATAGTCTATACATGATGATGATTTGAAAGTGGCTGAAAGGATCTCCCAAGTTTTCTTACTGAAATTTCTGTCTGCTCTACATGTCCGTTCCTGGGACTCTCCAGTGGAGCTGTGTGTTGATGCGCATCTCTCCTAATTGTCTCTTCATAATTGATTGCCCTATAATATTTCATGGTAAAGTAATATCGAGGGTGTATTTAGAATTTATTTCTCACCCTGACCTTTCACTGCACAGTATGACCTTCTCATTTGTTTGTAAGGAATGCATAGTCTTGTATTACTTTTGTATGCACATTTAGGTAGCGTAGGGCTTGGCCCCACTTATATGAACTGCTCTGAAAAATCACCCCCATTGAGTTGCTGTGACTTTAGTTTTCACATTCAGTGCAGTTATCCATTGACCCAATTGCAAGTGTTACTAAATGTTGGAGCATAGTCTGGTGCTTTGTGTTTGTTAATTGCTTGTCCCCATAGATTCTTACTGTTTACGAGCAGACTGTCATGTACCCAAGTATTTCTGTCAAACCTTGCTCCACCTATTTAAACTTGATTGGCTAAGATGCCTATACACCTGGCCAGGGCAGATTGAGGAGGTGTGGTGAACGTTCCCGGGCTCTGAGGAGAAGGAGCTTGGGAAGAAGGGAGGAAGCAGAGCAGTGGGTTAGTGTGGAGGAAGCACATGGCTGGCTCAGCATAGCTGGGGGAAAGCAGCCCAGTTCAACAACTTTAGCAAGTGTTTTGGGATCATGGACGGGAAGCAGCCTAGATAAGAATGACGAAAGCAGGTGGCCTGGGATGGGGGCTGGGAGGTGATGAGGACAGTTTAGAGGGTTATTATCTGCCCAGTCCCAGGTAAAGTAAGCTGCTTCTAAAATACAACAGGTGTCTGTGCCTTTGTTATTTATGATATCAGGTTAGATAATACGATCATAATAGTTATATGTATTTAATAATAAACATTATATAATTTTTATTTACTACAACGTCTAAATATTTTAGCCTTTAGTTTACACCTTTCTTGGCATATTTAGGGATATCATTTTATTATTTGTTTGCTGTATCGCCAGTGTATCATTTGTTTAATTATTTTTTTCTGTGTATTTGTCATTGCTCATTTTCATGATGTGTCAACTTCTTGGAACTTTGCTTTTTAATGTTCTATAGCATTTTCACCGTGTCCGAGTCATTTGCATATCCTTCCTACTCAGCTTTACAGCACGCTTCTTTAACACACCACAGCTTGCCGTCTTGTAAACTAGCACTTCTCAGGTTTTGATGCTTCCTTTGAGCCATCAGCTTGACACAAGCTAGAATTAACTGGGAGGAAAGTCTTAATGAGGCCCGTGGCATGGCTGGGAGGGCTTTGCCTAGCTGGGTTCATTGAATTGGGGAGAACCAGCTCTCTTTTATGTCCTTGTCACAGGCCTTCGCCGCAGCAACAGGAAGTGAAGCTGACACAGCCACACTGGTAGTGTGAGATGTTCACAGTTATATCTCCCTTTGCCTCTTTCTGCATGCTTGTTGTTACTTGTGTTTCTGTGTGTAAGACCATGGGGTACGTTATCATTTAATCTTCATAGTTTATTTTACAGCGCTAACTTCACATGTTTTCAATTATTTAGTAAGGGATGAGCATTATTCACAATGCACTTTTCTCTTAATTGATTGTACTGTATTCAGTATTTTCTTCATGGACAGTTTTACTGCTCTTCCACTTTGTGTATTTCTGGCATTTGAACATATCACTTCAAAGGTGTGATTTCTCCCAGGGTGAAGTTCTCCAGTGAGAACTCTGTCATTGTTTCTGTGATGCCCTAACACTTGAGCATGCAAGTGTCTCTGTAACTCTCTTGAACAACTCCCTCTGTTGTGGTGTACTTTGTGTGTATGTTCCCCTAACCCAGTGGGTAGTAATCTCGGGGCTTACAGTCTCTGACACACTTGATAAAAGTTTGTCTTATGGCTCCAGTCGTGTATGTTTTAGGTCACTTGAGAATGTGTTCTGGGTCCCTGTGGGATGTTGGCATCCTTCTGGAAGGTTCTTTCTATTCTTGAGCTTAGATAGCTTGAATCCCTTCACATTTAAGACGCCATGTTATATTCCACGGCACCCAGTATTGTTAGGCCCATTCAGTATATCTTAAACTCTAGATACTGTTTTTTAATTGTATTATTTAGTAGCTCTGTCACCTCCTCTATTACTTATTATACTACCTTTTAAAATATCTAGGTGCAATTGCTAGAACTTCTTAAAAACAGTAATCTGCATTTCTTATGCCTCTTTTATTTCTTCCTAACCTACTTTTATTTTCTTGGTTCACATTATACATAATCTTATTACTTAAATGTCTACTAAATTATGTGTGTGTGTATGTGTGTGATAAATACATATTAGTTGTGCTTTGATGTTAACATGTCAATTATGCATATTCTTTGGCGAGTCCTTCAAGTTGTTCTATATTAGTTTTCTTCTTCCTTTATCACTGTGGTGTTTTGTTTTTAGATAACTCATTCTTTGTTTAACAGTTCACTCATTGATGGCTATCAAAATAGAGTCCAGTGTGAGACTATTAAAATAGAGCTGCTAGGAACTTTAATGATCAAGGTATAGGCTAAAATGTGAATTTTTAGCTTATTAGGCACATAATTTATGAGCTGTGTGATAGTTGTATGCTCAGTTATATAAGAAACTGCCAGGAGCTTGAGAATTGGCTCAGTGTTTAAGAGCACTAGTTGCTCTTCCAGAGGACCTGTGTCATATTCCCAGCACCCACAGAGTGCCTCCTAACTGTTTGTAACTGCAGTCTCATGTAATCTGACAGTCTTTTCTGACCTCTACAGGAACCAGGCACACACAAAACACACACACACACACACACACACACACACACACACACACACACACACACACACGCAGGTAAAGCACTAATACAAATAAAATAAAAATAAAAGTTAATTTAAGCCAAGAACCTTCCAAGTAGCCTTAGAGGCTGGAGTGTGTTCCATTCTCACTAGTTATTGTGAGCAATTTACTTTCTCCAATCCCTTCCTTGCATTTGTTATTAGTGAAGCAATTCCAGTGGGTGTGTATTGGAATCCCATTCTGTTTTTCATCTGAATGCATATTAGCAGTTAATGATTTCGAATAGCTATTTACCCGCATAGTTCCTTCTAGTGACACACAAAGTATATAGTCACATGCCAGTGTGAAAACACTGGTCTGTCTCTACATTTAACAGTCATGTGACCAAAGCTCAGCCTCTCAGTTCTGTCTGTCTCCTTTTCAAGATGGCAAGAAACCAAGTGAGGCTGCCTTGGGAGAGGGAGAGCCACAGCAACTGCTGTTGTGCCTTTCAATGCAGCAAAGCCATGGTTAAGCTGCAGATATCCGCTCTAAGTATCCTCTGATGTATCAGATGTGTGCATCCCTCTGAGAGCCAGATTCCACCCCCTTATCAGCAGTTCAGTGTCTAAACAAGTCCCCAAGAAGCACTCTCAGCACGTCCTGGAACAAGGGAGGGGGTGGTGATGCTTCCTGGGTGAGACGGTAGCAGACGCCGTTCTTTCTTGCTCCTGTCAGCAGCACATCTGACTCTCTCTCTCTCTCTCTCTCTCTCTCTCTCTCTCTCGCCCATTTTGCATGTATGTGACGAGTCTCCAAACCATAGCTACATGCAAACATTGAGTGCGACCGCAGCATCATACAATCCTTGGCATCTTCTGTTCCCGAATCTTCCAGTAACTTCTAGTAAGCCCAAGGGATTCTCAACTTATCATTCTATACAGAAAAGCAGAGTGTTGGAGTTTAAGGATAATATTTAGGAAGTACTCATTTTAGTTTGTGTTTAAGGCTATGGTCACCACTGCTTGGCAATATTTACTTACTTTAAATCTTACTTGCCTCACCCTCAGTTCATAAGATGGAAAGAGAATTCGGGTTCCCATCACCACTTGATACACAAGGCAGGAAGGTGCATATTTTCAGTGTGGAAGAAGCCAAGTTGCATTCCTTTGCTCTGAGCTGCTCAGTAAACTAGTCTTATCTCCCTCATCCCACTGAGACTATAGCCCAGCCTCCCTCCTTGATGAAATACTTCCATTTTAGATACATGGGAGTAAGCATAGATCGCTCGGAGTCATTAGTCGTCTGGCTAATCTCCCCAAGATAAAACAGTCCAGCTAGGAAACGCAAATGCAGGAACTGCCGAGCCTCCCAACCTGCAGTGTAAAACATGGCTGTGTGCAGCCAATCCCAGAGTCAGGTGCTTTGAATCTGCTGGGTGATGCGGTCCTGAGATGGCATGGATAGTCATCCAAGTTCAGAAAACCACAGGCATAGAATCCAAACTGATGACAACACTCCAAACAGTCTATTTAAAGGATACTAAACATCCGAGGAAGGACCATTAAAGTTGCAGGCAGAGAGTCTGCCGCACGTGGCAGTGCAACCGTGGTGTGTTCTAAGCTTCTGATTTATCACGGCTGTTCTTCATGTGTCTCATAGGGCGTTACTTTGTTCTCCTGAAATGCATGTGGTTTCCAAAGGTGATTATTCTTGAGGTAAAAGTTAATTTTCTATGTTTACAGTGCAGATTCCATGTGGGAGTAAATGAATCCTCCTTGGTTAGGACAGTGAATGCGTCTCATGAGCTGGAGATGATGTCTTGGCAACTCGCCTCTGGCCAAAGATGAGTGAAAGAGGCTTGGGAAGCAAGTGACGACCTCGGCTAAGCCTGGCTTATGCTGCACTAGCAGGCGCCAGACGTAGGTGGAATTTGCCCAAGTGCTTAAACAGTGGGCTCACACCTCTGTTTTTGAAATACAAAAAGGTGTAAGGGTTTATTTTTTTTATTAATCTCTCTCTCTATATGTCTCTCTGTCTCTCTTTGTCTCTGTCTCCCTGTCTCTGTCTCTGTCTCTCCCTGTGTTTATATGTGTGTGTCTGTCACATATATGTGAGTGTCCTTGCAGGCCAGAAAGGAAACTGTATACACATCCCCCAGAGCTGAAGGTAAAGGAGGCGATGAGCCACTCAACATGGCTGCTAACAGCAAACCTGAGTCCTCTGTGAAAGCACTGTGGACTCTGAGCCATCTCTAGCTCCTCCATATCTCTCCTTCCTTCATCTTCCATCTGTCCCCTCCTCCTCTTCCTCTTCTGTGTCCTCCTCTTCCTCTTCTGTCTATTCCTTCCTATATTCTTTTTTTTTTTTTTCTGCACTGGTATTGGGGATTGAGCTGAAGGCCATGCATATCATTTTCCAGTGTGCCCCCACTGAACTATACCTGCAGTCTGAAAGTGGACTTCTCTTCTTAAATACTATTCATTTTATAACACACTGAAATATATATATATTTAAAAATTAGATGGAACTTAAACAACTGTATTCCCCAGATGTCAGAAACATCCCTGCAAGTGTCTGGCCAACAAGAATGAGCAGAGAGAACCTCAGAGCCCCCAGAAGCACCTTCAAAATTAGCACCACCATTCTGTCCTGGTGGGTCCCGCTTGCTGTCACAGGGCTCAGTGACAGTGAGGGAGCACAGTTCAGACCTTGTGACTGGTGCATCCATTCTTCTATGTCCTATAGTGAGAGTTTTGGCTTCTTAAAAACAAACAAACAAAGCAAAACAGGTATGTCATGTGAATATATATTTTTTAATCCCAAGTGTGGGATAAGAGGTTGCTTCACAGCAGGTGATTATGATTTGCCTCCTGCATTAGTGGGGGTAGGGGTGGGGTGGGGGGTGTGGGGGGTGGGGGGTGGGGAGGCACTGTTTTGCCAGTTGCAGCTAGTTTACTTTGAAATTCTGGGAACTTGTCAGAGGGAATTAATGCTGGAGCCCAGAGAGGGGTTGGGTGGTCTGAAGAGGCAGCTTGGGCTCCACCTGCTGCTGCCCCCACCCCCACCCTGCTGCTGGTTCATCCTGCCCCTGCTTTTGCTATTGCTGAATTGCTGGTTTGCCGGTTTGCCGGTTTGCTGGATATTCTGACAATGAAGGTTGGACTTGCCCCACAGAGCCCAACATCTCTGGATCAAAACCCCTGAGTAGGAAAAGTTGTCAGGCCAGCAAGCCCCAGAAAGCCACATACCTCTGCCTCCTCACAGCTGGATCAAGAATGCAGACCATCATGCCCTGTTTCTTCTTTTCTTTTCACTTTAACTTGAGTTCTGGCAATAGACCTCAGATCTTCGTGCTTATACAAATAGAGCTTTACTGACTGAATTATCCCTCCAACCCTCGATCGCTTGTCTTTAAATTCAACAAATAATCAGTTGTAGGATAAAGAATAATTTGAGTCATTTTAACATAATTTTAATAGTTGAACGCAATCGATGTTACAAAACAAACAAAAAGCCAGAACACATAGACAGTAGATATGTGGTTTTGACTATATTTTCTTTTCTTGTCCAAAAGTAAGTTTGTTGTTTCTTTTTGAGATTACAGTCGACAGTAGGTATGTTTGTTGATTGACATTACAGATCTCAGATAATTCTACCAGTAACGCTATGCTAGCGTTTAATGATGCAATCGTCAGTGTCTACTGACCTCACCCTGGGGCATCCCTGAAAACACAGCCAGGCAGTGCCATTGTTCCCACTCAGCACAATCTTTCCTCCTTAGTATGCAGAGCTGGGAGGAATGCACAGAGAATATGTTCAGGTTGATACCACGGAGCAATATGTCAACCGTGGCGTTTTTCTGTGCCCGTGCTGAAAGAGCTCCAGGGGCAGGGAAGGTGGAAACAATACCAAAAGCAATTAATATAACAGACAATTATTTTGTTCCTCTGTTTTTTCACCTGGATCAAGTTAGATAGAAAGGCATGCTAATGAATACACATTGGCAGCCTGCCCCGGCCCTCACACTGAGGCAGGTTCCGTGAAGGCTTTCCTCAGAAGACTCGGGTTTAGTCAATTTTCACATTCTCCAGAAGCAGTTATCCAGCTGGATTACTTATGACTGGGAGCAATTACCGTTAGAGGCACCGGGTATTCGTAAAAGGGCCTCCTTGCCTAGGAGATTGTGAGACGATGTTTGAAAAGCAATTTGGTTTCCATATAAGATAGTTATTCAGATAAAAATTGTATCTCGGCTTCTCAATCTTCCAGTTATTAATATGAAAACCTGAAAAATCTCAATGACTCTGCTACATATTCATTTATATAAAGCTGTGCAAATTTTAAGGGGGAAGGGGGAAAAAATCTCACTCCAGACAAATATAGCAGCACAGGCATTCAAGGGCATTACCCCTCTGGTGACACACCCTTCTTCATCAGCTGCCATTATTCCTATAAATTGGAAATGCTTCAACATGCCACTTTCCAGTTCATTTTATATCAAGTGGACGGATAAGGAGCTGCACGGCCACTCTGACTGCCCTGTGGGGACATTTTTTTTTCTGTGAAGCTGGGTCTCTGCATCTTTTCAAGCAGCCACCCCCGGGAGGGGGCTTCTTGTTCTGGTGTGTGTCTTTGGCTCACTCCACGTGGACAGCAGAAAGTAGCCCTGTGTTTTGCTAGTTTTCTGCTGTGTTTTCCTACTTCTGTAAGTGCTCTTCAGTGCTGAAGCCCAGCCAAGCATCACGTTTAAAGTAGACAGAAGTCTCGGTGGGAGGAAGGGGCGAGGGGTGTGTATGTCTGCCCAGTTCACCTCTCGGAGTCCAATTTCACAAGCCATTAACACTTTGAAAAGGGAGATTGATCTGAATGTCTGCCATATTCTCAAAAGAGGAGCAACGTATGTGAAAATGTTGTTCGGTTTCTTTGGAAAGGACATCTTGAGGAAGGATTTATTTATATTCCCATAAATGAAAAAAATGAGTGCCTACAGAGAGGTGGGAGTGTCTTCCTAAAATGTGTATGAATATTTGGAAAATATTTCTTTTGCTCTTGGCATCATGTACAGATAAATATGAAAAGCAATCGGGTTTTATAAAGGATGTTCCGGTGAACTTGGCAATAAATCAGAATGCTCATGCCATGGGATTGAGGTGTGTATGTGCATAACCAGTAACACATCCAAAGCAGTGTGGCACTCACGTCAGATCCACTCCAACAGAGACGGGCATAGCCCTGGACACATTCAAAGACCATTTACTGAACCTTGACCATCACTAGTCACATGGGTTTAGCACACAGAGCTGACCGTGTGGATTCCAGGATTCCAGGCTGAGTAAACGCAGCCAATCACAGTGACCATCTCTACAAGGAACAAAAAGTACTTGACAGATAGCTTCTTAACCATAGGAGAAGAGTGGAATCCTACAAGGGAGCATTGTAATAACTACATAGGAGACCCTAGGACTTTGAAAGACACGGAGACCTGAAACAGCAGCAGAAAGAGGCAGAAAATATCCTTGCAGCTGTCACATCTCATGGCTGCAGCAGGGGCTTACCCGGACAACATGGATGCCTCTTGGGGGCTTCAATTTTGGAAAAGAAACTCCTGTTGCCTCCTCAGCCAACTGCAGAGCTCAGACTGCTGTGACTGGGCTGCACAGCATGAATTCATGCTGCTCAAGTGGTCAGAATCCCTGCACCCCAAAGTCCCACTTCTTGGGCCACTCAGCCATTCAGCCACAATAGCGTACTCAACCTGTGACGGCAACTCTGGTGTTGACACTCAAGCTGCCTCTGTGCTCATCCTTATAGGAGAGCTGTATTTCAGCAGAGAGGAACTAAGGATCCACGCTAAAGACCCAGAGTCAGGTGCTTGTTCACTGAGCATTCTGGCCTGGCAGACACGGGTGGAAACATACCAGTGCCAGTGTGGGACTGGGAGCAGGTGCCTGTGTGGCTTCCATCATTACCTGGAAAGGAGTCTCATATGGTGCTTTTACTGCACCTGGGCCTGCCTGGGGCTGCCACACATGGGCCATCAAGAATGAAAGACTTTTCTTAGAAAGTGATAAGCAGAAATGGAAGCAAATCCTAGGACTTTAGACTCTTCCCTTGAGGGATAACAAATGTTTTCTCTTTGAAGGCTCTCCTTCAAAGTTCTTACAAGGCATCCTTGCAAGGTTCCAGTGTTCTCTCATGGGTAAGGAGATGTCTGTCATGTTTTGTTCCTCTCACTAATGGGTTCGATGGGTGACCATGTTTACTCCGCCATCCTGGAATCTGCATGGACAGCAGTTCTTCAGTATGTAATACTATAATAATGTTTTCTTTCTTTTAAAAATAATATTTCATATTTTACATATATATTTATATTATACACATATATAAAATAAACTACATATATCAAGAAGAACTATGAAACAATCAGGAATCAATATTACAGTCGTAGTGTTTTGGCTATTTGTGTTTAGCAACCTTGAAGAAAACATTTTCCTATCTTCCTGAGTCTTAAGATTCTAAATGTAACTCAATATCTATCATATCTCATCTCTACCAACTTAAAACATCTACCTAGACCTAAAAACGTCTTAACCCCTAAATAACTCAGCTTAATTGTAAAGATAAACTATTTGGTCTTCAACCCCATCAGAGTCTTGAGAAGGAATAAAATTAATTACCTGAGTAAACAGGAAGTGCAGGTTAGCAGCTCCCAAATTGAAAAAAAAAAAATGACAGAGACAGTTTGCTGCCTGAACTGTCACCCAAAACTCTCTATAATGTTGGAGCATTATCTTCAGCCTTCTAGCCCAGTATATCTCACAGACATATTTGTGACGCAATAGCTGTTGAGGATTTGTTTACCCTGTCTTGGCCGAGTTTCGCTGTTGACTCTGCCTGCATCCAAGCTTACCTATTTTTAGGTAGAATTCTGTCAGCGATCGAAACGAAGACACTTTGCCCTGTGGCTTGTTTGCCACATTTCAAGCCATCTCCATAAGGAGGTTCTTTGATGTTCATCATCTTCTTTGATGTAGGCTGGATATGGCCAGGGGTTAACCTGTCTTATTGTCAAAGAATCCTTAAAACAAAACAAAACAAAACAAAAATCTTTAAATGCCATGTTCTGTAGGACTCTGAGGTTTTTTAAAAAGACCTTATCTAACTATTTTACCTTATCTGTCTATAGAATCATACCTATCCATTATGCCTAAGATGTATAGTCTTGTGATTGAAATAGACTAGTAATTGCCATGACCATGATTTGACCAATTGACGACTTGTATAATTTACTATCCTGAACAGCCTGCAATAGCACTTCCAAAGCATTGGAGGCAAACCTTGTGTTCTACTTGAGTGCTATGGGTACAATACCTTGTATTACAGTAGAACTAGATATATAATGTACGTGAAGAATAATCTTAAATTTGAATTCTATACCAAAGTACCAAATCTAAACTTATTTTGCACCAGTATACAAATTTCTATACCAATGTATTAAAAATAACCTTGTGAGCACAAATAGGCCTTAAGTTGAAGAGTAGATTCAGTAATCTACTTTTTGTCCTATCATCTCTACATATTTCTCTATTCCCTCTTCTCTCTTTTCAGTCCCTATCTCCAAACCTAAGAAAGAAAGATAAAGGAAAAGAGAAATATTCCTGAGTCCCACCTCGTTTCTCTCTGAATAAGACCAATAGTAACTTATAACCAACTCCCAATGAAAATAAACATCCATAGCCCAAGAAAGCAATGAAAAAGCTACCCTACCCCTTAAGGGAAATGGGGTGTGGTTCTCTTAAGGTTTCTTCCAGCTGATTTGGGATGAAGAATAACTTTGTAGGGGCCCAAATAAAATTGGAAAAAATGGTTAAACAAGGTAGGAATGGATAGCATTTGTACTCCACTTTCTAAATGTTGTGATATTCCAAGCATAATAGGAGTCCTGTGTGGGACAGTCTGAAATGCTGGACCAATTCCGATGAAGAACAGCAACTGAAGCTCTTGAGGCTGGGACATGAAGGATGCAAGATGTCAGCATCCAGCATGCTGGAGAGGAATAAATCCTGTCAGATCTTCAATGTCCAGTTCTTTTGCTCTGAAAACATGTAATTTCTCACAATCACTTATACAGTCCTAGAATTATAAGTGTATGATGTATGCCGGATGCACATAACAATTAAGTCTAGTTCTCTGCCCTTTTCATGAGCATAATAAAGACATCTGTAAATCTTCATGCGTGCCATATAAAGAATGACACATAATCCTAAATCACAGGGACTCTGTGCTAACAGGAAGCATTGTCTATGCACAGACATTCACGTCTCAGCCTGTTTCAGAGCTATTCCCATGTAGTAGGATTACAAATATAAATTACCTGCTTGTTCTTCAGTTTGAATTCCTCAGGTCCCAATTGTAGCCCCTTCCCTCATCACAATCCTACCCTCCCTCCCTTATGCCCTCTCCCTCCCTCTTCTAGCCCTCAGAAAGTGGGGCCCTCCTCCCCTAACATCTGACCTCAGCTCATCAACTCTCATCTGTCCCACCTGTCCCCTCTTCCTTTGTGGTCTGGCAAGGCTGCCCAGCCGTGGGGAAGTGAGCAACTTTGGGGGGACCAGAGTCCATGTCATAAGTAGTCCCTGCTCCCTATATTGTAGGACTCACAAGGAGACTGTGCTGCCTACGTACTATCTGAGCAGAGTGTCTAGGTCCTTGCCATACATGGTCCTTGGTTGCTGCATTAGTCTCAGCAGCAATCTCCTCCTCTGCCCGAAAGACTTTCCCAATCCATGAGCATGGGAGATCTTTCCATTTTCTGATATTGTCTTTCAATTTCCTTCTGCAGAGACTTGATTTTTTTTTTTTTTTTGCATATAAGTCTTTCACTTGCTTGGTTAGAGTTACACCAAGATACTTTATATTATTTGTGGCTATACTGAAAGGTGTGGTTTCACTAATTTCTTTCTCAGTTTGTTTGTCATTGGTATACAGAAGGGCTACTGACTTTTTTTAGTTGATTTTGTATCCAACCACTTTGCCGAAGGTGTTTATCAGCTGTAAGAGTTCCTTGGTAGAATTTTTGGGGTCATTCATGTATACTATCATATCATCTGTGAATATTGAAACTTTAACTTCTTCCTTTCCTACTTGTATGCCCTTGATCTCCTTTAGCTGTATTATTGCTCTAGCTAGGACATCAAGTACTATACTGAAAAGAAATGGAATGAGTGGACAGCCTTGTCATGCCCCTGATTTCAGTGGAATTGATTTAAGTTTCGTTCCACTTAGTTTGATGTTGGCATAGGCTTGCTGTGTATTGCTGTATATTACTCTGTTTAGTATGTGCCTTGTATCCCCGATCTCTCTAAGACTTTTAACATGAAAGGATGTTGGATTTTGTCAAATGTTCTTTTAACATCTAAAAAGATGACCATGTGTTTTTTTTCTTTAGTTTGTTTATATGGTTGATTAAATTGATGAATTTCTGTATGTTGAACCACCTCTGCATTCCTGGGATGAAGCTTACTTGGTCATGGTGTATAAGTTTTTGTTGTGTTCTTAGATTCAGTTTGTCAGTATTTTGTTGAGTATTATTGCATCTATGTTCATAAAGGAAATTGGTCTGGAATTCTCTTTCTTTCTTTGGTCTTTGTGTGGCTTCGGTATTAAGGTGACTATGGCTTCATAGAATGAGTTTAGTAGTGATCCTTCTATTTCTGTTTTGTGGCATAGTTTTAGAATTATTAGTATTAGTTCTTCTTATAAGGTCTTGTAGAATTCTGTGCTGCATCCATCTGGCCCAGGGCTTTTTGTTGTTTGTTTTTGTTGTTGTTGTGAGACTTGATGACTACTTCTATTTCCTTAGGGGATATAGGGCTATTTAATTTGTTTGTCAAATCTTGAGTCAACTTTGGTAAGTGGATTTATCAAGGAAATTGTTAACATTATGTAGATTTTCAAATTTTGTGACATATAGGCTTTTGAAGTAAGACCTAATGATTCTTTCGATTTCCTCAGTATCCATTGTTATGTTTCTCTTTTAATTTCTGATTTTGTTAATTTGGATACTCTCCCTTTGCCTTTTAGTTATTTTGGTGAAGGGTTTGTGTATATTGTTGATTTTTTTTTTCAAAGAAATCAGCTCTTGGTTTTGTTGATCCTTTGAATTGTTTTCTTTGTTTCTAATTTATTGATTTCAGCCCTGAGTTACATTATTTCCACCACTGTCTACTCCTCTTGGGTGGGTCTGTTTCTTTTTTCCCTAGGGTTTTCAGGTGTTCCATTAAGTTGCTTGTATGTGATGTCTCCAATTTCTTTATGAAGACACTTAGTGCTATGAACTTTCCTTTTAGCACTGGTTTCACTGTGTCCCAAAGGCTTGGATATGTTGTGCCTTCATTTTCATTTAATTCTAGGAAGTCTGTAATTTCTTTCTTTCTTTCTTTCTTTCTTTCTTTCTTTCTTTTTTTCTTTCTTTTGTCCCTGACCTAGTTGTCACTGAGTAAAACATTTTTTGGTTTCCATGTGTTTATAGGCTTTTTGTTAACTCTGTTGTTGCTTTAGACCATGATGGTATGATAACATGTAGGGGATTATTTTAATTTTTTTTGTATCTGTTGTATTTTAATTTTAATTTTTTTGTATCTGTTGAGGCTTGCTTTGTGACTGATTATATGGTCAGTTTTGGAGAAGGTTCCATGTTATAATACTGTTTTCTAAACATGGCTTCTGTAAATATTGCATACAATGTTGAAAGGTCCTAGCCTTTCAAATTAACAACTGCTGTCTGTCATTTTGAGGATGCATTTTTCTATTTATTCTTTTATTACATAAGCTACATTAAAAAAAATAGGATAGTAGCTCTGTGGTGGTGGTGCTTGCCTTTAATCCCAGCACAGGAGAGGCAAAGTCAGACAGATATCAGTGAGTTCAAGGATAGCCTGGTCTACAGAGTGAGTTCCAGGACAGCTAAGGCTACACAGAATTCTGTATCCAAAACCAACAACCACCACCGTGAGAACAAGAACAAATAGTGTAGTCCTCGCTTCTCATCAATGGAACTTCCAACAGCAACAGATGGAGGCCATTACAGAAAACCACAACCAATCAGAATGCAGAGTTCTGAGTCCCAGTCTCAATAGCTACATCTACAAAACACTCCCACACCTAAGGCTCAGGGAGCATTACAGAAGAGAAGGCAGAAAGAGTGTAATAGCCAGAGGATCAGAGAGTTTGTTGTGAGCTTGTTTCCCCTGGCTATGTTAGAAGGTACACCCACAAGTTCTCACCAACGTGACTGCCTAAACAGCGATAGACATGCCCAAGCGGATGGAGACAAGTGCAGGAGGCATCAGCTGCACATAAAGAACTACAAGCAGCTAAGGAATGCTGAGTGAAGGAGAAATTGTCTTCCCCAGGGAGGAGCACATCAACTGTTTATGGAAGACCAGATGTATATACAAATATGCATATGGATATAACAAGAACTGATGAGAAAAGAGGCCGTGAATCTGAAGAGAGCAAGCAGGCATATACGAGAAGGTTTAGAGGATGAAAGGGAGAAATGATGTAATTATAACCTCAAAAATAAAAACAGTACATTATTTTATAGTATTCCCAATTTTGTAATTAAAAAAGACACAGAACGCATATGTTAGCAGAAAATACATGTTGCTCCAGCTTTAATGGTTTGCTGATCCCACTCGATGCCTTACAGTCCCCACTTGGCAATTCCCGTTCTCTTTCCTGGGTGGCCTTATCACTGTCTCACCAGCATGATGAGCAGCAGGGAGCAATCATGATGTAGCATTAGAAGTAGAAATTCTTGTTCCTTAGAATATGAGTGTGGGCTGACTTGACATCACCCTGCCCCGGCTCCCTGGGCTATGCTGATGAGAATGGCAGCCCACTACATGGTAGGCAGTAGTTGCTTAGGAAAACACTGTGTTTCCGTCTTCACATTTCTTTTCTCTAGTAACGCAGAATGCTTTGGCTGTTGCTCTTAGTGATTCTCTTTAACCTAGTAAAAGCCCAACATTGAACTGTATCTTTAAACCCTACTGAATCCCCTCCTCCCTGTGTATTTTCTCACTAAAATCACAATAAGGAAGAGGGAGAGGTGGAAACATCTAGAATGAACAGGTATGCTCTAGCTTTGTTGAAATTCTCATCCAGAGCAATCCTTTCAGCCCAGGCTGCTGTCATCTCTCAGTCTATCTCAAAGGTGCTCGGAAAGAGCTATAGCATCTCCTAGGCACCTGCTTATTATGATCGATGAATGTGTTCTGATAAGTGCCATAAAAAAGCATTGTGAGAAACATTTGCATGCAGATGAAGTGCAGAGGAAACAGTGTGCCCACAGACTTGCCTAACAGAACTACAAAAGTATCCATGAATATTTACTAGACATACAACAGAGTTCTGTGTCTCTCCCAGCTCTTTAACATATTCTATGGAGATTTCATCTATGGATGTTATTTGTACTGAGTTATTTCTTAGAATATCATATAATGAACTCGCTAATTAAAATGCATAAGGTTCTTTCAAAACAAACATGTTATAGGGTCAAACTGTTTCTCCTGATGACATTAAACACATTGAAAAGTAGTTTGAAGTCTTTCTAAATTTACATAGAATTCTCATTAATACTAATAGGAAAATCTAAGGCCTCTACTTTTTAGCAAGTCAAGTTTTACACACACACACACACACACACACACACACACACACACACACACACACGCCACAAGTGGGGATTGTGTATGGAGATTTTTTTCCATTAAGATTTTAGTATGGAATCTGCACTCTGAAAGTTTACTTATAATTAACATACATTATGGTGTTGTATTGGTTTGAATAGGAGTGGCCCCCATAGACTTGAGTGTTTGAATACTTGGCCAACGTGCAGTGCCACTATGAGGAGGTGTGGCCCTCTGGAAGTAGGTGTGATCTTGTTGGGGGAAGCGTGTCACTATGGAGGCCAGCTTTGTGCTCTTTTATGCTCAAGATATGTGCAGTGTGGTACACAGTCCCCTTCTGCTGCCTGCAGATCAAGATGTAGAACCCTCTCAGCTCCTTCTCCAGCACCCTGTCTGCCTGCATGCCGCCATGCTTCCCACCATGATGATAATGGACCAAACCTCTGAACTGTAAGCCAACCATGATTAAATGCTTTCCTTTATAAAAGTTGCCTTGAGCATGTTGTCTCTTCACAGCAACAGAAACCCTAAGAGAGATGTTTTGTAAGTATTGACACTACATGATAAACGAGGGTCTTTAGAAGCCTCATTGCATCCACACATCCACAAAAATACAGATGTGTTTTCATCTGCACATCATCAAAGCACAGATCATCAGTGCAGATATCCTTCAGGCTTCTTGAAATGGAGAGACTCCGGTACCAGGAGAGGGTGCAGAAGGCAACACGCAAAAACATTCAACAGCTGGAAAACTGGTACATCACACACAGATGAAAGGAAACTGGGTATCAGAAGAAAATAAAATTGACTTTAATCAAATATTGTATGGAACAAAACTAGGATACATGTGCTTGTAAGTAAAAAGGAACATAGAATAGATAAAGGAAACAGGGACAAAGACTCTCAGACAGAGGAGGTTCTATTGTGCTCATAGAATTTGTGATAATTTAGCCAAGAAAATTTTAAACTAGCAAGGGCTCTGGTGTGGTCCTTTATCTAACCAAGGTACACTTCACTCTCAAAGGACCACATTGAATTGTGCTTGACTAGGAGGGATGGGTCTCGATGGAAGATTGAAAAGGTAGAAGAAATAGAGTGTAAAACAAAAGGATTCAAATTCATGATACCCTGGGCTCCTCTGAAGTGAGAGATTTTTTAGCCTGTGTTTATTGTTAAAAGAAGCTAAAGCAGAAATGTGTACTGCCAACATGCATGCAATACAGCCATCCAGAGCAGGCATTCATATTGTCTGTTGACATGCTACAGTAAGCAAGCAGTATCATAAACATTTTATTAATTACAGAAGTAAAGGAAGTTATAAGTCTAGCACTTCTCAAGTATGTTAATAAGATCCTGAAGTAAGCGGTTATATAAAGAGAGAGATCTCTGTTGTGGGTCTAGGTTTCAGGTGCCATTTAATGACATTCTTCACTCTGGACTTGGTGGAAATTAGTGATCAGTTAAGGTAACACATCCCCAAAGGCTTTTTACCTGATAACACAAGGTACTCTCTATCTAAAATCCAGATTCCCAAATCACAAATTTATAATTAATCTGTAGAATTGTTAAAATTGATATGGCTTCTTTTTTTATAGGGCTTCTGTTCACAAAGACAACAAAATATATTTTATTCTGAAACTTTCCTTACTTCTTCTGAACAGAAACATGTTCAAATTTCATCTTATCATTTACAGTGCTTTGAAATATAATGGTATACAGGAATAGCCCATAGCAACAAGATAAAATCTAATTAATTGCTGCTTCACTATGGGACAAAAAAAAAAATAGATTTAAGCATCCCCACTCCAAGGACAGAAGCATTCCTGCAGAGGTGCAAGGGACACTGGCTACTCTTCAGGCACCAAGTGATCAGAGGGAAGAGAAATCCACATGGATATTCTGCTAAGCCATATGCCAAGAAAAATAGGAATAGCATCCCAGGACTGTGGGCAAAAAAGCCGTGCATGTCTTCCTTTTATGCAAGAGGACTCTAGTTAGGGACTGAGTCAGTTTTCACTTACAGAAATGCCCAGCAAAGACTGACTTGCCATGACACATCAGCTTGGTCACATAAACCATGGGTCACAAGGGTAGATATAAATAAAGGGAGTGGATTTCTAATGACAATCTCATTGTGGTGTGAAGTATTTGAAAGGACTTTGGGATATAAATGGAGGATTCTCTTTGCTGTTTCCATTCACATGACTTAAAAACAGAAAGTCCACCTGAAATCGCCTAATGCAAAAGTGGAATAAAATGTCCACAGAGTGATGTCATAGGACAGTACACTTGAAGCTATGCTCCAGGGTATCTAGTATGTCTCACTGAGTGAATATATTACAGATGTAAAACATTGCTACCTGAGAACTATGAATGGCCGTGCAGCACCATTTGAACAACTGCTGCGTTAGTGATAAACTCTTCAGGTCCCCCTATGACCTCTGCATCTGACCTTAGGCTTAACTATTTGACAGACTGAAAGGCTGAAGCCTACATGCATTGCCAACTCTTGTTCAAACAGAAAAGAATTAAAAACACAAATGATGGACTAAGGCCTCAACAGCAAAACTTTATAAACCCAGAAGAAGGACAGTGTGAACTCCTGCATTGGTTTATCATCTCTCTGCATCGCACGGACAGTGATGCCTATACAACTGGAGGCAGGCTGAGTTTTTAATCTACAAACTTGGTGTGTACACTGTGCAAATCTTCCTTTACTGTGAGTCTTTAAGATTGGACCAGACAATGCTTAGATGTGTGCCTAAGAGGATGAGGTGATTGAACTTGTGTATTGCAAGAGTTATAGGCTTTGGGAAATTCAGATGTTTTGTTACTGCCAATCATTGAGAATCATATGCTGTGAGATTTGCCAGGTATTCAAGAGGAGAGCCATCTAAAATTTATATGAAGTATCCTGCCTTTAAAATTGGCTTAAGTCTTACAAACAAAGCATACAACAAAGCTTAAATATAAGCATGTAACCATGGAAGCAACAGAGGAGAATGTGTTTGTCAATTAACCACAGCAAATTATGAGGGGGGGGGTCAAATAAGCAAAGCAGACAAAAACTAGCACTGTGTTTGAAGATTATTCATTATTGTCTGTCATAAATACCTACAGTTGTTACTTATTATTTAAACAGTCAGCACGAAGTTTTAAAATGAATGAAAATTATTTTTTTCTGATGGACATATAATATTTAAATTATAGTTGTAAATAACCTATAAAATCACCTAAGTTTGGAACTTGTTTGTAGTTAATTTAAGAAACAAAATTCAACTTATTTCATAACAAAGCTAAACAGTCCAGATGGTGGTGGTACATACCTTTAATCCTAGCACTCTAGAGGCAGAGGCAGGTGGATCTCTGTGAGTTCAAGACCAGCCTAGTCTTCAGAGTAAGTGTCAGGACAGCCAAGGCTACATAAGGAAACTCTGTCATGAAACAACCAACCAACAAACAAAAATAAACTTTATTTAAGACCCATCGCATGCATAAATAGCTTATATCTAATCATATGATATACACCAACACTCCAGCTTCACGGTCCATTTGGCAGGGAAACTGGTTATGATACCGATCAGCAAAGCATTGCCAGTCAGTGACTCTGAAAGGTTGAAGTGATCACTTGAAAGATGTAATTCACAGAAAAGCTTTTAAGATAATGTTTTCAGAGATGCTCTTCAGTAGCCTGCCTGAAGTTCAAGTGCACAGTCAGCTGTGTTAGCCTCGGCATGGCTGTGCACCTCCTGCTAATGTAGACCTTCCTCTCCTCATTGCAACTGACCAGTCTGAGCATTAAATGTCCCAGCACCATAGAATACTTAGTCAACATATTTTCCTGACAAAAATTCTGTCAAATTCAATTAACCACGCATCCTTAAACATCTTCATTTGTTCTCTGAAGCATGTCTCAGAAAGGAAATAACTGTTTTGGTAAAACCTGTCTTCTTTGGGGAAAAAAATGAGCCACATGTAATCACAAGAAAGTTACCATTTTCACCAGACCAAAGGATGCTGAAACAAAGATGCTTTCCTGATATTTACCAATTCTATTTCCTGTAAGTGGATATAGACTTTGCTTATTTGACTCTCATAGACAAGTACCTAAAATTACATGCCTGGAATGGAATCGAAAAAGATATAAATCATGTCAGATATTCAGGTGGAGATTCCTCTGCTCTTGTAAATGTCTTGAGGAACTGTTCATGACTTAGCGTAGCATCCAATATGACGAGTGCAAGGAACATAAGCATGGGACCACGTGAAAAGTAAATTTAAGATGTTGTCTACTCTACCACCACTTGTTGAAAGCATTCTTCACATTGTTTTCTTTTGAGGTGGATCTTGAATATCAACTAAGTAAGTGGTGGGATTGGGAATGGAAATATTGCTAGCAGGTTCATGTGCATCTTACTGTCCAGGTGATGATTATGGAGTTTATCAACATACAGCATCTGCTAGGATACCAAGATGCACATCTCTGTGTCTTGCAACAATGGTTCTGAGAGGATTAACTGAGCAACAAAGACCCTTCATAAACGTGGAGGTACCTCAGCATGAGCTGGGGACTCACGTGGAAGAAAGGGAGCAGAAAACATGTGGAGTTCTCACATTCCCGTTCTCTACTCCCAGCTGCCATTACATGGACAGCTCTACTGTGCTGTGAGCTCCCGCCATGGTGGGCTGATGCTTCTGAAACAGTGAGCCAAAACTGAAAACTGTCCTTCAGCCTCTTCTCTTGGCTATTTTCTAAGAGTGACACCAGAGATGACCAATAATGCAGGGCTTTCCTAAGTGTTTTATACACTATTAAAGGGTTAAGATGAAACTAGCACCTAGTGAATTTCTACATTTACTATCTGACACATCTACCTACTTTTGTTTTTAAGGCTTCATTTTGTTTATATTCATAATACAAGTTCTCCCTTTTTAGTCTGGTTCCATGATGAGAGGCCAGGCTTGGATCACCACATGTGACTGTAACTGTACCTATCTTCAAACCACAAAATTTTACTTGTAAGGGGTGTTAGTACATAGTACTAATTTAACGCTCCTCAGTTGAAACCATTAAAATATGAATTTTTTCCTAATAAATATTTCCACAATTCTAACTGGCAGCCTTCACCCAAAAGGCAAGTACTAAAGTTGGATTGAGAATTCCCTTTCTAAACAGTGAGAAAATATGATATTTATCTATGCTTACACATATTCAGAGGGGGATCTGTATTTATTCAGTTCTATTAGGTCTTTTGAAGGTACCAGTGACCTTACAGGGCATGTGGATTTACATTTCAATATCTAACAAATGTCTGTGCTTTTTCATTCTTCTTAAAATATGCTAAAGTTTTATAGAAAAAAATGTAACAAAGATATGAACTAATTGCTAGATTCTCAGATATTTTGCATAAAAGCCCATGAGAAGATAAAATCATTGCGGTAGGAACAAAGTCAGCTATGGGAGAAGCCTACAGTATAATTATCTTTGTAATGAAAGATCCACTTAACTGCTCCTTCAAAAACATGTGCCAGCTCTTAAGTCAAATCTCTCCTTTTTCGAATATAAAAACTTTTTTAAAACATGAAGCTTCTTGGACTTTTTGAGAATACTTACCACATCATTTTACTTTGAGATGGATTTTGAATATCAACTGCATGAGTGACGGGATTGGGATGGAAATGTTGCAAGCGTTTACTGTCCACGTTTAGTGATTTGAAAGCTTAGCATCACATAACACCCATTGCCTCTCTTCCCACTGCATCTTGTTTCTTCACCGTGTAGCATAAAGCCAAACATGTGCATCTACACACACACACACACACACACACTCCACTGACAGGATAAGTTTTAAAAACAATTCAGCTTAAAGATAAATTAAAATTGTAAGTTGAAAGTTCTCAGGTTGAGAGAGAAGTGATAGTTGAGGATGAGAAAGCGGAACTAATGGGAAAAGGCAGAAAAAGGAGGATAGGTCAGTATACTCAACATATTGTAAATTCATGAATGAAAAGATTACTAATTAATTCAATAACATATCAGTTGTAGAATGAAAATTAAAATTTTTATACATAACAGTTTTTTCTGATTTGCGGTGATATTAGTTAATTTCTTGTGCCTGTGATAAAATACCTGACAAAAACCAAAGCCCCAAGGAAGGAAAAGTTTATTTTGTCTTACACATCAAAGCTAGAGTCCACGGTGGTAGGGAACCCATGAGGCAGGAGTTTGAAGCAGCTGACCACGCTGCATCTGCTGTCAGGAGAGGAATTAATGTCTGTGGTCAGCTCAGTTTCTTCTTTTAATTCTGTCCAGGACCCCAGCCTATAGAGGTTTCAGCACTGATAGAAAATGCAGCTTTGAGGACATTTGTGCAGTGTTTGGGGTGGGAGTTCAAGTCACCCTTTCCTCTTCCTCCTGCTCCTCCTCCTCCTCCTCGTCCTCCTTCTCCTCCTCCCCCTCCTCCTCCTGCTCCTCCTCCTCCTGCTCCTTTTCCTTGCATGTTACTTATTTCTAATTAAATTTATTTATTTACTCATTTTTCATTCAGAATGCATCCCCCTCCCTCTACTCCTCCCAGTCCCACCATCCCATCCTCTCCCCCTTTCACCCTTCCTGGTTTCCTCAGAACAGGGGAGCCCCCTCTTGGTACCAACCCATTCTGACACATCCAGTCATACACGGGACTATGTACATCCTCTACCACTGAAGCCAGACAAGGCAGCCTCGCTAGAGGAAAGTGATCTAAAAGCAGGCAACATAGTTCATATCAGAGACAGCCCCCATTCTAATTGCTAGGGGTCCCACATGAAGAGCAAGCTTTCCACCAGTTACCTATGTGTCGGGGGCCTAGGTGCAGTCCATGCCTGCTCTTTGGTTGGTGCTTCAGTCTCTGTAAACCCCCGTGGGCCTACCTTACTTGACTCTGTTGATCTTATTGTGGAGTTCTTGTCCTCTCTAGATCCTTCTATCCTTCCTCCCAACTCTTTGAGAAGATTCCCCAAGCTCCGCCTAATGTTTGGCTGTGGGTCTTAGCATCTGTCCTCCCATTTTCTTCTTTACTTTATCCACGTACATAAGTAACAACCAGCCCGTTGAAAGTAAATCGTTGTTTCACAAAAACTGTACCTGTCACACAGTTCCTCACTTGTTGTCTTTAGCTAACAGTGTTCCATGGTGAATTTTGTGTGTCTCAATTGTCAGATCACGGCTCTCTCTTTACTACAAGTAACATCATTACTGTCCACAGATCTAATCGATTGCTAGCCATTCCAGAAACTCCAGGAACAGTTGACAAATGATTCCTCAAGATATGTCCCTCTAACATTTTCTGTCAGTTGTCAAGGACTCTTAAGGGAATAGAAGCATAGCCAGTGATACAGGAAAATAATAGGTTGGTGACAGATGGAAGGATAGATGTGTACATCATGGGGGATAGATAAACACTTGATAGACTACTGATAATGTGTAGATGATAGACAATAAAATGGTGATAGATTTATGACAGAAAATAGATTAACTGATAGATAGGTTCACTCAAATGATTGCAAGGACTAGTAAGCCCAGTGTCTGCCAAGTAGACTTGTAGCAGCTTAGAGATGCAGGATAATTAATGACGTACTTGAGAGCAATCTGGGACTTACTAAACTATCCAAGACTATCCAAGACTAATCTGCTGAACAGTTCTGAAAACACCTTGCACAGAGGAGTCTTGATTTTTCCTCTGATTGGATGAGACCTACAGCAATGAGGCAAGTGTGCATCATTTAGAGCAATTACACACATATTTAATATTATTTAGTCTCACCTGAAAGCTTTGCCATAGAACTGCCAAGAGAAATGTTTTACCACATGTCTGAGTATTCCATGGCCCAATCAAGTGGCATCTAAAAGTAATTATCATGTATCTATACCACACTAAAAAATGATGAATTTTCTTGGAATGAATATTTCATTGTACTCCCAATTTAGGTGATAATCATGCTTCATAAATCACACTGTGAACTTGGGATGGAGATGGGATTAAATTGAATCATAAAGTACTCATTTCAAAGACAAGAGAATGCTTTCATTGATGATAATCACAGGCTTTCTCTATAGTGTTTTCAAGGACATGGCTTTAATCAAAGTAAGATTTAGGTACCAAAGTTTAGGTTTTAGAACTTGAGACCGAAAATTGAAAGACATCGCTGGAAAGTTTGAATACCAAAATGTTAAACTTGAAAGTCCAGATAAAAGATATTATCTATATTAACTAAAGCCACATAAAAATCTATATTCACATATTTTACATTTTAATGAGCTTAAAGGAAAAATCCTGAAAAAAAAACCTACAAAATTGTGTATGTAAACAAATCTGTGTTGTCTTTATCTATTTTGGTATCTTACTTCATAACATTTTAATTGAGGCTAATTTTGATGATTATGTTGGAGAGTCCTCTAAGATTTCTTTCAGTGTTTGCATTCTTGTTTTCTCTTTCTGGACACAGCCCTCATTACATGTGTAAAAAGTTCTTGTAGCAATAGTGACATCTTAACTTAGAGTCTTTGTTAACAGGTCAAGCATCATTTAACCTGCTAAATAACAACATGTCCTACCAGCCATTTCCTGTGAGGAACCGTGTGACTTTTTTTTGTATACAAAGATAAAATGTTAACTTTTCATGGGAAGATTCTCAGAGAGCACAGAGAAATCTCTTCAGTTTACAAAAGAGTTCAAACAAGGCCATAGAAGCCCTGAGATCCAAGTCCAACAAGAGCTCTTTGATCAAGTGATTATGCCTATTGCTTTTTAAACAAAACCAAGGTGTCTCTATTCAGATTTTGGAATAAGCCACAGATTACCAAGATTTTTAAGGTGTCAGCTTATATCTGTAAAAGTATATTGTAACCATTGGTTAAATAATGTTTTTATTTTATTTTATTTTTAATGTTTTTGCATTTTTTTCAAGATATATATTATTTTATTGATTTGTTCTTGTTACATCTCAATGGTTATCCCATCCCTTTTCTCCTCCCATTCTTCCCTCCCTCCCATTTTCCCCTTATTCCCCTCCCCTATGACAGTTCCTGAGGGGGATTTCCTCCCCCGTATATGCTCATAGGGGCATTTTTTGTTTTTAAATATATTTTATTAATTTATTCTTATTACATCTCAATTGCTATCCAATCTCTTGTATCCTCCCATTCCTCCCTCTCTCCCATTTTCCCCTTACTCCCCTCCCCTATGACTGTGACTGAGGGGGATCTCTTCCCCCTGTATATGCTCATAGGGTATCAAGTCTCTTCTTGGTAGCCTCCTATCCCTCCTCTGAGTGCCACCAGGCCTCCCCATCCAGGGGACGTGGTCAAATATGGGGCACCAGAGTTCATGTGAAAGTCAGACCCCACTCTCCACTCAGCTGTGGAACATGTCCTGTCTATTGGCTAGATCTGGGTAGGGGTTCAAAGTCTATTGCACGTGTTGTCCTTGGCTGGTGCCATAGTTTGAGCAGGACCCCTGGGCCCAAATATGCCCATCATAATGTTCTTCTGGTAGGTTTCTAGGACCCTCTGGATCCTTCTATTTCACCATTCTCCCATGATTCTCTCACCTAGAGTCCCAATAGGATGTCCTACCCTCTGTCCCAGTTTCCTGGTAAGTGAAGACTTTCATGGGACCTGCCCCTTGGGCTAGTATGCAGATATGAGTATATACCATTTGACTCTTTCTGCTTCTGGGTTAACTCACTCATTATGATCATTTTTAGTTCAATCGATTTGTCCACAAATTTCAGGAATCCCTTGTTTTTAATAACTGAGTAGTATTCCATAGTGTAAATGTACCACAGTTTCTTTATCCATTCTTCTACTGAGGGACACTTAGGCTGTTTCCATGTTCTAGCTATTATGAATAAGGCTGCTATGAACATGGTCAAGCATATGTCCCCATTGTGTGCTGGAGCGTCTTCTGGGTATATTCCAAGGAGTGGAATAGCTGGGTCTTGAGGAAGACCTATTCCCAGTTTTCTGAGATAACCTGCCAAAAACAGAGATGGCAAGATGACTAAATGACAGTATAAAATCATATACAAAAAACCCAAAGCAATGTTTTTATTTTAAACAAGTACAGTATATTAGCATGTAAAAATAGTGGACTGTTTTTATTCTTTTCAAAATTGTGACACATAAGACTGAGTGAAGTCACTGCTCATTAATATACTAAATTACCCCAATTTAATGTAGTGCACCATGGGTTTTATGAAAGGCCAAATAATCATTAACATTTTCATAATCTGATTTCATAATTACTAATGTGGAGTCTAAATGTAAACACCCTTTGCTTTTCTAATGAACGGTCTGTGTCTTATTGGGGATTTAATAAAATGTATGACTTTATGCACTGCTTCTGAGGCTGGTTAGGAGCTCACTATGTTGCCTAGGCTAGTTCTTTCAGAATGTCAGCAGTCTGAATACTAGGGGTTTGCTACAGTTTTATCTGAGCTGCTTTGATGGTTGATGCGACAGAGTTGGGACATAGTGGAACCTTCATGAAGTGGGATCTGGAGGATGTCCTTATAGAACTGGGAAAGCTGCCTTTGAAATGGATTAGATGGCAGTTATGGAACTCCTGGCCTCCTACTAGGGTGAGTTGTCATAGGGCAAAGTGACCACCAACTGCTTCTGGCTTCCTGTTTCAGAAGTAACCTCCACCAACCAATTTAAGCTCTTGCTGCCCTGATCTTATCCTTTTCATAGATACAAGAGAGTGTCAGAGGCAAAGGTCAATGAAACTAGGTAATCTTTCATTTTCAGACTCAGAAATTCTGCATCAACTACATCAGTGGACATATACTATCATAATAGAATAAAGACATAAAGACAAAAGGCATACAGTGTGAGGGGAGGAGCCTCCTCAAACATGCAGAGTTTCCATGACAACCCACAGTTCACATCACACTTGATGATCAAACCTCCCCTAACATCATAGCCCAATTTGCTTCTATACAGTGTTGCTACTAAAGGATCTAGGATGAGCAGAGAAAGCAGAAAAGTATTCAAACTTAAAAATGCAAAGTTTACAAAGACTATTTTCACTTGTAAATGCTGTTTTTTATAGTGAAAATATCAAGAAATTTCCTTCACAATCATTTAAAACCATTAAGTGAAGTCATCTGACTGTTCCATTGTCAGTCTGTAATAATTAATTCGGCTGACAATGAGAATCCGGCCTGATCTGAAATAGTGAAATTCTACAATATTACGAAATACTTCACAGGTCACAGATATAAGATAGTTTCAGAAGTAAAAACAGTACTGAATTAGTTTATGATCAAGAGTACTAGGGCAAGAATATTTTTAATTGATAAAGCCAATTAAACAAATCATTGAAATTAACAAACATAGACAAAAAGATACACTCTTAATAAAACAAACTGAATCATATTTACTTGGATATATAGAATTAGTTTGTAAGTCACATGTTTTATAATATATCAGCTTATAAAATACTTCAGAAGAATCAGCATTATAAATATCCATTATCATAGAAGGATGAAAGGCAAACATTTAATTTCTATGCTTGCACAAAATGTCCTTTTCAGGTACTGTTTCTTAAGACTCATTCAAACCTCATTAATAGGTCATTTTGCCATTAGGGAATCCCACAGCACAGAGAATGAAGCAAACAATGATTTAATGACTCAGAAATTAACACTGCTACCAGTGTGTATTTGATAAAATGAAGACCCAGAAAAATCCAAACACTTATGGACACCTTGGACACCTGATTTTTTATAAAGGAGCCAGAAATGCACCCTGGAAAAAGATAGCATCTTCAACAAATGTTGCTGTTCAGACTGGATGTCTTCACATAGAGGAATGCAAATAGGTCCATACTTATCACCCTGTACAAAACTCAAGTCCAAGTTGAATGACGTGTAATAGGAGACAACTTTCTGAACAGAACACCAATAGCACAAGCACTAAGATCAAAAATTAATAAATGGGACCTCATGAAACTGAAAAGCATCAATAAGCCAAGGACACCATCAGTCAGGCAGAGCAGCAACCTACAAAAATGGGAAATTGTTTTACAAACCTCAATTCTGATATTCTGATAGAGGACTAATATCCAAGATGTATGAAGAATTCAATAAACTAGTAATCAAAAACAAAAAAAATACAATTTAAAACTGAGATATAGAGCTGAAAAGAATTCTCCACAGAGGAATTTCAAGTGGTTGAGAAACAAATAAGTCTTCAATGCTCTTAGTAATCAGGGAAATACAAATAACAGTTCTGAGATTCCACCTTGTATCAGTAATACAAGTGAGAGCTCAGGATGGTGAGGATGCAGAGCAAGAGAAACACTCCTCCATGGCTGGGGAGAACGCAAACCTTTGTAGCCACTGTGGAAACAAATATGGTGGCTCCTCAAATAATTGGTAATTGATCTTGCTTAAGACTCAACTATTACCATTCTTAGGCATATGCCTAAAGTACAATCCATCCCACCAGAAGGACACTTGTTCAATTATGTTCTTAGCAGCTTTATTTTAATAGTAGACAGAAACTAGAAACAACCTAGACATACCTCAACAGAGGACAGTATGAAATGTGCAGGCAAATGTATGCAACTAGAAAAAATATTCCTGAGTGAAGTAATCCGGACCCACAAATACACATATGGTATGTATACACTAATAAGTGAACATCAGTTGTTAAATAAGTTATAATCAAGCTACAATCTACAGACCCAGAGAGGTTAGGTAAAGAAGACAGTTCTGTGGAGGAGGTGAATAGATCTTCCTGGGAAGGAAAAATAGAATGGATTTTGTGGGTGGACTGGGGAGCCAGTCGGATGACAATGAAAGGGATAGAGTGGAAGGGATTGAGGGAGAGAGTGTGGGTAGAGACAGCGGGAATCAGAGACATTTAGGGGTGGTATAAAAACCTAGTGAGGAGGGAACTTCTTGGAATTTATGAGGGTGACCTAGTGAGGTTTCCTAGTACAGAGTCTGAACTGGCCACCTTTTGTAGACAGGCAAGAATTGCAGCAGTGGGACAGGGTTTGCATTCAGTAGAGTTGTGGACCAAGTGGGTCCATGGAAGTCCCTAAGCAACCCAGCCAGATGCTAGGACAGAAAGCCACTCTCTGAAACTGAAAGATGGATTGCGTTGCTGAGGACAACATCCTCACATAGCGAAGCCCTACACTCTAGTCTGTTTGGTGAAGGAAGATTCTATGCCTGCTATCTAAAGAGAAACCTGGACACCAATTCAACCACAAATGTGCCCACCAATGTCTGGTTACCTTGAAGCCCACGCTGCAAGAACGAGCCCAAACCCTACACTGGCTGGATGGCTAAGAACCAGAGACTGGATAGCCCAGAGTCCTAGGGTAGAACACACACTAAACACAACTGGCTAAATATAAATTAAGAAAATTGAGTGAATGAATGAATGAATGAATGAATGAATGAAATGATATTCTTCTATACTCATATGATCTATGAGTATTGTTAACAGAGGTCACTGTCATCAAAGAGACTTCCTCTGGCAGCAGATGGGAGTAAGTGCAGAGACTCACAGCCAGATGTTATGCAGAGAGATCATAAATTAAAGGTCTCCATCGGGTCTCTCCTCTTGGAGCTTGGGGAACCGTATGCAAAATGGAGAAGAAAGGCTGTAGGAGTTAAAAAAGATGCAGGACACCAGGAGAACATGCATCATTGAATCAACTAATCAGGACTCATGAGCTCAGAGAGACTGAAACATCAAGCACAGAACCTGAATGGGTTCACATCAGGTCCTCTCTGTGCATGTTAGTTTAATGTTTTTGTGGGACTCCCAACAGTGGGAGCAGGTGTGCCTCTGACTCTTTTTCCTGCTCTTTGGACTCTTTTCCTCCCACTTGGTTGACTTCTCAGGCCTCAATACGAGGGCTTTTGCATTGTCTTATTGCAATGTGTCCTGTTTGATTGTTGTCTATTGAAGGCCTGCTCTTTTCTGAAGGGAAACATAGGGAGAGCAGATCTGGGGATCCCCTCAGAAGGGGACCCCCCTCATCTACCCGTCCTAGCACTTCAAGTCACATTAGGACTAGTGTATTCTCTACTGTGGTGGCCTGGCAAGGCAGTACTGCCAAGGGGAAGTGATAAAAAAAAAATGCAAGAAAGTCATTGTCAGAGACAGCCCCTGTTCCCTTTACTATGGGACCCACATGAAGCCTGATCTGTCCATCAGGTACATATGCATAGGGGCCTAGGTCCAGGCAATACATGGCCCTTGGTTGGTGTTTGAGTCTCCGCAAGCCCCTCTGGACCCATATTAGTTGGCTTTTTTGGTTTTCTTGTAGAGCTCCTGTTCCCTCTGGGTCCTTCTATCTCACCCCCCCCACTCTTCCACAAGGCTTTCTGTGTGCCACCCAATGTTTGCTGTGAGTCTCAGCATCTGTTTAGATCTGCTGCTGAGTGAAGTCCTGGAAGCTTCTACCCTCTGTACAATCTAACCTAGGCCTAGAACGTTTTCAGCCTCTGAGACGCACTGCTGAATAAGCTCTCTCTTTCTAGTTCTTTATGAACCCTGGCTGGCTGCTTCAACTCAGCTTTTCTGGCTTAAAATCGTCTCCAAGCTAACTGACTCAAACTGGCTTCTCTCAATTTCTCACTGAGTTGCTCTGCTTGACCTCAAACTAACTCTAGGAATCTATTCTAATATCCTGGCTCCTTCTCACTCTCTGGTTCATCTGTCTTTAGCCATGTCTAGCTTGTTTTCTCTACAACCTGTCTCTGTACAACTGTCCTGATAAAACTGCCATCCCCCGCACTGTGTTGCCCATCTTAAATTACTTTTCTTTCCTGTTTTCATGAGAATTGAGTGTATCCTATCTCCAACTCATTCTGTAAAATATTTCACTGATTTGTCACTTTGTCTGCCTAGCCAGATAACATAAACCAACAATGTCTTTGGGTGTGATCCCTTGCCAGAACAGCCATATTGCTGGATTAAATTTTCTTCATAGAAGTAAGAATCAGGATTCCTGAAAAATGTACCGAATGAGCATGATGAACCATAGTTCTCATCGGTGATTTAATCTGTATTTATTGATGGAAGAATAGGTCATTTAAGAGACACAAGTTAGACAATTCAATTCTATTAATTGATGTCTACCACATTATTTCACAGCTTCATCAAAATCCCCAAGTCTACAGTCAAGAGTCCTATTTTTTTAAGTAGGGGAGAACACACACACACACACACACACACACACACACACACACACACACACACACACGCACACAGAGTGTATGGGTGATGCACACAACAGATGTACATTCTTATGAGGTCATGCAAATGTCACCATGTAGAGGACTGCTTGGATAATACAAGTTGGAAGTCCCAGTGGTTGTAAATCTTCTAGAAATCTTAAGACTAATAAAAGTACAAAAAGGCTATCATTGTTATAAGATCCCTTGCATGGGCCAGCCTAAACAAGCCCATACTGGCAATAATCTTTCTTGAGTAGAAACTTTTGGGGGTCTGTTCTTTATACTATGTCGTAAGGCTGACCCTGAGCTTCTGAACACTTAGCTTTATTCACATATATGCTACACACACAGCATACATGTATGCACCAAATCCCCATAAATTACTGGTTACTCTTCAAGAAAGCTTGTGACTTTCATGGCTGTTAATTAAAGTAGCTGAAGGTTAATGAAAATAACTCAAGGTGTGGGTGTTGAAATACAGTCTTTAATTAATAGAAACTTGAGGTTGAGAGGTACTAAGATGCCTGCTAAAGTCTATCTTACTCATGGCTGCCCTTGCATTTAAACATCTAGACGTCACTGTAATTAAGGATAAACAAGTAGAATTGGAATCATTTTGGGTAACAGCCAGTTGGAGCCTTTGTATTTCAATTTTGAAATAGTGAAATATGAAACATGTAGAGTACAAAATAGAAAATCGTTTTTAATGACCAAATTTTAATTAATACGTAAAATACTTTGTATAATCTGGAAAGCATATGTAATATCCTAAGTTATTCTTTTATAGTTGCAGTATTTAAAACTGAGTAATGCAGGGATTATGCGATTAATATGAAGAGAATTTTCTCCTACTCCATCACAGAATGTGTGTGTGTGTGTGTGTGTGTGTGTGTGTGTGTGTGTGTGTGTATGTGTGTCCGTACATCTTGGTGTGCACATGTATGGATATAGATACTTGTGGAGGCCATAGGACGATCTTGGGTGTTTTCCTCAGGCTCTGCCTGCCTCTTGTTAGTTTTGGCATGCTTTAAAACTGGCCGGGAACTTGCCAGTAACTAGGCTGGTCAGCAGAGACCAGTGGACCTGCCCTTCTCTGCCTCAACATGGCATTACAAGGGTACACCCGGCTGTCGTTCATGTAGCCTCTGCGGATTCACTGCAGCTCTCCATGCTTGTGTCACAAGCACTCTACCAAGTCAACCATCTCCCTACCCCGTTAAGGAATTTATTTTAAATATCTGTTCCAGATATTAAAATATGCACAGAGCTCCAGCTGGTAACGGAATCGTTTGCGATGAACAGGAGTATGCCCAGAATGGGTTTGAGCCCTCCTAGCACCCAAGACCCTGATACCTGCCTGGGGATTTATGAATATCAAATGAGTTTTATGATATTATTGAACCTCAAAACCGTCTTAGCCATGGCAGAAGCAGCAGGCAGGATCTCAGGATACTACTTACCATTGCATAACTTTCTCAGACAAACATGAGGCCACCAGGCCAAGTGATTCTGCTCCAATGGGACATCTGCTAAACACCTCCTTAGAGCTGGAGATACCAGTGGTAATTACATTCCACCAGGGAAATGCGTCAGCTGTTCTAGGTCACACAGGCCCTGCTCGGGCTAACTAAGGCAGCGATCTCTGTTTCCCCAAGTGTCCCATTAAAATTAATACTCTGTTCAAAGTGTGATTTTATTTCTTCCTCTCTTTCTAAAAGTTTCCAGGAAGATTGGTTAAGTAATTATCTAAGTTTTATCAGCCCTTACCAGAAAAATCACACATAGGTGACTCAATGAATCATGAAACCTAAGTTAGTGACTGCAGTGTTACAGGAGTGAATAGGAAGATCTTATATGTACCTGGATATATAAATTTATCATTAATATTTTAAAACTGTATCTTTGTCTAAACACATCACTAATTTCTGTGCTCAGGGAACAAGAGCAACTGACTGGCTTTCGATGGGGGCTCACAGTAAAAGGGTAAGGCACCTGCAATGGAATGTTTCAATTCTCTCTAGATTCACACACCAGGCTAAAATGAACAGGAACAATGGGAATGATTTTAGGAATAGGAATAGGACTGGCAGAGAGTCATAAGATCCTACAGTTTAAAGTTTACCAGCTTATCATTCAGAGAAAGTGCCATATTACCCCAGAACCCAGATTCTGATCATCCTCAGAAGGGAGTAGCCTGAGGGAAATGAAACTGTTAACCTTTTTCATAGGCCTTGTATGTGCAATCTATTTGCATACATGTAAATGACCTATGTTAAGCTGAATGGAAATCAGAAAGAAACCTCAAGGTGGCTTGCACAACAGTGCTAGAGGGGAGGATGGACCAATGTTATTGTATTTATCAGGCTTGAACACACAAACCATGGACACGAGAACTAAGTGTTCGTATTATTTCTCCAGCTCCTCCTTAATGAAAGGCACTAGTTCCTTTGAGAAATGACCTTCCACCTAAGAAGATCAAGCCATTACCCCGTGAAGAACATGATGCGGTAATAGGCATGGTGTCAGTCACATGCACAGAAGGGACCTTCAGTCCAACCCTTGTTGCCATCCACCGATCAGCATCTTCAGCCTTGTCCCTACTATAGTCCCTTCAGGGCCCACCTACTGATGTACAGATTCTTTTCACATAAATGTATGTTTGGTTCTAACTTCCTGATTAGGAAAGGAAGGAGGGGAAAGAGAAAAGAGGTTCTTCAATGTGAGAGCTGATCTCTGGAGCCAGAAGTCATTAACAGAAATATTATCTCACACAAGCTCTTTGCGAGTTTTAACTTTCTCTTCCTTTGCACATACCCACCTGTAAGGTAAGTCCTTTCATGATCTTGGGTGATAGATTACAATAACACTTAAGCAAAGGTTTGATAATGAGGACTGGGTGATAGCAGAAGCTTAAGACGCTTAAATGTGAGGGCACACCTGAGAGAGGAAGTATCCGAAATCTGTAAATTATCAGTACAACCTAAGACGTTATTGGTGAAGGAACATTAATTCCATCTTTAGTGGTACTATTTAGTACAGAGAAGCCTTCATTCTTTTGAAAATTAGTTTCTATAGCAAAAATAGACATTCCACTGGAATGCAATAATCAAAGGTCTCTTCATAGACCCCTGTGAATGGGTTAAGTTCCTCACAAACACATGCTAGGCAGTCCCTTACTGCTTCCACACTGAGAGAAGGGTACAAAGTAGAGCCTGCTTAACCAGAAAGCCAACCAGGTGGCTTTTCTCACCTCTAGAACTCAGAGTTTTAAAGTCTGTTGTTTAAAGCCAGGTTCATGGTGGTGTTGCTATAGCAGCCTGAGGAGACAAGGGTTTGTGTGAAATGGATTTAGTTCCTTGCTCTTTGCTTTCAGGCTTTGTTTTATTTCAATATGAGCATTAAAAAAATTAGAATGCATTTCAAATTTTCTCTTTCTGAGCTCTATGCTATGGTCACTAGAGGTCTTGATATATATATATATATATATATCAGAGCCCAAAAGTGCATGAATGCATATGCGTGATATTTTAAACAATTTGAATTTAAAGATTCTCCTGCAGTTAGTGGCTTAGAGTCTTTTGGCCTCCTGCATTCTCTCTGTGTCTCTCTGTTATTCTGTTCCTCCTGAAAGACTGATTTAAAATTTCTCATACCAGAAGTACACTACAGATGAATTCAGTTTGGGTATTTCTGAAAAAAAAATCTTTATTATGGCCTTATGATTGGAACTTATTTATTTCTGGGTAGACAATTTTAGGTTGTAAGTGTCACTCACCACGACACAGTGTTGCCGCTCTCTTCCCTTTCTTCCTATTTCAGTTGTTCTCATGAGAACCCTTCTTCTATGCCTACGGTTGATCCCTTTTAAATCATGGCTCCTCTTCAGGGACATCCCCTTCCTGTGTCATTGCTGTAGTGTCTTGGGGGCTCTTCTGCCCTGTACTTGTACTTTTCATCAATTTTTTGAATTATTTTAGTTGTTGCTTCTCAAATTTATTTTCTTTTTCCATCTATCCTGTCCTCTCTGTGAGCCTCCTCAGTACACACACTTGCTACCAGCCCTCACCTCTCAGCTCCAGGAGGCTCTTTGGATTTTAATTTTCTTCCTATTTTTGCTTTAGGGATTGGGAATAGATCTCAGTGTTAGAGTGCTTGCTTAGCCAAGATAAGGCCCTGAGGTAGACTCCCAAACCAAAACTAAAAAAAAAAAAAACAAAAAAAACAACTAAATTTAAAGACTGCCCCTTAAAAAAAAACTATTTCTTTTTCTTTTCTTTTTTTTTCTTTTCTTTTCTTTTTCTTTTTCTTTCTTTCTTTCTTTCTTTCTTTTTTTTTTTATGTGTGAATGGCTGCAAGCATATGCGTGTTCACCCTATGGATGTCTAATGTCAGCAGAGGACAGAAGAAGGTGTCAGATTTTTCATGAGTGGACTTAGAGGATATCTGCTTGTGAGCCAGCAGCCACATGGTGCTGGGTACAGAACCTCGCTTCTTTGTAACAGTGCTAAGTGCTCTTATCAGCTGAGCCCTTGATTTCTTATCTTGGGTAGGTTCTCCGATGTCTCAAATTCATTACTTCCTTATTATGATAGGTTAAATATTATCATGATTTCAGCAAGTGAAGTTCTCTTGTCAGCCATTTCATTTTTCTCTACAAATTACCTAATATTTGTCATATAACAACTTACTTTCTGGAGCATATGCAATTTTTATGATTGGTTTAGTGGCCTTTTTGCCAATTTTATTAGGCTCATCAATTTTCATTAGATTTAATTATTTTGACTGTTATATATGCCATCTTGAGTTCTTCGTTATGGACTCTCTGTGAGTATAGTGATCTTTATTGATCTTATATATGAGTTTTGCTATATTTAAAGATGGTCTTGTATCTTTATAAATATTCTTAAGTACTGCTCTAGATTATGTCCAATTAAATGGAAACTCTTTAATTAATTTGATTTTTTAAATTGGAAACCCTTCTTTTCATCCAATACATTGTGGTCCTTGATTGTTACAACTCATTGGGTGATATCAGGGTCATGTTTCACCCATTAAGGGAACAAAACAATTCTAAGAGCTCTAGAAAACATGTGGCCAATTGTGAGTTTTTCTCATCCAGTGCATGAGAATACATCTGCCCTGGCCTTATTCATGGCTGTCTAACTTTTCAGGGAATTTCCTTAGATCAGACTATGTCAGCATGCATATAGACACATCAGTGTTCAATAAGGAAGTCAAACAGTGTGCTTTCCGGAGAGCTGGGTTTTCTTTCTACCTATTATTCTCTTTGATGAACTTTGTGAAACTCAACTACCTTGTTGGATGGACACTTGCATCCATTTTTTGCAATTATCTTTATTAAAAATTTTACTTGAAAATACGTGTACTGTAAAATGCTGTGCTACATAGCTGCCCTCATATGGAGTCTTGGAGAACAGCAGTTACCCATGGAAGCTTGCATTACCAGGATTACTTACCATGGAGGCCTTGTAGACTTACTAATCAGTGAATGGCTCTGCATGTCCAGATAGATGCTTCTTTCCCTTAAGTGACTTTATTTTGTCGCAGCAATGAGGAAAGTAATAAATAAAGTCTTTGTGCTCAGAATATGATAATTTGTCATCCCAAGCTGTAAGCTTGGCTGCTGCTTGGATGGTAATTATCTTGTCTGCGTCTTCTTCACCTCTATCTCTACTGTCTGCATGAACAGCATCTTCTCTGCCTCCATCTTCACTAGCATCCTGGCCAGAATCCTCTCCATCTCCACTGACACTGTATTCATGAGCAGCATCCTCTCCATCTCCACCTCCACCTCCATCTTCACCTCCATCTCCATCATCTTCACCTCCTTCTCCATTTTCACTTCCATCTCTATCTCTACCTCCATCTCCATCTCCACCCCCACATCCATATCCACTTCCATCTCTAACTACATCTTCACCTCTACCTCTTTCTCCATCATCTCCACCTCTATCTCTACCTCCATCTTCACCACTACTTCCATCGCTATCATCTGCAGCTTCATCTCCACATACACCCCCATCCTCTCCACCTCTACCTCCACCTTTATTTCTTCCTCCACATCCATCTCCACCTCCATCTTCCTCTCCACTTCCACCTTTGTCTTTGCCTTCACCTCCATCCCCATCACCACGTCCACTTCCATCTCCACCTCCATCATCTTCATCTCCATCTCTACCTCCTCCTCCATCATCTCCATCTCCATTTTCTCCATAACTACTGTCTTCTAGAATAACATACATTTAGACTGCAAGTGTATGGATAAGCATAAATAGAGTTTTAAAAATTGCTGTTTGATCTTTTTGGTGTATTACGGGGTATTCTCGTTGGTAACGTTTGGAACAATTACATACAGTTTCAATGCCCAAGTCATCAAAATAGGGAATTCCTAAATTAAAGGCAACTGAAATCTCACCCAACATTGAGAAACAATGTGCATTGGTTAGGCCTATACTCCAAGTGTTCACAATGGAAAATTGAAGTCTTTTATAACTCAAAATTTGTAATATGACTGTTGACTATTAAACTTGAAGCAACTAAGCCCAGCCTTAGATAATGAGTCTGCACTATATTTTGAGAACACAGCACTGAGTGAATGCATATCCATCACTTTTGGGATTACAGGCTTAGGTATCTATCTCCCCACAAGACACATTGCCTGCATCATCTCCCAATGGAAATCTGTTGTCATACTATCTGCTTTTTCCAGCACTGAAACTCCTCAGGTCTCCCCTCTGTATGTTTGTGTGACAAAGCAATCCATATATGTTCTGTTATATGAAAAACACCTCAGCATTCTCACAATGATGGAGGTCTGCAGGAGACTCTGTGACAATACTGAGGTAATATTCAGTGATGGCCATCACAGGGTCCTCAAGATAAAGAATCTTGATGCTTTTGATTTGAAGCCATGATGCTTTCCTTCAACCCAATCGACAACTATATCAGCTTCTTGGTAGTTTAATTTCACAGCTTCAAATATGAACTCACAATGGAGAGCAAGAGCCCATGAGCCATGGAGAGACTTCTGCAGTACTAAACCAACATCCACTCATCGTTGCCAGAAATGCATCTGTTTTTTTGATCATGGAAAGCCGATGTATTCCAGCACTGTAATGTTTTGTTGTATTTCAGCAGTGGCTTTACAGGACCTTTATATTTATTTATTTGTTTATTCACTTATGTATATGTGTTGTGCATATGTGTCATGTATGCACATGTATAGAGGGGTTACATAGGCTATCATGTATGGGGAGATCAGAAAATGACATCTTTTATCCTATGATTTTCTTTCCTGATACATTCTCCAGATTAGCAGTTCTCAACATGTGGGTCACGTTCTCTTTAGGGGCTGAACAACCCTTTCTCAGGAGTTGTGTAAGACCATCAGAAAATAGGAATATTGTATTATGATTTTTAACAGTAGCAAAATTACAGTTCTGAAGCAGCAATGAAAATAATGTTATGGTAGTGGGTCGCCACCACAACATAAGGAATGTACTAACTGGTCACAGCATTAGGAAGGCTGAGAACCACTGTTCTTGATGAAGCTGTGCTGGCAGACAGGAGGCTATGGCTTCCCACACCACTGAGGTTACAAGGAGACAGCCATGCTGGTTTTCCTTTTGTAGACATGAGAGCTGGGAACTGAACTCAGGTCTCAGTGCCTGCACAATGAACACTATAGATGGCTATAACAGTGACCCAAATATGTTTTTTTAAAAAAGAGAGTGGTAATTAATTCAGCTCGACACATCAAACCCAATAAATATCATTGTAAAAAACTGTTTAAAAACCCACTTGATTGTGGTAAATGTCTTTAAAGATGATGCCATCGTGAAAGATGAAGATACGCTATGGAAATAGTAAGAAAAAAAAAAAAGAATGAACCCCAAGTCAATGCAGTGTAGTCATAACAGATGAAACAAACATGAATCTAATATTGAAGAGAACCAGAAACATATTATACTTAGAGAATGCAAGTGAAATGGTTTTTGCAAAGGTATCTGGTGACACCAAAGTATGGAGTCACAGAAGCCCCCTTGACCTCTCGTAGGTCCATATAGACAAATGCCAGATGCATCCTACAGCATGGACGTTCTCAAATCACTCAGCAGTTTGCCTTAATCTATCCTTCCGCCATGTTGCAGAGTTGATTTTCATTTGCTCTCACTGTGTGTAGCAACCCACTGTGGGAATAAGCAAAGGCATTCATTCATTTTCTTATGAACAGGTATGTGAAGTCCTCTTAGGATTATTATGAATATAGTCAGTGAGCATTCCTAGGGCATGTAGTATATGTGAGCACAGTATGGACTCCATAACAGTACAATTATATAAGAGAATAAACATTCACTCATCTGGGGCTTGATGGTATTATTAGTACAAACTTTTATCTGTGCTCAGCTAGCCAACAACTTGGATACATAATAGTTTGCTTCTCCCAGCAGCTCATCCTAAAGGCTTGGTCCCAAAATTTAGATGCTTTGAAGTAGCTCTTGTCCCTGTGGTCTACCTCCCTCTGTCTGCCCCACTCCCCACACCTTTCTGGCTGCCATGAAGTGAGGAATTTGCTTGCTTACCTCCTAAAGCTAAGATTTAAAAACCCAGGTGACCAAGGACATAAACCACGGAAACCCCACAATGCATAAAAATTCAACTTTTGGAGAGGCAGAGGCAGGAGGCATATAAATTGGAGGCTGAGCGACATTATATAAGAAGAGCTTCTCTCAAGCAAAATAAACATACATATATCAACAGTAGTCAATAAAGCCTTTCTTCCTTGAGGGCTTCTGTAGCTGAGGCTGAAGGCTGACCAACAGAGAACGTCAAGCTCTTGTTAAAGCTGCAGCTTTGCTGAGTTCTCTGCCTTTGTCATTAGTGTACGTTATGGTACATTGTTTTACATCCCCCTGAGGACTAGTGGGAATGTGGAAATTAAGGTTTTACATACCAGTATATGTTTAACTCAATAGAATTAATTTAAAGACATTAGTTTCCCTCACAACATAACGTCAACTTTGCAAAAAATCAAACACACATGGTCTGATTATGAACTGTCTATTTGATTTCACAGGTTTGATTTTTTTTCTTCCATTTCTACATCAGTCATATACTGATCAATGGTAATGCATTCCAAACTGAGCGTGGTGCCCGCTCAACTCAGCACAGGAGTTTTATTCCATTCCTTTTAATTCTTCCTGACACTAATCGCTCTGTACTTTTCATAAAAGCTTTAGAAACAAATTTTGTGTTTGCAAATATACACACTCACACACCTTAGTCCTTTATTTGAATTGCTTAAAACCTTCAGTTAATTTAGAGCATATTATCCATATTGAAATTAAATTTTCCTTATTATTCATATTGAATTTAAATAAGTAACCATAGAAGATATCTCTCTTTAGTCTTTCAAATATTTACTTAAATCATATATTTCCATTTTACGTACTGCATTAAAAGGCAGGTTGGGTAGACTTACTGTTATAATATGGCATCAGTATTCTTATAAATAACTGTCTGTTTACAACTCTTTCTTTAGAATGATTAATGACTGGAATTTTTTTATTTTATTCTCTGAAGGACTGTCATCATTTTAATGAGTTACCATAGAGTATTATGAACTTATAGAAATTTTTATGATATTAATAACATACTAGTATCCCTAGCTTACCAATTTTTTTTCAATATATATTTGGAACCTATCAAAATATTTAACTGTTTTAATTATTTTCCTTGTTAACACATTGAGTCACATGAGTGAGTTTTGTAATGTGAAACAACCTGTGAAATAAAAGCTGCCTGTCAGGATTCATTGCAAGTCAGTTCAATCTATTTAGTGCGCTTTATATTACACGGGGCTTTCAGTCCGTGTTCAAGAGAAATGTCATTCCGTAGTTTCTGACTTACACATTCTTTGTCAACACTTCCTAGGCTGCATCTCTTTTCTTCCCTAGAATCACTAATTATAGCCCAAACTAATTCCTTATATTAGTCAACAGGAGGACAAACATAACAGATACTTCATGTAAAGAGAGTCATATGACAGAGCTCATGCGCAACGTTCTTTCATCATGAACTGCAAACCAAGTGACAGTAATACACTGTAAGGGAGCAAGCAAAAACAAACAAACAAAACCAGCCATAAACCTGAGTTTCCTTTAGTTCTCCCTCTGGGACATTAAATCTCAGTATTCTCCAGGGGAGCCATTTGAGTCTTTTCACTCCCAGGCTCTTGAGGCTCTGAAGTCACTTTTTCTCTAGAAACTTTGGTTAGCAATGGACCCACAGGCTTCATGCTAAACCTCTAGCCATCAGGATTGGATGAGAGGCCCCCCGCCTCTGCTCAGAACCCCGAATCTCCTCTTCAGTTTGTCCAAAGACTGCATCCTACCTCAGGTTCCTGGAGCTCCGATGCCTTCAGAGGCTTGCTTTTCTGAGAAGCAGCTTTGCTCTCCCATGTAATCCCCAGTCCTACAAAGTGCTGTTGAGACATCATGTTTGGAATATATTCAGTTTTAAACTCATGTTGCTGTTTATGACAGCAAAGCAAAGCACAAAGCAAAACTCCTGGTGCCCAGTCTTCACCTGACCTCAAATGAAACAATAGAGCTGAAGCAAGGTTCCCGAGATTACAGCTTACCCTGCATGGTGCTTTCCTGCTATCAAAGATGAAGATGTCAAACCAACCACAAAACAAAAGTTTTATCAAAACCCAAGTGGACGACTGCTCTTTAGACTGCCTTCCACCTGGCTGAGTCGCTGCTGCCCTCTTGAGAGCCTAGCAAGCTTCCTCCTCCACACGCGTCCCATCTTCCTCCCAAAGACTTCTAGGATGTAAGAAGTTTAAAGACTTGGGAACTTGGCCATTGGGTTAAGATATTCTTTAAGAGAATGCTAACTATCCTATCGTATACACTTTATGCAGGGGATTTAACTAAGATGAAAGGCCTTGTATGGGAAACGAGGCCTTTTCTTTCTTGTCTAGGTAAGTATCCAGAGCAGATGGCGTTATCCAAATTATTAGCAGTTGGCACAACAGGTAAGAAATGAGAAAAATTTAAGGGCTATTGAACGCTAGGGAGCAATATTCATCCTGGCACTGGGGGAATTAACCGTAAAGCTCTCGTTAGTTTTAATGAGGACGCACAGCCAATCTGGAACTGTTCACACTGACTCAGCGGCACACTACACAGCACAGGTGTTTAACTGTCAGCAGATTTCACTGTCTGATCTCAAAAGATTAAAAGACTGTAAGATAGAAACCAGTCACTTACAAAGGTAGTAATGTCTGGGGAGCGAGACAGATATTTTACATTTGAAAATAGTAAGAAATCTTGAGGATCCTATTAAACGCACTTAGCGCAACATTCAGTATATTTATGTGTTGATATGATTTGGTTTCTCAGCACTGACACGGGAAATGCTTGGGTTCTGACTATGCCTGTGTTATTATTGTGTGTACTATTGTTCATACTATTAATTTTGTTCAAGATTTATTATGAGTATGTTACATCAGAAAGGCCTCATGTTTTAGGGACACTCTTCACAGAATGAAGGGATTTACGGTTTTCCTGCTCATAAAGGGACGGAGGAGCCTTGCCACAGAGATGAGCCACCTATGCTATGGTTGAGGGCCACATTTGCTATTTATATATTGCTATTGTATACAACTGTTGAGGTCACATAGAAACTGGATAATTTACACTAGCGACCCCAGGATTACTTTACCCAATGCCCATTTTGAAGATACTCAAGAGACCCCCTCAGGACACCTTTACTGCTTTTAGATTACATTGAAATTTACTGTGCACATTTCACCAGCTTGCAGTCCATCCTTGTGTGTCCAGAAAAGCATATCTGCATGAGTTTCTTGTTGCTGTTTTTTTTTTTTTGTTTTGTTTTGTTTTGTTTTGTTTTTTTTATTTTTTATTTTTTATTTTTTTTATTAATTTATTCTTGTTACATCTCAATGGTTATCCCATCCCTTGTATCCTCCCATTCTTCCCTCCCTCCCATTTTCCCCTTATTCCCCTCCCCTATGACAGTTCCTGAGGGGGATTACCTCCCCCTCTATATGATCATAGGGTATCAAGTCTCTTCTTGGTAACCTGCTGTCCTTCCTCTGAGTGCCATCAGGTCTCCCCATCCAGGGGACATGGTCAGAGGTGTGGCACCAGAGTGTGTGAGAACGTAATATCCCACTCTCCACTTTACTGTGGAGAGTGTTCTGTCCATTGTCTAGATCTGGGTAGGGGTTTAAGGTTTACCGCCTGTATTGTCCTTGTCTGGTGCCTAGTTTGAGTGGGACCCCTGTGCCCAAATCTGCCTATCATAATGTTCTACTTGTAGGCTCCTAGGACCCTCTGGGTCCTTCTACTTTGCCTTTCTCTCATGCATCTCACATCTAGAGTCCCACTAGAATGTCCTCTCCTCTGTCTCTGTTTCCTGGTAAGTGAAGGCTTTCGTGGGACATGCCCGTTGGGCTAATATGCAGATATAAGTGAATATATACCATTTGAGTCTTTCTGCTTCTGAGTTAACTCACTCATTATGATCATTTCTAGCTCAATCCATTTATCCACAAATTTTGGGAATTCCTTGTTTTTAATAGCTGAATAGTATTCCATAGTGTATATGTACCACAGTTTCTTTATCCATTCTTCTACTGAGGGACACTTAGGCTGTTTCCATGTTCTGGCTATTATGAATAGGGCTGCTATGAACATGGTTGAGCAAATTTTCTTGCTGTGTGCTGGAGCATCTTCTGGGTATATTCCAAGGAGTGGAATAGCTGGGTCCTGAGGAAGCCCTATTCCCATTTTTCTGAGATAGCACCAGATAGATTTCCAAAGTGGTTGTACTAGTTTGCATTCCCACCAGCAATGAAGGAGTGTTCCTCTCTCCCCACATCCTCGCCAGCATGTGGTGTCGCTTGAATTTTTGATCTTAGCCATTCTGATGGGTGTAAGATGGAATCTCAGCGTTGTTTTGATTTGCATTTCCCTGATGATTAAGGAGGTTGAGCATTTCTTTAAGTGTTTCTCAGCCATTTGATATTCCTCTGTTGAGAATTCTCTGTTTAGTTCCATGCCCCATTTCTCGATTGGGTTATTTGGTTTGGTGGTATTTAATTTCTTGAGTTCTTTATATATTTTGGATATTAGACCTTTGTCAGATGTGGGGTTAGTGAAGATCTTTTCCCAGTCTGTAGACTGTCGCTTTGTACTCTTTACGGTGTCATCTGCCTTACAGAAGCTTTTCAGCCTCATGAGGTCCCATTTATTAATTGTTGACATTAATGCCTGGGCTGTTGGTGTTCTGTTCAGGAAGTTGTCTCCTGTGCCAATATGTTCCAGGCTCTTCCCCACTTTTTCTTCTAAGTGATTTAGTGTCTCTGGTTTTATGTTGAGGTCTTTAATCCACTTGGATTTGAGTTTTGTACAAGGTGACAGATAGGGGTCCAGTTGCATTTTTTTACACATAGACATCCAGTTAGACCAGCACCATTTGTTGAAGATGCTATCCCTTTTCCATCGAATGGATTTGGCTTCTTTGTCAAAAATCAAATGACCATATGTGTGTGGATTCATATCTGGGTCTTCGATTCGATTCCACTGATCAACCAGCCTGTTGCTGTGCCAGTACCATGCAGTTTTAATTACTATTGCTTTATAGTACAATTTGAGATCAGGTATGGAGATTCCTCCAGAGAACCTTTTATTGTACAGGATTGTTTTAGCTATTCTGGGTTTTTTGTTTTTCCATATGAAGTTCAGAATTGAACTTTCAATGTCTTTAAAAAATTGTGTAGGTATTTTGATAGGGATTGCATTGAATCTGTAGATTGCTTTTGGTAGGATGGCCATTTTTATTATGTTAATTCTCCCTATCCATGAGCAAGGTAGATCCTTCCATCTTCTCATGTCATCTTCAATCTCTTTCTTTAGGGTTTTGAAATTTTTTTCAAACAGGTCCTTCACTTGTTTAGTAAGAGTAACTCCTAAGTACTTTATATTACTTGTGGCTAATGAGAAGGGTGTAGTTTTCCTAATTTCTTCCTCTGCAAGCTTGTCATTTGTGTATAGGAAGGCTACAGACTTTTTTGAGTTAATTTTGTATCCAGCCAATTTGCTGAAGGTGTTTATCAGCTGTAGGAGTTCTCTGGTGGAATTTTGAGGGTCACTTATGTAGACTATCATATCATCTGCAAATAGGGATAATTTGACTTCCTCCTTTCCCATTTGAATACCCTTGATCTCCTTATGTTGTCTTATTGCTCTGGCTAGAACTTCGAGTACTATATTGAAGAGATATGGAGAGAGTGGGCAGCCTTGCCTTGTTCCTGATTTTAGAGGAATTTCCTTGAGTATCTCACCATTTACTTTGATTTTGGCTATTGGCTTCCTATATATAGCCTTTATTATGTTGAGGAAAGTGCCTTGTATTCCCGATCTCTCTAAAACTTTAAACATGAATGGGTGTTGGATTTTATCAAATGCTTTCTCTGCATCCAAAGAGATGATCATGTGGTTTTTTGTTTTCAGTTTGTTTATGTGGTGGATTACATTGATGGATTTCCGTATATTAAACCATCCCTGCATGCCTGGAATGAAGCCTACTTGGTCATGATGAATGATATCTCTGATGTGCTCTTGTATTCGTTTTGCAAGTATTTTATTTAGTATTTTTGCATCGATGTTCATCAGAGAAATTGGTCTGAAATTCTCTTTCTTTGTTGAGTCTTTGTGAGGTTTAGGTATCAATGAGACTATGGCCTCATAGAATGAGTTTGGTAATGTTCCATCCCTTTCTATCTTTTGGAGTAGTTTGAAGAGTATCGGTATTAACTCGCCCTTGAAGGTCTGGTAGAATTCAGCACTGAAGCCATCTGGCCCTGGGCTTTTTTTGGTTGGGAGACTATCAATGATTACTTCAATTTCTGTAGGGGAAATGGGACTATTTAGCTTGTTTATCTGTTCTTCATTCAACTTTGGCAAGTGAAATTGATCAAGAAAATCGTCCATTTCCCTTAGATTTTCAAATTTTGTGGCATATATGCCTTCAAAGTAGGATCTTATGATTCTTTGTATTTCTTCAGTGTCTGTTGTTATGTCTCCCTTTTCATTCCTGATTTTGTTGATTTCAATACTGTCTCTCTGCCTTTTAGTTAGTTTGGCTAAAGGTCTGTCTATCTTGTTGACTTTCTCAAAGAACCAGCTCTTGGTTTTGTTGATTCTTTGGACTGTTTTTTTAGTTTCTAATTTGTTAATTTCACCCCTGAGTTTGATTATTTCCAGGCGTCTACTCCTTTTGGGTGTTTCTGCTTCTTTTTTTTCTAGGGCTTCCAGTTGTGTCATTAAGGTGTTTATGTGCGATGCTTCCAATTTCTTTTTAAAGGCACTTAGTGCTATGAATTTTCCTCTTAGCACTGCTTTCAGTGTATCCCACAGATTTGGGTATGTTGTTCCTTCATTTTCATTGAATTTCAGAAACTCCTTGATTTCTTTCTTTATTTCTTCCCTGACCCAGGTGTCATTTAGCAGAGAGTTGTTTAGTTTCCACATACGTGTAGGCTTTTTGTTATTTCTGTTGTTGTTGAATTGCAACCTAAGCCCATGATGATCTGATAGGATACAAGGTATGATTTCAATCCTCTTGTATCTGTTGAGGCTTTCTTTGTGAACTACGATGTGATCAATTTTGGAGAAGGTTCCATGGGGTGCAGAGAAGAAGGTGTATTCTTTCTTGTTTGGGTGCAAGGTTCTATAGATATCTGTTAGGTCCATTTGACCCATGGCATTGGTTAGTGATGTTATTTCTCGGCTTAGTTTCTGTTTTGATGACTTGTCCTTCAGTGAGAGTGGGGTGTTGAAATCTCCCACTATTATTGTGTGGGGCTTGATGTGTGGTGTAAGCCTTTTTAGCAGATCTTTTACAAATGTGGGTGCCCTTGTATTGGGAGCATAGATGTTCAGAATTGTGATGTCATCTTGGTTTACTTTACCTTTGATGAGTAAGAAGTGTCCATTCTCATCCCTTTTGATTAATCTTGGTTGAAAATCTATTTTGTTCGATATTAAAATGGCTACGCCTGCTTGCTTCTTGTGTCCATTTGCTTGGAATATTTTTTTCCAACCTTTTATCCTGAGGTGATGCCTATCATTATGGGTGAGATGTGTTTCTTGGATGCATAAGAATGTTGGATCCTGTTTATGCACCCATTCAGTTAGTCTGTGTCTTTTTATTGGAGAATTGAGACCATTGATGTTGAGAGATATTAACGACCAGTTACTATTAAGAGTCTTAATTTTGATGTTGTTTTCAGTTGAGCGTTTGTGTAGTTGTCTTTTTGCCATGGTATAGTTATCTATTTCCTGAGTAGTTTTGGTTGTAGCTTGACCCTTTGGGATGGAGTTTTCCTTCTAGTACCTTCTGTAAAGCTGGATTTGTGGATAGGTACTGTTTGAATTTGGTTTTGTCATGGAATATTTTGTTTTCTCCATCAATGGTTATTGATAGTTTTGCTGGGTAAAGTAGTCTGGCCTGGCATCTGTGGTCCCTTAGGGTTTGCAGGATCTCTGTCCAGGCCCTTCTGGCTTTGATGGTCTCTGCTGAGAAGTCGGGTGTAATTCTGATAGGTTTGCCATTAAATGTTATTTGGCCCTTTTCCCTTGCAGCTTTTAATATTTTTTCTTTGTTCTGTATGTTTTGTGTTTTGATTATTATGTGACGGGCAGTTTTTCTTTTCTGGTCAATTCTATTAGGTGTTCTGTATGCCTCTTGTATGTTTATAGGCACCTCTTTCTTTAGATTGGGGAAATTTTCTTCTATGATTTTGCTGAGAAGAGTTTCTGGGCCTTGGAGTCTGATATCTTCTCTTTCTTCAATGCCTATTATCCTCAGATTTCTTCTTTTCATGGTGTCCTTAATTTCTTGGATGTTTTGTGTCAGGAGTTTTCCAGATTTGGCATTTTCTTTATTGGTTGCTTCAAGATCTGTGATTGTATCTTCTAGACTTGAGATTCGCTCTTCCATCTCTTGGATTCTATTAGAAAAGCTCAGCACTGAGTCATTCACCTTCTTCTCTGAGGCCTCACGTTCTCGTTTTTCTTCTGTCTGTGTGTTTATCATTGAATCCATTTTCATCTTCATATCTTGAACTCTTGTTGCTGTTTTAAAGTGTGAGTTCTGGGTCACTTTTCGAAGTCCTTTTCTGGGTGACTTCTGCCACCCAGAAGTCACGACTTCTGCCGTGACTCCTTATCAGAGATCAAATCTCCATGGCACAGTGAATCCCAGGGCTGCACACTAAGGTTTTGTAATGCTTGTATAATCTCCTGTCATTCCTACAGTCATGGGCAGATTACTCAGTTGGCCTGAAATTCTGATTTCTGATATATATGATAAGAATAACTTGTGTTTTTAATGATCAAAGAAACTAAGGTTAGACTATGCGTGTAGCTGAAGAATTAACCATATCAATTCTTCTCTTTCTAAGACGTTGGGCACAAAGAGGAGGAGTTGAGGATGAACAGGAAGTGCTTTCCTAATACTCTGTCATCCTAGCTCTGAGTTCTAATTTACTAGGTCTGGGTTAATATTCATCAACTGTTTATAATTTGTTTACATTTGAATAATAAGAATTATTTTGTGTACATGGATTTATTAAATTTGTATATAGATTATGGCTAAAACAATATAATATCATTGATAGGTTTAGTAAAAACTGAGTATAATTTTAATCAGAATTCTGTACAGTCATTCTAGGATTTTCCACAAGAAAACATACCTGTAGCTATTTTATTTTTAATTACTTCTCATTAACAATAAAAAGATCAGTGTGAAAACCAAAGTCTATACAAATTCTCAAACCCAAAAAAGAAAAATGCGCCACTCACAAATAACTGATACTGAGTATGTCCTCTGAAGCTAGGTGCTCTGAATTCCCTGGAGCCATCCCAGGCTGGCATCACTGGTCTTCCTCACCCAGCCTTCTAGTTCAGTGGCTCTCCACTGATGGGACTTGACCCTATCCAAGGGGTCACCTAAGACCATCAGAAACACTGATGCTTATGCTGTGATTCATAACAGGAGCAAAATTACAGTTATGAAGTGTCAACAAAAATAATTTTATGGTTGGGGGAATCACCAAACATGAGGAACTGTATTAAAGGATCACAGCATTAGGAAGGTTGAGAACCACTGGGCTTGATGAACGCATGCAGTTTCACATCTCTGGTTCTGCTTATTATTCTCCTCGATGTGAATTCTTTATAAGCCCTAGCTACCCTCCAAGAGCTGGCACCACTCCTAACCCTCAGAGCCTAACAGCATTTCTTGCCTTGGCACTGTAACATGTCTTCTCTGTGGCATGTTAGGTGTGCAGCCTTTCATGTCACCAGTATCTGACAGGACACCCCCTGTAGGACAGAAGCTGTACATTAGGTAAAGCCGGCAGCTCAGAGCATGTCCAGCCCATCCTAGGAATTGCTCATTACTCATTGTATCTGACCTCAGCATGGCTTCCAGAAGCACTAAGTGGTAGCTGGTGGGTGGAGTTTTCTTCAGACTATTGATGCTAAATAGTCACAGAGGAAAAGTCCATGAAAATGAGCTCTTTCGTAGTTAATTATTCATAAGTTTCTTTTAAACGACTCCCAATATTTTTAGTTTTTAATGTCACTTCCAGGCTAATGATGGGAACACATCTCATAAGATTGCATCTTCGCATGATACAAAGCCTGGAAATTACATTTTTCCAAATTCGTGATTTATTTTTCCATGTACTTTTTTCTGACATTGATTTTTACCTCAATATTCTACTTTTAAATCATGGCCCAGAGGAGGGAATCCTCAGGCAGAAGCCTCATCCATCTGGTAACCTAGGATGCTCATAGCTTCACAGGTGTCTTTATTAATTACTGAAGCCCACCCATTATTGAAGCAGAAACATTTTTTCATCATATACAAGGAAGGAGCAGCCATCCCATCAATAATAGATGCCATTGTTCTTTGTAGGGTATCAAAGGATGAAGAACCTTTGACTTGACAGAGGGTCTTTCAGAGTCAACAGAGTGAGTTTAGGTAAAAACACACCTTGGAGGAAGAAGTCAGCAGGCTTCCTGGAGCGGGGGTGGGGAATGAGGAAAGATTTACACTGAAAAGAATCAGAGAAAATGGGTGACTGACCAGGCAGTAAACTGTCTCTGTCATCTCTTAGTTTTGGAAGCTGTTTGTATGTACTTCCTACTTCAGTAGTAATTTTATTCCTTCTCAAGTCTCTAATGGGATTTGAAGACGAGATAGTTACAGTTTCACAGTTAGACATAAATTGTTTAGGATTTAAGAAAGTGTTTTAAGGTCTAGAAAGATTTTTTAATTGATAAATCAAAGATACGGTAATGATTTAGGTACAAAACTTTAGACTCACCTAGATAGGCTGGATAGTATTTTTTTCAAGGTTGCCAAATACAGAGGAGCTAAACATTTTGAATGTAACCTTTACATATGTCTTTCCTAATTGTTAAATAACTGTTCTTATTCTATATAGTTTACTATAAAAAGTTAACTCCATGTGCAGTTGGAAAAAACAACCAAACAAAAATAATCAGAGTTATAAGAACTCTTATATTTGATTAAATATAGCTAAGCCAAACATCAATTATGATAAATTATTTTTAAAATTGTCAAAGATTAATTGAAATCTAAAACGAAAGCCTGTTCAATTTACCCACAAATCTCAAAATAGACCATATATCATGATAAAATCTTCTTAGCCAAAGTTATATGTTTTATTTTATTATAAAATCAGCCCTCTGCAGAAAAACTTCTTCCTGCATTAGATAACAATTCACACAGACTAGTCAATATGCAAAGGGTAAGAGTCTATGGGGTGCTGAGTCATAAACGATCCCTGCTTCACAGCCCATCCTCCCATATCTCAAACATCATCTCAGAAGAGGGGCAGAGATTGATTTACATTCAGAAATTGAGATGCACCAAGATAGGAAAGATGACTTCTTCAAGGCTGTCAAATACAAACAGCCAAAACACTAAGAATGTAACACTTATATAATTCCTGATTGTGTCATGATTCTTCTTGCTATAGGTAATATATTGTATATGTGTGTAATAATATAAATGTATATGTAAAAAATAAAACTAAAAAATTTAGATTATAAAAAAATTAAACCTAAAAAAAACCCACAAAAAAATAAAGAGGGGCAGAAAGATCCTAAGAGACAGAAACAGTGGGCATCTGCAGGTAAACATTATGTTCTGGGTAGGACAGGGTTATCACACAGATGAACCCACACTGGCTTTGACTGCATGCACAAGACATGTACAGCATCAAGCCAGCCCAAATTCCAACACACACACACACACACACACACACACACACACACACACACACACACAAGACTCATGAAGTCCCACCTATATCTGAGGAACTACTGGAAATCACTGGCTGCTGAGAAATCAGAGCCAGTTGTCTTCAGTGATGTTATCACTCAGGGATTACCCACTCTCCAGCCACTGGTTCCGCATCCATCCATATCCAGGAAGTCCTAAGGGGATTTCATGGGTTAATACGGAAAGAGCATGTCAAGTGTGAGGGGAAAATAGTCTGAGGGACAGGGGAAAACTGGAAGAAAGGGTATGGAGGGATCACTTGAATAAAACGTGATACACATATTTAAAATAAACAACTGAAAACAAACTATGCTGAAAACATTATTTTCCATTGTCAAGCAAGAAAATGGTGGGAGAGTTTAAAACACTATATGGCCCAATCTCATCAACATGGAGAAATTATTTGATACAGACAGTGTCATATTCATACACAAGCTTTAAAAGGGATGGACCACTGCCATAGAAAGAAAGAAGTGAGCAATTGGAAATTGGAAAGGCCAGGCAACACAAGTAAGCAGTGTCTGTAGCTACTCAGTAACATCATGCCTTTGATCTTCACAATCAATAATCTATCACATCTACTGCTTTTTCTTCAAGCCCCAACCGAAGTCATGCATTGAAGACATTGGAACCAATTTGTCTTGGGGACCCACTGGAAATCTGTTAACATTCATGGAAACAAAGTACTATGGTGGCTTAGTGCTTCAGACAACAAAATAATCATTGTTATGGTAGACCCAAAATGTACATTTGTAATAAACTAAACATCTTGTTATTGCAAATATAAATAAGCATTTAATTTTATTTTACTTGGCTAAGTTTCTAGGTCTTGCTGTTTTGTCATTTATTGAAAATGTATTTTTAGTTTCAATACTAATTTAATTTTAGTTTTAATATTGGTATTTTTCTTTTAACAAAAATGTTACTGAAATAAAATGGTTCTTAATGATGTTCTGCTATACAGAGAGACCAGTGCCTAGTCCAATGGTCATCAGAAAGGCTTCGTCCAGTAGCTGCTAGGAGCAGGTGTGGAAACCCACAGCCAGACATTAGGTGGACAGAGAGCCCAAATTAGGGCTCTCCATTAAATCCTCCCCTTGCAGATCTGGGAACCCTGTAGAAGAAGGGGAGGAAGGATTGTAGAATCTAGAGGAGTCACGGATACCAGGAGAACATGGCCCACAGAATCAACTAAGCAAGGCTCACAGGGGCTCATAGAGACTGAAGTGGCAATCACAAAGCCTGTATGAGCCTGTGCTAGGTCCTCTGCGTATATGTTCTGGCTGTTAGCTTAGTGTGCTCATGGGACTCCTAGCAATAGGAGTGGAGTGTCTCTGCCTCTTTCACCTGCTCTTAGGACCCTTTCCTTCTTATTGTACTGGGGTGCCTCACCGAGCCCCATTATGAGGGCTTGTGCCTAGTTTTATGGTATCTACTTGCTCTGTGGTCAGTTCATACCCCTGGGAGGCCTGCTGGTTTCTGAAAGGAAAAGGGGAAGGAGTGGATCTGGGGGATAGGAGAGCAGGGTACTAAGATGAGTAGAGGGAGGGGAAACATTGGTCTGGGTGCATTGTATGAGAGAATAAATATAATAATAATAATAATAATAATAATAATAATAATAATAATAATAATAATAATAATATAAATTGATAGTACTTCCTATATACCTAAAAAAGAAAATAGTTTTTTTTCATACAACATATTTTTATTAAGGTTTTCCCTCCCCCTACTCCTCCCAGATCCTCCTCTCTTCCCTTCCCATTTGGATCCATTCCCTTTCTGTCTCTCCTTAGGAAAAAAAAACAGGCATCTAAATACTAATAATAAAGTAACGTAAAACAAAACAAAACCAACCTCCATTGGAATAGGACAAAATAACCAAACAAGAAAACAGCAAAGAGAAAGCACAAGAAATGCATAGAGATGTAGAGACACACATTTCCACACACAGAAATCCCCCCCCCCCCAAAAAAAACCACAGAATCTGGAAGCCATGATATATATGAAAGGGACCTGTGGGGTATAGATAAATATTAATTAATTAATTAAATTAAAAGCTCTGACAACATAATAAGACAAAGAATCTCTAAAGATGCCAATGAGTTAGTTTTCTGTTGGTCATCCTCTGCTGTACATGGAGCCCTTTTGTTCTACCATTGAGACTCCATTAGAGAAAACTAATGTTTCATTTACAAGTGGTTACAAATTGGAGACAGCTTCTGTTAAGTGATGGAATATGTGTCCACTTTTCCTTTTAGGTCTAGAACTCCCATCTTGCAGACCCATGCTACCACAGTCTCTATGAGTTCATATGTGTGTCAGCCCTGTTGTGACAAATAGGGTAATAGTTCGTTATTCCCATAAGCTTTGTGGCACTATTGTACCAGTGTATCTTGCAGGTGGGTCACTCTTGAAGGTTTTGTGGTTGGGTTGGTATTTACGTTTGTCTTGTGGTAGCATGGAGACTACGTTCAGTCCATAGCGGTCAAGGCTCCAGATAGGCACCAGCTCTGCTTTCCCATGGAGTTGTTGTAGGTGTTGTATTTAGCAATAGAGTCTTACCATCAGTTTGTAGGGAGTCACCACAGCCTCATCAATATCCAGGGTTCTTTGGGGATTTCCATGGGACCCGTTTGGTCAAGATCGGCATTACATCTGCATTATATGTAACCCATTCCTAGCACTAGAAGCTTCATCTGGTCATGAGAGAGTTCCAGTTGGGACTCTGTCTCCCCGGTTATTTAGTGATTTTATTTAAATTCCCTTCATATATGCATATATTATAAGAAGTTTCTACTGCACTAGGTCTCCACATGACCCTTCAAATGGACGATAATTTTAGCTGACCTTCGACGTATTCCCTCCTTTACGTCCTTTTCCCTTCCCCTCCCTGTTTGACCCTCCCATTCCAGTCTCCCACCACCCATCCGTAGCTATGTCATCTATTTCTTCTTCATAGAGAGATCCATCCATCCCCCCATTCCACACTCTCCACCTAACCTCTGTGGTTTCCCTGATTGTAGCCTACCTAAGTTTTAGCTTTAATACTTTATTTTTTTTTAAAGATTTGCAATGCAAAAAAGTGGTCTTAGGATGAGTGGCCAACAATCTCTTTATGAAAAATTATTTTTATTACATATAATTATATTCTATGCTGCAGGCTTAGATAATAATTTTTGAGCTATGTCTTTAGGAAGTGGAACATGTAATTCAAATAAATATGGATATATTCCCAAGTGGACTTGAAATGTGAGGAAGAGATTTTAATTTTGATGTGTTTATTTGTTCATTGAGAATTTTATACAGTGTATTTTCATCGTATTTTTTCCCACTCCCACCCTCTCAACTTTATATTCTTTTTCTTAAAAGAAATAAAAACAAAAGAATTCATGAAAGCCATGGAGTATGATTTATGCTGGCTGAATACCCCTGAGCAAGAGGTTGCATGGAGTGAGTTTGACATGCCCACTGTCACTCCATTGAAGAAAACTCAGTTTCCTTTCTCCTGACTATCAATTGCTAGTGGCTTCTTGGCCAGGGTTGGACTTCATGCCTACTCTCCCTTCTCCATGCTGAGAATTTGAGTTCTTATGAATAATGGTCTATTATTTGACCTCAAATTTCCTTACATGAATTCTGTTTCCTCAATATCATTTACGCCATAATGTCGAGGTAAAATGTAATTTAGTTTTTAACATTAAACTGTATTTTAAATTCAGAGTTTCTGCAATAGACTGAGTATTTTAGTGTTTGTTGTTGTTGTTTTGTTTTGTTTTAATCTAGTTGATGGGCACTCAACTCCCAGTGTAACTATATTGGAAGATGTGAGTTTCTGGAGGTCCCTAGGTGTGATGAAGTTAGGATATGAGGCCACGATTACGTTATAGGAAAATGTTGTACCACTCTTTCTCCTACATCCCCCAGCTCTCTCCTGACTGACTGAGTTCCCCTCCACATGAGCACACAGAGGAGCCCTGTGACGTTCAGAGAGACATAAGCTTCTGCCAGTTGAAAAGAGGCCTCAAGTGAATCCAATGTTTCTGTCACTTTGATCTTGGGTTTCCAGTCTACAGAGCTGTGAGAATTAAATTTCTGTCCTGCGATGTCTCACTTTGGGGTATCATATATTAGAAGACAGCTTTAGAGTGAGTAAATTATGCATATACATTCTGTTTCCGTTTCATCACCGCATAAAACCACTACATATTTACCGTCTCAGACCAATACTTTTGTAGTAACTCACTGGATCTCTACCGGGAAAGCCTCCAGGAAATGGCGAGTCTGCATTCTCATTTAAAGACACATCAGGGAAAGAATGGGCTTCCATGCACATCCTACAAATTGTGCACATCAGCTTCTCTGCCATGCCTGTTTTCCCAACAATGCCATCACTGGGTCAACTGGAGATGTCGATCACCATCTTCTGCTAAGCTTGATTTCCTGGTACAGTAGCAGGCATAGGAATGCCACCCTGGGGTTTCTTTCACATATTATGTTCTGAAGTGACAGTTGCCAGTATTGTGTTAGAAATATTATATTGATTACAAGCAAATTGTAGTTCTTATACACTGTCAAAGAGAGGGGACCCTTCAAATGTGAGGCTTTCAGGTGGTTGAAATGGCAAGGGGTAGCACTTCAGGGTTAGGCCGCCATGGACAGTTGTCAAATAATTTCTTGTGAAAGGACACCAATTGATCCCCTATGAGAAGTGGTGCCATGAATCTCTCTCCAGTGACGGGCTGGTAATGACTTATTTCTGTTTGCTGTATAAAAGTTTAAAGTACTTGGATAGTTCTGCCATGAATCAGCGCCTGTCCCCAACTCCTTACAGGAAATTCTCACTTCATCAGCCACTCTGCCCCTTTGTTGGAAACCCTTTATTCTGTCTCTTTATTGGAGCAGCTGCCCTGCTGGCCACCTCTGAGGCTAGGGAGGAAGGAG